>NC_039273.1:15342851-15707692 GCF_003368295.1 Carassius auratus | reverse complement strand
AACTGTGATAGATTTTCACAAACAGCCTTCCTGGTGTTTGCCTAAGCACTGTTTGGGCAGATGTCAAGAAGCATAATTTCATTGGAAAGTTCAACCCATACCTGTTGCCGACTGGGTTCTGAGCAGTGTTAGCACCCTGGGGAGAAGCATGGCTCTGAGACAGGAACTGAGCTCCTCTCAGTAATGAGCAGATAGTTGTGACCACCACTCTCATATTTAGCCATGGTTTGCTTAAGAAAACCTGACAATGTATTGCTGAAAAGTCCAAATCAAGAAATGTCTGTCTGACAAGAGCTCTCATGCAGCATTTAACTGTAGAAAAAACTTACTTATTTTGAGTAAATTATGGTAATATTTTGTAGTAGAACAAATATATGTAAGGGAAACAGGTCAATTTAGCTCAAAGGGAATCATTTAAGATTTTAAAGGGAATTTGAACAGAATCACTGTTTCACGGCTGTTCACGGAGACGCGCCTGCGGTTCAGTGAACGAGCCGTTTAACATCAAATCTGCGGATACTAATATCCAAACTATAGTGAAACACTATCAATTAGCACAGTAACAAGATCGACAGTTTAAGACATTAACTTGTAAGCACAAAACACAAGATACTTCTCTTTTCAATATGAATAAGGCTTTATTAGATAAATCTAAGACATATAAACTAATCTAACACATAAACACACGCACACACACATTCACACAAGTTGCAGGAAGGTCGAAAGTTAGGGAAAGATGAGTTTAAGAGAATGGAAATATGGAATCCCAAGTTAACAGCAATACGTTAAATTGCATAAACATGAACAACCATCAATCACGTAATTAGCGCTCGCATTGAGTTCCTCAATGAGGTTAAAATTATATTAGATACACCAGTAAAGGTCACAGTCTGGAGGTAAAGTTACTTGCATCTCCTGTGAAGAAGGAGCCTCGGTGAAAGGGCTATCCCGAGGTCGTTGATTGGCTGGAAGTTCAGTCTCTGAAGTGACGTCTTGGGAAGCCCGTGGTTGTTGGGCGTTGGCTGAAAGTGCAGAGTCGTGTTCGCTGGTTGAAGTTGAATGGACGTTACAAAACTTAACTCAGAACACGAAACTCTCAAACGGAAAGAAAAGAAGTAAAGTTTGACGAGACTAGGTTGTGTTCCTTCTCATAGTAGCAGCAGGCAGGCACGCTGGAACCGCGCTCAAAGAACAATGATGACTACCGCATGGCTAGATGCTACAAGCTAAAGCTAGGTAGCAAAGCTACAAGCTAAAAGCTAAGAGCAGGCATGACTGATAGCACGAGCAAGGCTGGAACTAAAAGCCGACATGGCTAATAGCAGCAGCTAGACTAGAACTAAAAGCAGACTAAAAGCAAGGCATGACTAAAAGCCAAATTACATCGTGTCCAAAGTATTTAAAACTTCCTGTTGGCCACCCCTCAAATGTTGCCTTGACCAATCAGATATGTTCTTGGGGTGGGTATCATAAATCATTTGTTTATCTTACCAAGCATGTGGTTCTTGCCTCACAGGGTCTAATTTTGGACATGATTCCTATAACATGATTATGATATATTTTACAAATAAATGATTGTCAGGACAATATCAAGCAAGAAAATGCGATTATTTCAATACTAGACATGACTAGGTATCCTACAGTTATCAAAAGACATACACAATAAGTGATTATACATGATAGTCAAATGTGTGGGTTACACGTAAATGAATATGGAGTTAAGCAATGGAATGATTCATTCATGAGTCTTTTTTGAGTTCATTCTGGTCCATATATAATGTATAAAAAGGGTTTCTTTGCCATTCTCTGGCAAAGGACTTTTCTGTGAAGACAAAGGTTTAAAGCCCTTCCCCCTTAGGAATTTCAGTCTGGTTTCACTGGCTGGGGGGGGGAAGTCAATGCAAGTATTTAACTTGATCTCCTGGGTTTACATGTGATGTCCAGCGTTGCATTCCAATCACAAACAATACATTTGACAATCTCTTCTTCGAATTAAAATTGTCAATAATTGTTCTATTGGTGTTAATGTTGAAAGCTGTTGTGTGAACAAGTTGGTTGGTTGGTTATCTTGCTTGGTTGTTGTGGCACTAGAACTGATTTATGACTTCCTGAGGAATTCAGCTCATGTTTCAATGCACACAGCTCTGATAGACTCTTTGATTTGTCTGATTTGACTCATTTCTGCTACATATATCCCCCTTTCGATCGGCGAGGTGTTTAGGTGAAGACATCGTCGATCGCTGGAGAAACAAAGGCAGAAGAAGCAGACAAACACAGCAAACAGCAAGACAACACCTCCATGACAGTTACTGTACTGGTGCAGGCATCAGGCTATTTAGGTACACGTGGTTAAGTTCAATTAGTCAATGTAGTTTAGCACATTGAGGATAGTTTAGATCGTCTTGGAAATTGTTTTTATTTTGATTCATCAATCAAATTTGTGGTTAACTTTGTTTGGTTCTTCTAGGTTGTCTTACTTTACACATTTACCGTTAGTTTTCTAGTAATTTCATTTTCAATTCAATGAATTGACCTATCATGCATGGAGCTCTCTGGCTTCCATTCAGTTTAGAGTGGCTGGCGGATATTAGGTGTTGCGAGTCAATCCTAATATCAGACCTTCGACCCTCGCAGGGTGTCTAGGCGTTTCACCTACTCAGGAAAGAGGGGAAGGAGAAGGATAGGTAAAAGAAGAACAAAACAAAACAAGGCTGCTGTGGGTTTTCCTAGCATGTGTTACAACTACTATTGAGCTAGGATGTCAGGTGCAGCTAGTGTGTCGTGAACCTTAACTTAGTGTCAGGTGTTCTACCTATTGTGAGGATGGCTGCACGTTTCTTCATGTTGGGTATGTGTAACTTTGTTACGCTAAAAGTTGGATATTCTACCTGTGGGAAGAATATGTTTGTTGACTGTGTTATCAGTAGATGTGTTTACCTCTGGGTGTAGGTAATGTTGTGTATTACTGGTGTAGTGCATGTGTGGTCAGATCTGTTCAAGTCTGTGTTGTCTCCCCCTTTTTCTAGCATGTCACTTAAGACTGGCTCTCAGCATCCTTGGCTTGGATGAGGGCGTGTCCATGGTCTAATGAGGGGTCAGTCCAGCAAGGCAGGAAGTTCTTTAGCAGACAGTCGGAGGCAGTTTGGCATGGCTGTGTGAAGCTGAGTTGCAAAACTTGTCTCCTATGTTGCATTCTTCTTGTGATGCCTTCTGGCTGTAGCAGACTTTCTGACCTTCTGTGCTCTGGTGGTTGCTGTTGCACAGACAGGGAATTTGGAACTTGGAGTTGGAGTTCATTTGACAGTTTGTTAGTGACTGAGGTGATGTCCTTTAGTACCTCAGATTTTTCATCAACAGTTGGCCGTTAAAGACTTGTTCATTCTGGGTTGTTGTTGAACAGGTGCTTGTCATCTCTGATGTGGTGCACCAGGTGATCACCGGCCTTCCGTTCTGTCGCTGGTCACAGCGAGCATGACTCAACTTTGTGGTCATATGCATGTAAATTGTCTTGAAGGAACTCTCTTAGTTGTTCCATGACTTTTTCCGTGTCTTCTAATGGTAAGCGGTTATGTTCTTGTGCATACTCAGCACTGTGCGTGTCTGAGTGGTGCTGAGGTGGGTTTTGTTGTCGCTTACCCACACGAGTTGCTCTTGGATGAGTCAGGTGATTACTTTTGGATCTCTGGTTAGGTTTCCAGATGTTATCCTTTTGGTTTCTTGAGAAGCGTGGCTGGTCCCATGGATTTTTCCAGCAGTTGGGCTGAAAGCGGTCGTGGATATGGGCGTCACGTTCTCTGTGCTCTTGATGGAAGACTCTGGTGTTGTGATGCCACTGGGTGTCGTCCAGTGCAAGGCTTGAGTCTTTGTTGACAGAGTTCAAGAGTGTGGAGGTTTTGTTACCTTTCTTTGAGGCCAACTTCTGCTTGTTATAGGCCTTCTGCGTTAGGTCACGCAACTGTTGGATGGTCATGGAGTTCGGACAGGCCATGACACCTAGATGGTGACTGACTCCAGGGTGCAGATTCTTTAGGAAGAGGGTTTTGAAGTTCACATCCTCTTCAAGGTCAGAGTTGTTGTGTGCACCAAAGTAGGATTGTCGGAGTCGGTTGTAGTAAGCTTGTGGAGTCTCTTGACGACCTTGTTTGGTTTCCAAGGCAGTTAACAGTCCATGTTCAGACTCTGGGTCTGTAAACTCTTTAATCAGGACCTCACGAAGTCGCTGGTAGTTTGACTTGGTTTGACTGGGCTGTCGATCTAGAAAGTTTCGTACCTCGGAACTGGACGTGGCTCTAAGGAGGTATAACCAGTCTCTGTCAGTCACATGAGGTCTCACTTCCAGGTGAAATTCGATATCTCGCAGATAAGCTTGGATGTCGGGGCTCTCTGTGGAGTTCGGGTTGAACCTGCTGATGTTTTTAGACAGCTCGTTGAGGTCTTTGATGGTCATCCCGTGTGCAGCTTCAAGGCCTTGGACGGGAGGTTTTCTTTCGTTGGCAGGAAAGGGTTGTGTGGCGAAGGCAGGTGAGGTTTTGGGTTGTGGCCCTTCGCTCCTTTCGTCATATGCCAGTTCTTGGACGTGGGACTCTGCTCTGCTCAGCAGTGATGAGGCTAAGAGAGGTTTCTCTTTCCTTAGCTCTTGTTTGTGCTTGTAAGCATTTTGGAGTTCTTTTCTGACCATGTAGAGCTCATCGTTGGTATCGTCTAGTTGTTGGGTCAGATTGTCCGTTTCAGTTCTGTACCTTTCAAGGTGGTCTTTCAAAGCACTATTTTCAGAATTCTTGTTTCTGATGTCTATCTTGGCTTTCTCTAGTAGCTGTTCGGCATACTGGAGTCTGTTTACCAGGTCTTTCTGAGCAGCCGTTGCATGTCGCTGGTCGAGCTGAGCTGCTGCCAGGGCTGCTAGGAGCTTCATAACTTGTTCTGTTGTATCCTGCTCCCTCTCGCTGGGTGCTTTGAGTTGATTTTGAACTTTCACTTCCAGCTTGTCTATGCGACGTTGAGCACGTGTCAGCTCCTCTTGAAGGTGGGTGATGTGCTTGTCGCTCAGTTTCAGCTGGGTTGTGAAGGCATAGCTTAGTGAGCTCGTGATCTTGACTAGCTCCTCGTGGTTGTTGTTCTGGCTTGAATCTTGTGTCAGGAATCTTCTCAGGATTAGGATTATTATTAAAAATAATAACAGTTCAAATATCTTTGGAGTGAGGCTGTCTGTTATGCCTCTCAGCCAAATGTTCACATCTTCCCCATGGGAAATGGGGTCTGCAGTCTGCGGCATGTTGGCACGCTGGGGAGAAGAGAGACTGACACAGATCTGTGTGGAGTAAAAGCCTATGTGTGGTGGGACAACTAAGTGTTGTATCAGTGATTGTGAACCACTATTGAAATGTGGTGATGACGGTGTTGGTCTCAGGGTGTCTAAGTAGACTAGAGATGCGAAGACTTTGTCACTCTAATGAGGAGGAAAAGAGAGACAGAGGTGAAAAACAAATTCAAATGACAAGCATAATTTCTGTTTTTCAAATGAGGAAAATTATTTTTTTTCCAATTAAATGTTATCAAAAACGTAAGCAATATTATTATATTTCTTGCTTTGGACAAAAGAATACAATAATAATTCTGATATCTCTTTTCTTAGTCTGACAGGATTGACACCGTACACCTTTCAGTTGGACCGCTCACCAGGGAGTCAGCGAAGGCGACAGTTGCTCAACACGTATCTCTATTAAATTGATCTCAACGATGGATGAGATGCTAAAACTTGGAATGCGTTTCCAAATGTAGGGAGGTTAGGAAGAACAAATGAGAGGATGATTACAATCAAATTCATAAGGATGATTCGTCGTCTTTGGCACGATTGTGTATTTACTTCACTTAGAATTGATTGATGGTTCTTACATGTCCTACAAATGTAAAAAGAGAAGAGGAAAGTAAAGGAGAGAGAGGACGGAGATGGTAAGTCTCAGAAGCGGTTACCTCAACTACAAGGAGAGCGTTGTGTTAGTTGCTGCACAACTAATCAAACAAAATAAACTTTAAATGAAAGAGAGTTGTCTTTCTAATTTATTTGAACTCGTAGTGAGGGATAACAATGTCTCCTTTTAGGGCTCAGGTTTGTCGTTCCCAGGCTAGGATACACAAAGTAAAGAAATGGTAAGAAAAAGTAAAATTAAAAAAATTAATAAATGGGCAAAATATGCAAAAATGAAATATAAAAAAAAAGGAAATCAATAAGTAAAACAATAGTGGTTAAGTGTATAACCAAAATAGGAAGAGGGGTAAAACGCATTCAAATAATTAAAGGTCTGAATAGCATATATTCAGATGGGTAATAAATAAATTAGGAAGAATAAGTTTACTTAAACTTCCAAAGTTCAAGGCTTATTCATTCCTAAAATAATAAGACCCAAAAGAGAATACTAGAAATAAAAGATCATATGAAATGATCTGAGAGGGAAATTTTAAATGCTTCCAAATAAATTTAATGTTTCAATTAAATTTCAATTTGACATTGAATAATTGTGAGTCAGTATTTCCCTTTCTAGTAAAATGAAAATAAGTGGTCTAGTGAGAAGAGAGAGCGATAAAAAGAAAGAGACTAACAAGTGTTAGTTAAGATGTTTAAAATGGTTAAATCACGTCAGCGTTGCCCAAACACACATTATTTTACCACTGGATGGTAATGCTAACGGCTAACCTTTGAGGCTAGTGGCTTTAGTATAGACTTCAATGTAAATGCAATGGTTTCGTTAGCTTAGCGACACCGCAGAGTTTGTGCGCTGCGCGTGCACAGTTCAGAGTTGCTCCGGAAGTACGTTAGGCTTCCGGGTCACGGTCGTCACTATGGCAACCAAAACACATTCTAGTGGATCAGCACATGAATCGTTGCATTGTTGCAAATACAGTTAAGCATGTTACATGAAATGTCGGCTCATTTCAACACTGTACAAATAACAACACCGCCTTTCAGTTGGTTTTGCGATGTGGCACTTAAACTCTCAGTTTGTATAGAGTTAAATTTATCTTAATTCAAATAGCAGCTTCCTGCTGTAGTTATTATATCAATCTCAGCAATTTGATTCTCCGTGCCAGTTTTTCTGGACACAAACATAAAAGTTTTCCTTCGCTGTTGGTACACAGTTAAAATTTACTTGATCAAGCTTTTAAAACACTCCCATTCAAATTACTCTCGGACACACGCAGTGTTACGCGAGATTGCATTCACTTTGTGAACGGATACAAATGGGCAAACATTGTTCTCTAATGTTTAACGTTAACTTAGGGGAGTCGAATATCAAATTTGATTCGGCAGTGGAACACGCACTGGCAATCAAACTATATGAAATATGAATACGGGGACTTTGATAAATAGATTGAGGAACCCGCTCAAAACTATTCTTTATTCACCGATTTATATCCCTTTTTAAACACTAACAGTTTAGCTCCGTTCAGCAAACAGTGACTGAGATAGCGTTTGAGACACTGGAACACGCAGTGAAATCAAATCAGCTATAAAACAAGGCATTACACAAATGAGGAACACGCTCAATTTCTACCTTATTGTACGATCTCAGATGTTTACTTTTAAGTTCACTTACTGCTGATAATAAAGGGGAGACGGACTCGAGTTAAAGTCTCCTCTAGCTCCTTTCATTCAAGCGGGAGGGCGCGCGCTGCTTACGTCACACAAACACAAACACACACTCCAGTCTCGCAAGCTTCTCACCTTTCATTCCTTTAGCAAAATCAAAGATTAAATAACTTGGTTTATGCTCACAATTTAGATTAAACTGCCCGCATTCTCCACCATAATAAATGTAAGGGAAACAGGTCAATTTAGCTCAAAGGGAATCATTTAAGATTTTAAAGGGAATTTGAACAGAATCACTGTTTCACGGCTGTTCACGGAGACGCGCCTGCGGTTCAGTGAACGAGCCGTTTAACATCAAATCTGCGCTGGATACTAATATCCAAACTATAGTGAAACACTATCAATTAGCACAGTAACAAGATCGACAGTTTAAGACATTAACTTGTAAGCACAAAACACAAGATACTTCTCTTTTCAATATGAATAAGGCTTTATTAGATAAATCTAAGACATATAAACTAATCTAACACATAAACACACGCACACACACATTCACACAAGTTGCAGGAAGGTCGAAAGTTAGGGAAAGATGAGTTTAAGAGAATGGAAATATGGAATCCCAAGTTAACAGCAATACGTTAAATTGCATAAACATGAACAACCATCAATCACGTAATTAGCGCTCGCATTGAGTTCCTCAATGAGGTTAAAATTATATTAGATACACCAGTAAAGGTCACAGTCTGGAGGTAAAGTTACTTGCATCTCCTGTGAAGAAGGAGCCTCGGTGAAAGGGCTATCCCGAGGTCGTTGATTGGCTGGAAGTTCAGTCTCTGAAGTGACGTCTTGGGAAGCCCGTGGTTGTTGGGCGTTGGCTGAAAGTGCAGAGTCGTGTTCGCTGGTTGAAGTTGAATGGACGTTACAAAACTTAACTCAGAACACGAAACTCTCAAACGGAAAAGAAAAGAAGTAAAGTTTGACGAGACTAGGTTGTGTTCCTTCTCATAGTAGCAGCAGGCAGGCACGCTGGAACCGCGCTCAAAGAACAATGATGACTACCGCATGGCTAGATGCTACAAGCTAAAGCTAGGTAGCAAAGCTACAAGCTAAAAGCTAAGAGCAGGCATGACTGATAGCACGAGCAAGGCTGGAACTAAAAGCCGACATGGCTAATAGCAGCAGCTAGACTAGAACTAAAAGCAGACTAAAAGCAAGGCATGACTAAAAGCCAAATTACATCGTGTCCAAAGTATTTAAAACTTCCTGTTGGCCACCCCTCAAATGTTGCCTTGACCAATCAGATATGTTCTTGGGGTGGGTATCATAAATCATTTGTTTATCTTACCAAGCATGTGGTTCTTGCCTCACAGGGTCTAATTTTGGACATGATTCCTATAACATGATTATGATATATTTTACAAATAAATGATTGTCAGGACAATATCAAGCAAGAAAATGCGATTATTTCAATACTAGACATGACTAGGTATCCTACAGTTATCAAAAGACATACACAATAAGTGATTATACATGATAGTCAAATGTGTGGGTTACACGTAAATGAATATGGAGTTAAGCAATGGAATGATTCATTCATGAGTCTTTTTTGAGTTCATTCTGGTCCATATATAATGTATAAAAAGGGTTTCTTTGCCATTCTCTGGCAAAGGACTTTTCTGTGAAGACAAAGGTTTAAAGCCCTTCCCCCTTAGGAATTTCAGTCTGGTTTCACTGGCTGGGGGGGGGAAGTCAATGCAAGTATTTAACTTGATCTCCTGGGTTTACATGTGATGTCCAGCGTTGCATTCCAATCACAAACAATACATTTGACAATCTCTTCTTCGAATTAAAATTGTCAATAATTGTTCTATTGGTGTTAATGTTGAAAGCTGTTGTGTGAACAAGTTGGTTGGTTGGTTATCTTGCTTGGTTGTTGTGGCACTAGAACTGATTTATGACTTCCTGAGGAATTCAGCTCATGTTTCAATGCACACAGCTCTGATAGACTCTTTGATTTGTCTGATTTGACTCATTTTTGCTACATATATATAGTAATACTTTTAACTACTGCTGTCACTATTACTTCATTAAAAGCTTCGCTCAGAGGACAACCACACTTTCTTGCTGGTAAAACCAGCCAACCTTTCAATCAAACTTGTAATCCAATAAAAACATGGTCTTTCAGTTGTACTTCTTGAGTAAACAAATAAGGCTAGAATAATTCTAATAATTTCCCTCAGCAATCAGAAGGCAAATTAGCCCTACAGTTCATGCACAGAATGTATTTCTTTTTAATAATGAATGATGTTCTTGAATCCTATGGATGTTAATAAACCTCACTATTAACATCTCAGCACCCTTCTTCTTGTATGTAGTTTGCAGAGTCTCCTCATAAAGAGGAAACAAATGTAATTTAGTGCTACACATCAAATATTAAAACTGTATCTGTAAAATAAACAAGTAGAAAAACCAATATACAAATTTACAAAACACAGACATGGCATGGAATTGAAAATAAATGAGGGTTCATCTGACATACTTAAAAAATGATGTACAATGAGGCAAAAACTGCTTGGGGATATTTTTGATCAAATTATTAATGAGTATTTATCTATTATTTATGAGGCAGAGAGTTAAAATGAATGCATACAGCATTGGTTTCCATAGCTCAGCACTAAGGCTGTTTTTCTCTCGGAATAAGTAGCCGTCAGCTGTTATATGGAGACTGGAGTTCTGCTGCTCATGACTGTGTAAATGTCAATATCTCAGAAGGTGATTTTACGGTTCATTCAAGCACTGATAAGAAATCATTAGACTTTTTAAGGTTATTGACAGTTTCCAAGAGGCATTTAATGCATAAAAAGGCATTTTTTTTGCAGTTCATTAGTTTTGTGCATCTTAAATTGACTCGTCAGGACACTTTTTTCATGGGTCAGCAAGCACATCACAATGAAACCACATGACTTTTTAATGTCCGTGCTGTAGTTAATATCCTGCTTTTCATTTTTATGTGCTCCTCCACCACTCAAGTTTGCATTTTGTTTCTGAAACATAATTCAGGAGCCAGTGACATGAAATTAACCCTTATATTGAGGAAAATATGGAGAAGTATAATTCAAAACATCATAAAACTTAGATTTAAAATTGCCTGGATGGTCACTGTGTGCTTTTGACTGTCTATATCTACCGTTTACAATTTAAAAACTGATGCATTCAAGCACTTAACCTTATGCTTCATTGTATGGCACTCATCAGATGAGGTTTTTAGAGTAAAAGCTGTTTCTGGAGGGCACACTTTGTACAATTCTTCCCCCGTCCCTCCATCCTCCCCCTCACCCCTTAGCCTTGACATCCTCCGTCTGAAATGCACTAGGTGTTAACACTACAGAGGCGAGAGGAGTCAAAGAAAAAAATCCTGCAGGTGCCCTATGGGCACCTTTCAAATTAAGCGTCTGGCTGCTGTGTCTTATGTGCAGTTTTGAAACATTAACAAGACCTTTGAGAGAAGGGAATGGGGAGAGAGAAGGGTGAGGAGAAGAGTGTAGAACATAGCATGACAGTCTTTAATGATTTATTGAACAGATACAAATTATTTTGGCCCTGGACTCCACTGTTTGGTGGAAGTCAATGAGAAGGCAAGTCAGGGCATGCCATGGGCATTCAGCAAGGCTGAGAGAGGCATTGTGTGATAAAGAAAGAGAAAATAGCACAGGAGATTGGTAGAGAAAGATGAGGTTGACAGTTTGAGACCCAGAAAGATTTACTTATTTTGTATGCTGCATGCCATGTTTATTAATGTACAAACCCGATCCCAAAAAAGTTGGGACACTGTACAAATTGTAAGTAAAAAAGCAATGGAATAATTTACAAATCATATAAACTTATATTTTATTCACAATATAATATAGATAACATATCAAATGTTGAAAGTGAGACATTTTGAAATGTCATGCCAAATATTGGCTCATTTTGGATTTCATGAGAGCTACACATTCCAAAAAAGTTGGGACAGTTAGCAATAAGAGGCCAGAAAAGTTAAATATACATATAAGGAACAAATGGAGGACCAATTTGCAACTTATTAGGTCAACTGTCAACATGATTCGGTATAAGAAGAGCCTCTCAGAGTGGCAGTGTCTCTCAGAAGTCAAAATGGGCAGAGGATCACCAATTCCCCCAATCTAGTGTTATATTTAACAATTTTCCAAGAAGAACTGGAGAGGGGAAAAAACATACTGTACAGTGGCTACCAAACATACTAGGATACTTTTACAACTAAAGTATGAATGTTATTATGTTTAGAGATATACAAAATATTGTCCAACTTTATTTTCAGGTCCATTTTTCACTATTAAAAAATCACTATGACTTTTGCCTCAATAGAAAAAGTGCTTTATAAGTACTAATAAACAGGCATATAGCAGCAACCTGGACTTTGAGGGTGGAGGGAGACAGCCTTGTCACTTAACTTCACTTCAACTTCAACTTCTCGGCGAGAAGAACACCACTCGATGAACAGGTTCCACTTCAAGGCGTAAGCGTGTCTCATATACGGTGCCGAAGTTGCCGAAGTGATGGTGTTCGCTACCTCTTGGGGTAGGTCACCTAGAACCTCCACGTCCTGTCCAGGGACCAGACATGGAGTTTCCAAAGGTCTGGACGCGGGTGCCAAATGGTGCCCCATCTCTGAGTCAGTAGATCCTTCCTCAGAGGAACTGGCCAATGAGGGGCTGTCGCAACGAGCACTAGTTCGGGGAACCAGGTCTGCGTGGGCCAATATGGCACTACTAGCAAGACTTGCTCCTCGTCCTCCCGGACTTTGCACAGTGTCTGTGCGAGAAGGCTCACTGGGGGAAAACACAGACTTGCGTAGGTCCCGCGGCCAGCTGTGTGACAGTGCGTCCGTGCCGAGAGTTGCCCAGAACAACTGGCATTGAGAGGTCTCTGGAGAAGCAAACAGGTCTACCTGAGCAGCTCCGAATCGCCTCCAAATCAGCTGGACCGTCAGGGGATGGAGTCGCCATTCTTCCTGGAGCATTGCCCGAGACAGCTCGTCAGCTGAACGATTGAGCAGGCCTGGAATGTGAAAGGCACGAAGTGACCTCAGAACCTTCTGACTCCACAGGAGGAGGTGGTGGGCAAGTTGCGACAAGAGCGCAGACCACCTTGTCAGTTGATGTAGGCAACAGTCGCAGTGTTGTCCATTCGAACCAGCACATGCTTGCCTCGTAAGAGACCTTTGAGACGGTTCAAGGCAAGGTGCGCTGCTAACAACTCTAGGCAATTGATGTGCCACTGCAGCTGCAGGCCCATCCAAACCCCTGAGAATGCATGCCCGTTGTACGTGGCCCCCCAGCTGGTGCTGGAGGCATCTGTGTAAACCCCAGCATGCCTGGAGATCTGCTCTAGGAGCACCCCTGCCAGGAGAAATGCAAGATCTGACCATGGAGTGAGGGTTTGGCAACAGGCCAGTGTAACTTGGACATGGTGAGTGCCGCGCTTCCACTCCCACCTCAGGACTTGGCCATAAAGCCAGTGCTGGAGCGGTCTCATATGTAATAGGCCGAGTGGTGTAAGTGCCGCCTCGGCTACCATATGCCCCAGGAGCCTCTGAAAGAGTTTCAGTGAGACCGCTGTCCTGCTCTTGAACATATTCAAGCAGGCTAGCACCGACCGCGCACCTTCCTCTGTGAGGCGTGTTGTCTGTTCGACTGAATACAACTCCATACCGGGAAAAAGAGATCCTCTGCCGTGGCGAGAGTTTGCCATTTTCCCAGCTGACCTGAAGTCCCACCACATCCCTGTGCTCGCACAACTGATCTCGAGACTGTGCTAGTATCAGCCAATTGTCTAAGTAGTTGAGAATGTGAACACCCTGCTCTCTGAGAGGAACGAGAGCGGCCTCCGTGACTTTCGTGAAGACACGGGGAGACAAGGACAGCCTGAAGGGCGTGGAAGGATGGACACATGAGAGTACACATCCTTCAGGTCGATCGCTGCAAACCAATCTTGGGGACGAACGTACCCAAAAATGCATTTCTGTGTCAACATTTTGAACTGTAGCCGATGGAGGGCCCTATTCAAAACTCACAGATCCAAGATCAGTCGTAACTCACCGCCTTTCTTGGGTACAATGAAGTACGGGCAATAAAACCCCGTCCTCATATTGGCTGGAGGGACCGGCTCTATCGCGTCCTTCGCCAGTAGGACTGCAATCTCTTCCCGCAAGACAGGGGCATCGGACACTTTCACCTTAGTGAAGCAGACACCAAGGAACTTGGGGGGATGCTGGGCAATCTGAATCGCATAGCAGAGGATGATGGTTCGCAGAAGCCAGTGAGACGGGCTGGGTAGCACTGACCAGGTGCTTAAAAACCATACAAGCAGGACCAGCAGAACCACAGCTGTACCCGCAGTGGGGCAGCGAGGTGGAACACATGGACCTAACTCGGGCGGCTTGTGAGCAGGCCGAAGTGTGGTGCGAGTGTGAAGTGCAGGGCTAGCCTGATTCCACGGGTTGGCAGAGGGTGCGTGAGTAGGACCTTTGTTGACGCTCTCGAACCACCCGATGCTGCCATCTGGTGAAGGAGGAGGATGAGTGAGGTCCGGTGCTTGGCTGTCCGCAACTCTCTGTGCCCTCCTGGGACCCAGGGAGGGAGAAAACTGCTCTCCCGTCGAGATTTCCAGATTCCAGCTCCGAGATGGTCATATTCCCACTGTGAGAACATGACTCATCCACGAAAGTCACCTCAGCGTGCTCGACGCCAAGACATGTGAGGTAGCGATCGTGACCGTCACCCGTTGCCAGGTAACGACCACACCCAGAAACGGCATCCTTATAAGGATGATCCGTCGTCTTTACAAAGACGCACCCGTGAAGCTCTTTTAAAGAAATTTGCTCTTTAGGAAATGCTCTTTTAGTGCTGAGGCGGACAGGGGAATTGTCCGCTTGCAACACGACAGGGGTAGTGCAGTCTGTAGTCTACAATTCACTCGACACAGGAATGACCGCAGCTGAAGTGCCATCTAGCCAACACATGAAGCTTCCAAGAGTGTGCTGAACTCGTAGTTCACAGTAGACACAGTTGAGCAGAGCGATACTAACGCTTGGCTCCGAAGCGAAAAGCTGGTATGCATTGCACCTGCTGCCTTCTTATACTCACGCAGTGATCAGCGACAGCTGGATGCAATAATTGCATGCCAATGTACATTGGCTCGTTTAGTTTACACTTGAACTAGATTGGTCTAACGAAGCGATATCCCATATTTGTCGGTCTCCGACATGGCGTTGAGAGTGACCGCCTGACAGAGAACGGTTATTATTTGTATTGGCTGGTACGCCAAATCATGCTCACCTGCTGGCTTTTCTCCAAATATATACTTTATTAACAAGTAATTGTAACACTCTACAATATGGTTTGATTAGTTAATGGTAGTTAATGTATTAAAGTCTATATTTTTGTAAAGTACTACCTAAAGAATATATTTCGAGCATTCACGTGAAAAATCTTAATAGCAAATTCAGACTACCCCCCCCAAGTCAATTGTCCTGGCGCCCGGCCTGACCTTACTCCAATAAAAGAAAACATGTTACCGCGTTTGCATGATCAAGTGCGTTTTCAGTTTATTAAGCATAATCGGCTTAAGAACCTGCATGTAAACGTGCTCATTGTTCCCACTATTATTTGACAGCACAATAAAAATGTGTTTTGTCCCAATTTTGAACAATACATTTGATGTTTTATCATATGGAACTTTTTCTTGTTAAATGTAGGGATGCACAATATTAGCCGATATTACAGATATGTAGTATGTACTAATTTGTAGGTATTCACTGATATTGGATATTTAATTTCCCATATTGATTTTTCGCATCACCTAACACTCAAATATAATGTATATTTAAAATGATTAACAAATAAAATAGCATGGTCAAATTTTATGATAAACATTAGGCAAATCTCAAAATGAATATCTGTATTTTAACTGCATGCTATAATGTTTTTAGCATTTAAAAAAACAAAAAAACATTAGATTGAATTTAGAAAAATTATAATATATGCCATAACATGAAAATAATTATCTATCTATTGTATTAGTCAGAATTTGAATATCAGTGCAACCCTACAGAAATTGGGTCACACTTTATTTTAGGGTCCAATTCTCACTATTAACTAACCATTAACTATGACGTTTGCCTCAATTAACTCCTTATTTGCTGCTTATTAATAGTTTATAAGGTAGTTGTTATGCATTATATGTACTTTATAAACACTAATAAATAGCCAATATGCTAATAATAGACATGCTAATAAGTTATTAGTGATTAGTGTGAATTGGACCCTGTACTAAAGTGTTACCAGAAAGTTTGGTAACACTTTAGAATAAGGTTCCATTAGTTAATGTTAGTTAACTACTTTCGTTAACATGAACTAAGCAAGAACGATCCTTCTACAGCATTTATAAGTCTTACTTCATGTTAATTTCAACATTTACTAATGCATTATTTAAATCAAAAGTTGTGCTTGTTAACATTAGTTAATGCACTGTGAATTACCATGAACTAACAATGAATAACTGTATTTTCATTAACTAACATTAACGAAGATGAATAAATACAGTAATAAATGTATTATTCATTGTTTGTTCATGTTAATTAATACATTAACTAACATTAACTAATGGAACCTTATTCTAAAGTGTTACCGAAAGTTTACTTGAAAAGTTTATTTATCTTTCAAAATAAATTATACTTAGTTTGATGTTTTGTTGTACAAACCATTCATACATTTTAAGTATGGCTTACTGGATATGTATAATTTACAAATATAATTTGACAACACATGTAGGTTAACCTTTTCTGTGACTAATCAAACTTTCCCACTTCTCATTTACTGTAGAAGTGGGATAAATGCACTTTAAGAAAATAAATAGAAGAAAAACAGATATCTTGACAGAAAATTACCAGGACTTTTCCCTTCAACTCTAGAACACAATGCAATGTGTAATTCAAAATACGCATAGAACACTGCCTAATATTAACAAAGTATATTGGGCTGTATTTTTTACGGGTTTTTTTTTTTTTTTTGACTGTGTCTTAAAGAGTTAGTTCAGCCAAATATTAAAATTATGACATTAATAACTTACCCTCATGTTGTTCCAATCCCGTAAGACCTCAGTTTATCTTTGGAACACAGTTTAAGCTATTTTAGATTTATTCCGAGAGCTCTCAGTCCCTCCATTGAAGCTGTGTGAACGGTATACTGTCCATGTCCAGAAAGGTATGAAAAACATCATCAAAGTAGTCCATGTGACATCAGAGGGTCAGTTAGAATATTTTGAATCATCGAAAATACATTTTGGTCCTAAAATAGCAAAAACAATGACTTTATTCAGCATTGTCTTCTCTTCCGTGTCTGTTGTGAGAGAGAGTTCAAAACAAAGCAGTTTGTGATATCCAGTTCGCGGACGAATCATTCAATGTAAACGGATCTTTTTGAACCAGTTCACCAAATCGATCTGAATCAATATAAAAGGTTCGCGTCTCCAATAAGCATTAATCCACAAATGACTTAAGTTGCTAACTTTTTTAATGTGGCTGACACTCCCTCTGAGTTCAAACAAACAAATATTCCCGAGTAATTCATGTACTCAAACAGTACACTGACTGAACTGCTGTGAAGAGAGAATTGAAGATGAACACCAAGCTGAGCCAGAGAATGAACAACATACTGACATAATTTAGATTTTTGGGTGAACTATCCCTTTAAGGTCTATCATATTGTCAGAATACACTGCTGGAAGGAATGATGTGGATAAACAAAGCTGTCATTTAATAAATCCAACACACAGGGTAAATCCACACTTGGAAGGGCATGAAGAAACACGTACACAACTGGTAGATCCAACATACACAGACTGAACAGACTGGGGCTTAAATACACAGGATAACGAGGGAATTGGGAGGAACACAGGTGAACAGAATGACTAACTAAGAGACAATGCAGACAGGAAAATGAGGGCAAAATAAGACCAAATAAAGGCACATGAGGGAGAAACTGGGTCACAGGGAGCAAAAAACAAAGACAGTCCAATCCTGACAATTCACCCCCCCCCCCCCCCCCAGAAAGCACATCCTTGCACCTCAGAACCAACAGAGGGAGGGATGGGAGGGAACTTAGAGGAGGCTAAGAAGGAGGACATATACCAGGCAGGGGGCCAACAGACAGAGTCCAGGGAGGCGATGACAGAGGGAGGAACCAAGGAATAAACAGGAGGAGACACGGTGGATTAGACAGAAGAAGGAGACAGGGTGACGACAGGAGGGACTGGGAAACAGATCAAGACAGAGCCAGAGGGATGAGGGAGCCCAGTGGAGTCAGTGGACTGATGGGCCACAGCGGAAAGGAAGAGGCTAGGAGACATTGTGGAGCTGCTGGGTCAACGGGCCGAGGGGGTGTCTGGTTCTGAGAGGCTGGAGGGATTCTGCAGCCACTGTGAACATTGGAGGATGGTAGATCCGCGGAGCTCACACCATACCGATGGTGTGCTGAGGGCAAGCAGAGAGGGTGCAAAATGATAGAGAAGAAGGCAAGAGCAGGCATTTGTGAGCCTCCGGGCTTTCAGGGCTTAACTCAGGAACAATGGAGGATGGTAGATCCGCGGCGCTCACACCATACCGATGGTGCGCTGAGGGCAAGCAGAGAGGGTGCAAAATGATAAAGAAGAAGGCATGAGCAGGCATTTGTGAGCCTCTGGGCTTTCAGGGCTTAACTCAGGAACAATGGAGGATGGTAGATCCGCGGCGTTCACACCATACCGATGGTGCGCTGAGGGCAAGCAGAGAGGGTGCAAAATGATAGAGAAGAAGGCAGGAGCAGGCATTTGTGAGCCTCTGGGCTTTCAGGGCTTAACTCAAAGCCCTCTCTGGGCTGGACATTGGGACATGGGCTAAACTCAGGAACGAAACAGACATTGTTCACAGTCGGAGGAGGAAGGAAAGGGGGCAGGTCGGTAAACAAGTCAATTTTTCCTCGGATTTGCATTCACCCAAATCCTTAATCAGCTCACCCTCAGCCACGGTGCAGGGCCAGAGCTCCTCTCTACGCTCTCTCTGTCCAGCACTTTCTCCCTTGTGGCCAGCTATGTGGCCTGATTTCTCACCTGGACTGCAGTATTGAGCAGCTCCGTCTCTATGGCAATCTGTTGCTCTGTCACCCCGTGTAGCGATGGCTCATTGGTCATGGCAGGCTCACTCGAGCTCGGGCTCATGCTCCACACAGCAGGGAGATGGTGGGCTGGGCTCTAGGTCTGGAGTGGCACTGCCGAGATCATCCTCGGGAGAAATGGTGTGAGCGCTTCTTTTCTCGACAAAATTCACTGCACAAAGGTGGTGAAATCCACTTGAGGACAATCTTCATACTACTGGAATTGTAGAACGTGCAGAATGCATCAACCAGGTAGCAGATGGTATTAGCAAGTACCAGGAACAGTATTGTATTGTCCTCAAGCAATCTTTCCCCCTGCTCCAGCAGGAGAAAGAGGTTTTCTGGGCAGGCAAGAAATATATGGAATGAAAAACAGGAAAAAAATAAATAAAATAAAAAAATGGAGGGGAAAACACATAGAATTAAGTGTTTGGGTTGGGTCTTCTGTCACGATACGCTGCTGGAAGGAATGAAGGAGATGTGGATAAACGAAATTGTAATTTATTAAATCCAACACACGGTGTAATTTGACACTAGGAAGGGAAGGAAGACACACGAAAACAACTGGTGAACCTGACAAACACAGACTGGACAGACTGGGGCTTAAATACACAGCTTAACGATGGAATTGGGAGGAACACAGGTTAACAAAATGACTAATTAAGAGACAATGAGGACAGGAACAGGAATGATCATGGGGAGCAAAACACAAAGACAGTTTAATCCTGACACATATGTCCAAGGATTTTTTTCAAATGTGCTGAAGCATTAAGGGTATGGGAGGGCCGCTAGCTGCAACTGAATTTTCATTGATTTGATTAAGGAAGGTAAGTCGATTTGCAGAGCCTGCTTTGGCTCATTGGTAAATCTTAACACCAGTTTAGCGTGGATGACCACTTGAGATCTGCTGAGGCCGGATGCTTTGGCAGTGTTAAATATTTTCTTTAAAATTAATAAGTACACATTAAGCTCTCTGTGGTATGTTAACCCCAGTAAGCGCTTTTCAGAGCCACTGATGATGGATGAAATGTTCTGAATAATTTGTGCATCTAATTTGCACTGATGGAGTAATGGAGATGTTCTCTCATTGCACTGAAGAGCCCCACTCCAATCATCAGATTTCTAGTGACACATGACCTTGATAGCAAGATTTCCAAGTGACACTTAACATCTGACTTATTATGAGCAATAAACCATTTAGAGTTTTACGGTTTAATTTAATTGAAAAACCTACCCAACAGTTCAACTTTCCAATCTACTTTCAAAACACATGAAGCCTCAATCACATTTCCAGCAACTTTTATTTGTCACCAGATACTGTACAGAGATGTTTCCCAATAGCACAGTATGCTAACTGTGGTCGCACGCTCTGTCATTACCATTAAACGATTGTGTTTCCCGAATCCATTGTTCTAAAGAACATTCACAAACACATATCACTCCACCACCTGTTTGACATCATTAACTACAGTTCTAACCAGTCCGGTTCCTATTTTTTTCTCATGTCAGATAAAATAGTAAAGTTTATCACTGCAAAGCTTAACTTAATCAACTTGCCTACACTCAATATAGAAAGAAGATCTATCCCACTGTCTTCATTCACCATTCAAAGTTTACATATCATGTCCTTCTAAATCGCATCCTTGTAAAATCCCTTTCATTATGTAATCACCAAACAACACTTTGCAAAGTCAATCACATGTGCCTTAATGTATGTGTGTGTTACTTTATGTATTTATTTATATAATTTAAATACTATATAATATCATATAAATAATATTTATATAATGTATTTTTGACACACAGACAAGATTTTATTATATTTTTTTTCACAAAAAAGTATATTTATTTATTTATTTATTAATGTGTTTGCGTGTTTGTGTGTGTGTGTGTGTGTGTGTGTGTGTGTGCAAGCATGCATGTATGTATGTATGTATGCATGTATGTATGCATTTATGAGCACCAAATCAGCATATTAGAATGATTTCTGGTCTGGACTGGATTGATGGCTGCAGAAAATTCAGTAAAAATAACTAAATTACATTTTAAAACACATTAAAATAAATAAAATAGTTGTTTGCCATCTCACTGGAGTCTGCAGCTCTCATGGCCACTTGCAGCAGAAAAGTATAATCAAATATAAACTATATTGTCCAATCCTTTTACATGTAAACAAGCTTTTCAACAAACAGCTTGAGGTAACATGTTATTTATATCAAGGGATCTGAGAGCAATATTAAGACTTTTTGTCATAAAAATTACCAACAAAATAATTTTGCAGTTTGATGGAAACAGAATTGACTGTTAAACTTGACTGATAAACTAACCAGATTTATTCACACTGCTCAGTTTTCACAAGTTTATAGGCCGGTGGCACTTATACCCTATAAAATGCATGCCCTCCATTGTATTGTACATCTTCATGGCTCTAACTATGTACATGAAGTACAAATGTTGATCTAATCTCTCTCTCTGTGGCTTGCTCTACCCTTTCACCATTTACACTGATGAGTAAAATGTGACTTGACCGGTGGGCTACTTGGTTAATGAAAAGGTTAGATGAAGAAAGTCTCTGTGCTAATATTAACCTTTGTCTTGGGAATGTTCTTATCATCTATGCATGATTAACTTGCATGGTACAACAATTAGTATAATTCACCATGACAGATTCATTACACTGAAGTATTTAACATAATATGATACCTGTGTACCTGTGTCAAAAGAAAATAAATAAATAAATAAATAAACACTCCAGTCAGAAGGTAAAAGGTTTAAAGTGGTCTTATAGATCACGGACAAATAAAACAGTAGTGTTATATTAGCAATTAAAACACTGTATGCATAAATCACTTTAGTTTAGAAGTCACCAAGGGCAAACACATCAGCTAAATGAGCTGCAAGCAGACAAGGCGTCCCACAGCACTAGCAGGAGCAAAAAAAATTAAAGACTGACTCAGTCACACCACACAATTTTCACAGGGATTCTTTGAGGCAAGAAAAAGTCTATGCTGTCTGAGACTCAGCTTTCTTGCTCAGCTCGTTGTGTAGTACCTCATTTTAACCACTATGATACAGGAACTTGATGTCTCTCATACAGGCTCATCAACTCACTCTTATTTCTCTGGAGACATTGTTTTTCTGAATCATTACCCCTGTGAAAATTAAATTAAAACACACACATAATAAATTAGCTAATTTGATTCAGATGCAGTTTTGCCTAGTTGCTCTTCAGGGACTGACCCTTCACTGAAAACCCTAATAAGTTGACTGAACTAAACTGATTGAGTAAACTCGTTGCCTCAATTTTATTGAGTAATGGAGTCTACCAAAACGTACATATTTAAGTTCATTTAACTTGGCGGTTTTGTAGACTGAACTTAAATTGCTAAGTTCACCAAACTTGGTGCTTATTTAATGTACTTAAACGATTATGTTCACTTAACTTGGTATTAATTTCAAGTGTACTTATATATTTAAGTTAACTCAACATGGAAATTTAACTGAAAATTATGTTATTATTTTTGACTGCACACTGAAGTAAAACAATTAACAGCATATTTAATCTTTGACCTTTTATTGACAAAATGTCACAATATTAATGAAAATACAGTAAACCCATACCGTAATGGAAATGGGTCACATCCACAATGTAAAGGTGGTAACAAAATTAACTAGTGTAGTACATCAATAGTACAACTCTATGCACATATATACATCAATGAAGTATCACAATTATGTCAATGTAAATAATTAATTTTGACCGTTTAAGCTTTGTGCAAACAAGGCAAACCAAAATAAAACATACTCAACAGTATCTTTCACCAAAGTTTCACAATATTACAGTACAAACTGTAGTTGAAATATTACTGGGTCACAACCACACTGTAAAGTTGGTAACAACAGTAAAAATGTTCAACATTAACTAGCGCACTTACATCAATTGTACGACTCTTAGCACTTACACTTTTTATGCCTCACAATTGTTAATATTCTGAACATGTAGGCTAAACATAACTACAGTCTTACTACAGTTGCAAACACGGCAAACTAAAATAATGCATACTGAAAATGTCTTTGGCCCAAATGTCACAATATTACAGTACAAACTATACTGTAATTAAAATATCACCAGGTCACAATCACACTGCAGAAATGTGTAACAATGTTAACAATATCCCAAATTAAAAACTGCCCATCAATTGTAGAACTCTGTGTATGTAAATATTTAAACATACTTTTTATTCTTCATAAATGGATAAATGGAGTAAATCGATTGGTGGAAAAATCCCAATACAAAGGGTGGTATTAAAGTATCACAGAGACGTTTCTTTAGCAAAAAGCTGGTTAGCTAGAGTCTGAAGTCTAGACTCGAGAGCATTCTATCCCATTGTCATTAGTATAGGCTGGATGAAATCAAATGTGTTGGCGAGTGATTTTGGGTAATTCAGGTCTAGTGCATAAATCAAACCAAAGAGAAGACAGATGCCCTGTGGAGGTCCTACATTTTTCCAACACCACTTGGCCATCAAGAATTGTTCCATAGGAAGAAGTCAAATGCAAGGAGTTAGGGGGCTGAAGATCAGTGTCCTCGAATAAGATTTCCACTGGCACATCAAGGATAGTGTTGTGATGATCAGACACCTAGTGAAAAAACAGGTATAAATATAGTATTGTGATCAGGAACCAAAGGTTTATCATCAATTCAAGGTTTATCATCAAATCAAGTTTGTTAAAAAACATAACAAATCGCTAACTCTAACTGTAGATGCTTCCTGCAAAGAATTTGGTTTACACTTTTTAAAGTGTGCATTATAAATTACGTTTATTATTTTGAAGACTTGTACAAAAGAAGTTGGCTACATTTGTATATTAAAGGAATACTTCACCCAAAAATAAAAATGTACTTACACTCAGGCCTTTCAATATGATTTTGTTAAAGGCCTTCTGAATTGACTCAATGGACTTTAGAAAAATATTCATATTTAAAAAGTAAAATATCCAGCTTCCAGTGGCCCTGCGAGAGGTGTTACATTTCGTAAGTTGAATATGGAAGTTTTAAATATGTATATTTTTCTTTCACAAACACATGGATTCACATTGGCTTTATTAACCCTGTGGAGCCGTGTGGAGCAGTTTGATTATGGTTGGATGGACTTTTCTGAACTTCAAAATCTCATCCCCCATTCACTCCCATTATAAAGCTTGGACGAGCCAGGAGAAATTTTATTATAACTCTGATTGGATGGCTTGAGGGTCAGTGAACCATGGGGTAATCATTTTTGGGTGAACTATCCCTTTTTAAAACAGATCTACTTACTTAACATGAAGAAAGAGGAGTCTGCATCTCCCAGCATGACAGGCAATCCTCGAAGAACAAGGGTTCAGACCTCAGTTGGCTTGTCTGACTTTAGATGAAAACATGAAATTCATACATAACAGATTACTTTAAATAGTAAACAGATTAAATAAAATAAATTACATATTGACAAAATGAAATACATTGAAAAGAGTAGACAAAAGGATAATAGAAAATTCTGTTATCATTTACTCACCCTAAAGTTGTTCCAAACCTGTATACATTCCTTTGCTCAGCTGAACACAAAGAAAGATATATTGAACAATGTTTACAGCCAAGCAGCTTTGGGGCACCACTGACATGTACATACTAAAAAGAAATACTAAGGAAGTCAATGGTGCCCCAAAATCGTTTGGTTACAAACATTCCTTTAAAATATCGTGTTCAGCAGAGTAAAGAAACTTATACAGGTTTGGAACAACTTGCAGGTGAGTAAATGGTGACAATTTCCATTTTTGGGTGAACTATACAGTACATTTAAGTTATGTTAAATAAGATAATTACTGACCTCTATTTGCAGTAAAAACTTCAAGTTCTGACCAGGAGTCGACCTTCTGGTTTTAAAAAGGTCCATAAACCGTGAACTGTGTCTGTCCAGGTTTTCATAGAATTTAGATTTTTGTCCGTAATTCTGATGAACTCCATGCAAACCTGGGGGGAAACAAGGCTAGGTCACATAATCACATAAGCTTTTACACAGAAATGCTTTACAGGCCAAGAAATGATTAGGAAATAATGAAGAGGCTACGAAATAATGCCGCTTTATCATGTTAAAGGAATATACCACAAAAAAACTTTTTTTTTACTCATGCTCAAATTGTTGTAGAACCACATTATTTTATTTCTTTTTAAGTAATTATTTCTTTTTTTGCGGAGTTAAAAATACAATACTTACATTTCCACATCTTCTTATCTCATGTCATCTGTAACAAAAAAAGTTGAAAATATTAAGTTTAACAAAGTCAAAAAAAACTAAGAAAATTATATTATAATTAAGATGGTAATCTTACAATGTTATCCAAAATAAACCTAAACATGCAAATAAAGGTCTCTGGCTCTAAAAAGTGACAATCGGATAGATATGACTGTTAAATAAGTAAATCACTTTGTAGGTAATTAACTGGTGACCAGTGTGAAGATGGTAATTTCACCATCTGTGAAACATCACTAACGTTAGCCTAATTCGTCTCTGCAATGTTCTTATAACACAAAATGAACCTACAATACATACTTTACATGTCAAAATATGAAGAAAATCGACTTCTCAATCATAAATAGAGAACATTATACTGAAGATATTGTTAATTAATAATGACACTGACCAAGTTTGCCCGGGAAGAACTAACCCACATGGTCTAACGAGTTAAGCAGTAACGTTAGCTGCCATGTTCTTTCTCTCAAAGGAAAACGATTGGGCCACTTCATCAAATACTTAAGTTGTCGTTTTAAATAATCATACCATCTCAAAATCACGTACCACGAGGATTTAAATTAACATATTTCACCAGTAGAAATCACACAAAATAACTTTATATCTACATAATTTTACTCACCGAACATAGAGCACGAAGAAAAACTTCCTCTTGAAATGTGGTGTCAGCAACCAATTGACCAAACAGACCAAAAGGACGAATTTTGTAATCCACCAATCAGTGATTTTGTTCTCTTGTTACTAGGCAGAAGTCCTTCCATGGCCAATCACATTAAAGGAAGAACAGAGTGATTTTTTTTTTTTCAAAGGATTACTCATGATTTTGAGTTCACGACACTTGAAATCTTAAGTTTATGCATTTTGAAGGTAAATTTGTTAAATTAACTCATATTTTTAAGTGACAGGGCCAAAATGCAAAATTTTAAGTAATGTTTAGTCAACATTACTTGATTGTTTAAGTAAAGTCAACATTAGGGTTTACAGTGTTTGAAATAAACAGTCCGAAACTTTTGTATTTGTTTCTTTATAATTATTATTCTTTTCTCCAAACTGCTATTGTCCTCTTAACTTAATTTAAATTAAGAATTTGTTCATTTTTTTATTCAGGTTATTGCTGTAAAGACAAAACATAAGAATTTCAATTCCTGTAATGATTGTACTTAAAAATCATTGCAAAAAACCTCTTAAAGTTGGATAATCGCCGACTTTCTTTAAATCCCCACAAGTAAGACATTTAATTAATTTATGATGTTGTTTTAAATATGTAGCATTATAATAGAATGGGTCATCTCAAGTGACACCAGTGATCAATAAAGGAAACAATGACTGGATTATGTGTGACGTTGAGTTCAAAATTTTATAAAAACTCATTTAGTAAAAATAAGTCAAATATGAATCTCGTTTTTAATTGATTTACAGCATTCAGCACATGGGAAGATGCACATACACAGGATGTGTTCAGTATGTACACTCTCACACACAGAGACATATTCACTCTAGAGTGAGGGCAAGACAAGAGCGCAAAAGAATGTAACAGACCACTCCATCTTAAGACTCTTTTAAAAGAAATAATTTTACATGGCACGTTAAAATAAAATAAGTATACAAAGTCTTTATTATGATTTATATTTATACTATATGATATATTAATCCTTAATCAGCATACAAAAAAAAAAGGCCCATTTAAACAGATACCACGAAAGGCTGCAATTTTGTCTTAGAATATTTGAAAAATTCTGTCAACATTTTATTTTTATTTTTTTTGAGAAATGAACTGAAGTACATGCTTATAAACTTCTTAGAATCTTAAAGGGGTCATGCAACACACAGATTTTCTTTTTTTTTTTTTTTTTAGATAAGTTTGTGTTCATGTCTTCCAATTTGCCATTGGTACTTCAAAAGACCAGTTAACTGTATATTATTATTATTATTATTATTATTATTATTATTATTATTATTATTATTATTATTATTATCAATAACTCTTTTGAGAGGCTTGGCTCATGTGATATCAAGATGGTTATATGCTGATAGGGAGTGATCCACTCCATGTATGATAAAACAGATTATTTTTAAACCAATGATTTAAACCATTATCATGTGAGCTAACCTAATTTTAAACATACACTACTAATTTCTTGTGTAAAAACATTTTGAGGAAAAATACAGAAAACATTTACTCACTTAAGGGAATTAAACAAGGGATCACATTTTTATTTCTCTTTTCAAAAGTGTATTTGGTATGGAAAAGCCTAAAAGTGCCTCCATTTTCCTTATGTGCACATCTATGAGAATATATTCTACTGTTCACTGACAGAAAGCAGCTGTCATGA
The DNA here is from genome assembly GCF_003368295.1 of Carassius auratus. NCBI lineage: Eukaryota > Metazoa > Chordata > Actinopteri > Cypriniformes > Cyprinidae > Carassius > Carassius auratus. The sequence goes on along the minus strand of NC_039273.1, from coordinate 15,680,280 downwards.
CTAAATTTAAGTGCAGAGAGAATAAAGAAGCCATATAAGCAATCAGGCAGACAGTTTTAATAGAGATTCTGGGGATAAAATGTGAGACCAGCTTATGAAATTTTAATTTGGCATTTAGGAAAAGGCTGAAAGGAGATATTATTAGCAAAATTTAAAAGCAACTTTTGGTGGAAACGAGCGGCCAATTTAATAACTTAACTCAACGTACCGTGCAATTCCAGCTGAGTGATTTGTAAACATGTAGAAGTCGGTTAACTTCAGAACTGTAGTATAACTGCTGTTGTTGCAAATAACAACTTCCCACACATTGTTGTGAGGAATATATCATTATTCTTTACTGTACAAATGTCATAGATGTGTTTCACAGATTAACACAGATATTGTGTACACAATGATAAATCTCAAAATAGTGCAGCTGAAATTAGTTTCCAAGGCATAAAGTGCTCATCTTAAGAGCAAAAGAATATTCACTCTCACTGTTTCACCTCTCCCCTCCACACCTCCTTAATTAGCACAAAGGGATCGCCATGAAAGCTTCTACTCTAAATTAACCAAGATATATGAATAAAATATATTGCAGTCTTCTGATGTCTTTAACATTCTTTCTTTTTTCTTAAAATCTACCTTACTAACGAATGAGCTTCAAAAAGAGGAATAAAGGTTTGAAAGGGAGGGTGGGGCAGAGGGGATTGCCATTATATAAGAAATCACCTTCTTGTTTATGGTGCAAATGTTTCACTCTCACAGTGGTTATTTGCATACCTGACTGAGATTTGTGATATTAACACCTTGTCTCAGATGAAAGGTGCATCTAAAAAATGAGCAGCTGAGATATGTTAAAGGGATAGTTCACCAAAAAAAACAAAATAATGTCATTAATAACTTACCCTCATGTCGTTCCAAACCAATAAGACCTCCATTTATCTTCAGAACACATTTTAAGATATTTTAGATTTAGTCCGAGAGCTCTCAGTCCATCCATTGAAGCTGTGTGTATGGTATACTGTCCATGTCCAAAAAGGTCAAATTACATCAAAGTAGTCCATGTGACATCAAAGGGTCAGTTAGGATATTTTGAAGCATCGGAAATACATTTTGGTCCAAAAATAGCAAAAACTATGTCATTATTCAGCATTGTCCTCTCTTCCGTGTCTGTTGTGAGAGAGTTCAAAACAAAACTGTTTGAGATATCTGGTTCGGGAAAGAAATCATTCGATGTAACCGAATCTTTTTGAACCAGTTCACCAAATCGAACTGAATCGTTTTAAACGGTTTGGGTCTCCAATATGCATTAATCCACAAATGACTTAAGCTGTTAACTGAGTTCAAACAAACCAATATCACAGAGTAATTCATTTACTCAAACAGTACACTGACTGAACTGCTGGGAAGAGAGAACTGAAGATGAACACCGAGCCAAGTAAGATAATGACTCGTTCACGAACTGAACTCTCTCACAACAGACACGGAAGAGAAGACAATGTTGAATAAAGTTGTAGTTTGTGCTATTTTTGGACCAAAATGTATTGTTGATGCTTCAAAATATTCTAACTGACCCTTTGATGTCACATGCACTACTTTGATGATGTTTTTCTTACCTCTCTGGAGGTATACAGTATATTGTACACACAGTTTCAATGGAAGGACTGAGAGCTCTCTGACTAAATCTAAAATATCTTAAACTGTGTTCCGAAGATAAATAGAGGTCTTACTGGTTTGGAACGACATAAGGGTGAGTTATTAAGGACATAATTTAGATTTTGGGTTAATTATTCCTATGTCAGATGTCACAGCCACAGTTTATAGATCGCACACTTATCTTTGCTTCCTTCTCACAAGCCAAAGACATTATCCACTCTGAATGATCATGGGAGATTACAGCTACCATAGAATCACATGGCATCGCACGGAACAAAAACACAGGATAGCGTAACACTGAGGTGAGTATCTGTTACGTCTGACTTGGAGGCGCTGAGAGACAACTTTGCGAGGATCGTTCCTGTTGGAGGCTTGACGGGGAACTGAGGTGCGGGTGAGTGGATTTATAGTGCTCTTGATTGGTTCCGTGATACGTGGCAGGTGTGGCTGGTTAATAGTCAGGTGATTGAAGGCGATGGTGATTGGTGGGGCCTGGGCTTCCAGATCCCTGACAATACCCCCACCTCCAGGGTCCACGCCAGAGTATCTCTTGGGTTCACGTCAGGGACTGGGTCTGTGGAGGTAACAGAGACAGGAGCATGATGGGGTTTTAACAGGGAAACATGAAAGGTGCTGTGTATCCTATATTGAGCAGGGAATCGTAAACGATACGTGAAAGGGTTAACTTGACGTTCAATGGGGAAAGGTCCAATGTACTTCGGGCTGAGTTTTTTTACAGGGTTGTCTTAAGCGGATATCTAGGGTAGAGAGCCATACCAGTTGACCAGGTTGGTACATGGGGATTGATCTTCGGTGGAGATCAGCAAAGCGTTGTTGCCGGTTCATTGCTTGCTGGAGATGCTGGTGGGCCTGGCCCCAAACCCTCTCACTATTTTGGAACCAGGTATTGACTGCTAGGACTTCTGAAGGTTTACCTAAGTGGAGGTTGATAGCCTAAAACACACTGAAATGGAGTGAGGTTAGTGGATGATTGATGGAGCGAGTTTTGTGCATACTCAGCCAAGATGAGTTAACGGTTCCAAAGGTTCTGGTTCTGATGGCAAAAAGTTCTTAGGAAGCGACTGATATCTTGGATTTTGCGCTCAGTTTGTCTGTTGGCCTGGGGATGATAACCGGAAGTGAGACTGACAATAACATTTAGCAATGAGAAGAATGCCCTCCATACCCTGGAAATAAATTGTTGTCCTCGATTGGACACGATGTCTTCTGGAATCCCGAAGTTCCGAAACGCGTGTTCTAACAATAGTTCAACAGTCTAAAAGGCTGTGGGAAGAGCTTGTAAAGGGATTAGTTTACATGTCTTTGAAAATCTGTCAATGGCTACTAAAATACATGTCTTGTCATCAGAAACAGGGAGATCCGTGACGAAATCTAGCCCAATGTGATACCAAGGGCGATGGGGAATAGGCAAGGGAACTAGCTTTCCTGTGGGTAGATGTCATGGGACCTTAGTTATAGCACACAACACACATCCTCAAATGAACTCCTGCATGTCCTCCTGCTTTCCTGGCCACCAATATTTGCGATGCAAATAATAAAGAGTTTTAGTTACTCCTGGGTGGCCTGATCCTACTGAGGAATGTACCTGGGAGATCAGAGCCTTGCGATGATCCTCGGGTACAAATGTATTTTCCGGTGGGCATGCGTTTGGCATGAGTTGCTGTTGAGTAGGATTTACGAACAACTTGGTGGGTAAGATAGGCTCTGGCTCCTCAGGATTCTCCTCCGTGGTGTACAGACGTGACAGGGTATCTGCTCGGGTGTTCTTGGATCCAGGGCGATAGGCGATCTGAGAATGAAATCTAGTAAAGAAAAGAGCCCACCTGGCCTGGCGAGGGTTAAGTCTCTTAAGGGTTAATGCCTTTCAGGTATTGCAGATTTTTGTGATCGGTTAGCAGAAGAAATGGGTGCTGGGCCCCTTCCAGCCAGTGTCTCCATTTTTCTAGCGCCAGTTTTACTGCTAGGAGTTCTCGGTTGCCAGCGTCATAGTTCCTCTCTGCAGGGGACAGCTTCTTAGAAAAGAAGGCACAAGGCATTGGTGTAGTTGCACTTTCTGAGAATGGCGACGACACCAGTTGTGGAGGCGTCCACTTCAACTCTAAATCTTTTCTCAGGATCTGGGTGTTGCAACAAGGGAGCTGTGGTAAACGCCTCTTTCAGCGTCTGGAAGGCTTGCTCAGCTTCGGGGGTCCAGTGGAGTACTTTGGGTTTCCCCTTTAAGAGAGAGGTAAGTGGGGCAGTAATCATACTGTACTGGTTAATAAATATGTGGTAGAAGTTAGCGAAAACCAAAAACCTTTGTAGTTCCTTGATGGTCTTGGGAGTTGGCCATGAGGTCATGGCTTGGGTCTTCCTTTACCCCCTCTCTGTTAATCGTGTATGCTAGGAACTCAATGGACTGCTGATGAAAGACATACTTTTCAGCTTTTAAATACAGTGAGAAGTCTCCGAGACGCTGGAGTACTTTGGCCACATGATACTGGTGATCTTTTTCATTCAGAGAATAAATGAGGATGTCATCAATGTATACAAGACCAAACTGGTTCAGGTACTCACGTTGAACTTCATCCATGGAACTTTGGAAGATGGATGGAGCATTTACTAGGCCATACGGCATAACTAGATATTCGTAGTGACCAGCAGGGGTGATGAAAGCCGTTTTCCACTCATCTCCTTCTCTGATTCTGATCCGGTTGTATGCACTCGTAAATCCAGTTTAGTGAAGATACGGGCATCCCTGAGCTGTTTGAGGGAAGATGGGATTAGTGGAAGAGGATAGCTGAATTGTACCGTTATTTTATTCAAGGCTCTGTAGTCGATGCATGGTCTCAACCCTCCATCCTTTTTCGGAACTAAGAAGAAACTAGCTGCTGCTGGAGAAGCGGATGGTCGGATGTACCCTTGTCTTAGGGCTTCCTCCACATACTCTTTCATTGACTCTTGCTCAGAGATGGACAGTGAGTAAATTCACCCCTTTGGAATGCTCTCTCCTGGAACCAGATTGATGGCGCAATCCCATGGGCAATGTGGCGGAAACTTGGAGGCTGCTAAGGGGTTGAAAACATCTGCAAATGAGGCATAACAAGGTGGGACATTGGCAGACTGGTTTTCCTTTGGGCTTTCAATGGACGTGGAGTTAAAAGGTATGGTGACAGGCTGATTATCAAATTTTGACATAGGATGACTTACGTAGGCGTTTTGGCAGTTACAACCCCATTTAAGTATCTTTCCCGTCTTCCAGTCTATAAAGTGCTGGTGTTGAATCAGCCATGTATTAGTTATACACGGCTATTGTTCAATATCAACAGAGAGAATAATTCCTGTTTTTCAGGTACCACACTGAGAATGATTGGAGTAATTTGGCAATATTGCTTGTGGAACGGGGAATCGCACAGCTGCGAGAGTTTGGATGTCAGATGTCAAAGCCACAGTTGGAGGGGCTGGGAAACAACTTTGCGAGGATCATTCCTGTTGGAGGCTTGACGGGGAACTGAAGTGCGGATGAGTGTATTTATAGTGTTCTTGAATGGTTCCTTGATACGTGGCAGGTGTGGCTGGTTAGTAGTCAGGTGATTGAGAGCATTGGTGATTGGTGGGGCCCGGGCTTGCCAAATCCCTGACACCTACTGTGTAAGAGGCGCGCGAAGAGTTAGGAGAATTCATATAGGACAGTCTTTATTAATTCAAACAAAGGTTAACATACTGTATGGCAGGCAGGAACACACGTAGCACATAGATGTTTAACAGCGGACAGGGTACAAGTGGCAGAATACACTACTAATATACTCAACTTAATGAGGAAATTAATAAGACACATCTAAGATCAATGAATAACAAAATAAAAAAATAAAAAATAATGAAAAAACAAGGAAAGCTAGGTCATGGAACACATGGGGAGAAAAACAAACAAAACAGGAACCCAGTTCTGACATTACCTCCCTCTCCCAGAAGGCAAGTCCTCACGTCACACAACTTCCAGAAGGGAGGGGAGTGGGTGCTCTGGAGGCCTCTAGGGCCAGGCTTGTATGGGACCGGAGGGCTCCAGGGTGGTAAAGGGACCCCTGGCGGATCAGGCAGTTCAGGGTGCCATGGTGGAGAGGCTAGTTCAAGGAGCCATAGTAGGAGACATATAGCAAATCCCCCCAACCCCACCCAAAATTCTCTTGGGAACAGGAGCCCTCCCTGAGCTAGACCTGGGATCGAGGCCCTCTCTTGGCCAGACGTGGGAACAACAGCCCTCATTGGGCTATACTCGGGATCTGTGACCCTCCCTGGGCCAGGTGTGGGAACAAAGGCCTTCTCTGGGCCATACATGGGAACTGCAGCCCTCTCTGGGCTGGATTTAGAAACAGAAGACGAAGGAGGGTTGGACACATTGAGCACAATGGACTGAGTGGGCTCCCAGTTGAGCTCTGTAACACGAGTGGGCTCCCAGTTGAGCTCTGTGACGTGAGTGATGTACTGTCATAATAGGGCTTGGGAGGCAATCAGCCTCCAGACACCGGAGGATTCCTTCCCTCAAGCACAGTCCAGTGGTGTCTGGGAGGTTGACAAGAATGGTAATTGGCCACGATCTAGTGTTCTGGTGTTCTGTCAAGGCAGGAACACACGTAACACATACAGTAGATGTTTAACACCGGACAAGGAACAAGGGGCAGAACACACTTTAAATAGTCAACTTATCGAGGGAATTAATATGACACACCTAAGATCAATGAACACAATCAAACATAAGGGAAAACTAGGTCACAGAGCACATGGGGAGGAAAATAAACATAACAGGAACACAGGTCTGACAATTATCTATTTATTAAGCTAACTGATTTAACTTTTTTGCATTTTACAGTGTACTGTATATTTAATGTAACTAGATCTTTAACATAATAGAATGGCTTTGAATTTATTTTCTGCCAAATTTAATGCAAATACTTAATTATTAAGTGAAAATAAAAAAAATACTGACATGCTGCTTGAAAAGTAGAGCCTGTGGTTTGTTTGAAGTGCAGTGTTATCTGTAGGGGATATGCCATTAAAGCTGACAACATGAGATTGGTGCGGGTCAAGTGAAAAATAGGTCAGGGTCAAAGGCCATGGAAAGATGGACTTTACATAACCATTAATGATAATTTTACTAATGTGATCTGTTGAATTTAAATTATACAGATTTTTAATACATTTTAGACATAAAAATTGACATTTACAGCAATAATAATAATAATACTGCATGTGTGATGGGGCCTGTGTAGATACTGACTGTAAAGCAAATCACACAATGACTGTTTGCTCTGTGTAAAACATAATGGGGTGCTTTGTGCTTCACGTACTTGACTTTATTGATTTTTCCTTATGCTGGCAAAAAAGAGCTGTAATTATGAACCTGGAACAGCTCATTGATTTGACTCGCCATCTGAGATCTCACACTGACAAATCATTAGCTTCCTTTTTCAGGGTTCCACCAGTTCAACTGAACTGAACTTACAATTATACTAAGGACAATACAGATAAAAAGTGATGGGTAGGGGAGGAGACTGCATTCTTTCATTTTAATTTTAGTTTTAGTTTTTTATGTTGCAAGTAGGAACTAATTATGTTTGTTGAAAGCAATTCCAGCACATACTTAATTACTCCTGTGGAAATGGTGTGATGAAGAAAAACAAATAACAGCTAAATATGAGGCGGAACCTCTAATGCGAGCAGCTTTTTCATTGCAAAGAAGCAGCAGTGAGGGGAAGACAGAGAGAGATGGTTGCCACCATTTCAGTGGAAACAAACATTGCTTTGGGCCTCTTTGTAAACAGTACACAGCTGCTATTTCGAGTGATGTGAGCTCCACCTTGTCACAACAATTCCTTAAAAGAGGAACAGTTTAATGTCAACAATATTTTCTCCATCTGCCTGTTCATGGAAACCCTGCGGATCCACTAGGGAAAAGCTTCCTCTCGCACAGCCGGGGAGGTGCGGAATCCAGATTTCACAAAGAGAAATTACATCACCTGAGGAAGATGCGCTAGCACAACACTCAATGAGCATTAACCTTGGAAGAAATCCATTTGCTTAATCGATTGCTAGATCCATACTGTAGATATATATAAAATCTTGAGAGAAGTAAAAGGCATTGCAGGAATTTAATTAAAAGGATACTTCACCAAAAGTGCATTTTGTACACTTGCACACTTGCACAACTTGCATTAATTTCAAAATTTCTATGAAAGACACACACAAATAAAAGACATTTTAAAAAAAGGTTGTTGTTGTTTTTGTTGTTTTGTGCCCCATTGACTTTTTTCATGAATTCATACAGGTTTCGAATTAAATTATTTTTGGGAGTCTTATCCCTTCAAGAAATTACATGTACAATATACATATAAAATAGTTACAATAAAGTGCATAATTCCATGCTTGACTGACATTTTCTCCCATGTGTTAAAGCTAGTCATTTTATTAAGAGGCCTCACCTTGGTTCCAAATTACAATGAACAGGAAATATTTCCTTCCCTATAACTTTACTCCTGACAGCTTCAAACAAACACAAAATCCAAGGTATCCATGAGCAGAGTGTGAGCATCTAATTGGATTAGATTGCAAACTTGATTGGGACCGATTAGCATGCCATGGCCTTAACTTCTGAAAAAGGAAAAAGTAATTTATCCTAATGGAGACGTTTGCCAAGGTGTATATTAGGAGTTTTACTGCAGTCATTAAATCAGATGGCCTGGCCCCAGGCTTTGCAAGTTAAGCAGGCTTATAAATAGGCTGGCTGTTAATACAAGCGGCAGGAATGGAAAATGAATTTGACGCTGGAGTGTTTCTTTCTGCAATCAGAATTCTGTGGGGGAGCTGACACTTCACATTTAGATTGCATAGAAGTAAAGCCTCTGGTAACAGGTGTGACCTACAGTAAGCTTGACTAATACTCACCACTGCTCTGCCCTGGCTGGCTTTAATGGAAAATCACCATAAAGGTAATTTGCAGGAAGTAAATGTAGTCTGCCTTACATTAAGACTGCAGAAATGAAGAAGAACCTGGTGCTTTGCATGACTCTCCTTACAGCCATTTCGATGCCTTATTTTCTCCTTCTTTGATTAACGTCCATCACAGCCCAAATGGGATGGCGAAAAATGGCATGCAGCATGCATGCAGATGTGGCAAAAACTGCAGAGGAAATTGGGTGACAATGAAAGTTTAAGTATATTTGTTTTCTCAGGCACCTTTCTTACCTTTAAACTGAAAAGCTGTCATCCCCGCCACATTGCAAGTGTTTTCCTCCTTTAACTGACTGATGGCTTCTTTAAAGTTCCTTGGCAGCTCATATATAAACAACCACATTAATTAATTACCTCATTCTGCTTGCAATTTCCCCATGCTTCACTTTCACAAAGCGAGAGGAGTGTTCAGAAATAAATACACTAAAAAAGAGCAGGGAGGGTTTACAGAAAATCCCAGACATATAATTGGACTTTGTGTGTGTCTTTGTTTATGCCTGTCTGTAGCAATAAAATTACTTTAGAAATTAAAGTGAAATGCTTTGATCACTCATAGCATTTGAATGGAGGGAGGGTTTATATATTTAAAATACATCTGTTGATCTGCTGGCTGATTAATGAGGTTTGTTGTTGAAAATATACTAAACGAATCTCAGAAAACCTGTCCTGTTATCCTCAAAGAATCACAATAGTTCGAAATGCTGACCCTCCTAACACTCTATAGGGCGACCCACCCCTCCCGACCATCTCACAGGTGTCTGTCACAGCACTGTTTTGAGCTCTGAACAATGGATGATGTTTACTTATTGAATGAATCAGCTGTTTGAATGAATCGGTTGAATCTCTCAATGACTCACTCATTAACATTCACTTTTTAGTTTTAATTTTACATTTCGACTATTTTTTTATTATGTTTTAAATTATTTAAAATATCAGTATTCATCTGTAACTGCAGTTTAAATGAATCCTAAATGAATCCTAAATCCTAAACGCTATTTCAGATGCAGATTCCAGAACTATTTTCTTATGTTGGAATGAAGGACACTAAGTACCGGATGAAGTGCTTCTTATTCTTACCCAGAAATACAAAATGGAAGAAATATTAAAAACTGAACACAATCTTGCTACTCAAGCTGTGTTGCTTCTATTCCATTTTGCATTTACTTGTTATTTTACTTTCAATACATAAGTACATTTAAGATTTAAAAATACTTTTCGTACTGAAGTACAATAAATAAGACTTTTTCTCAAGTAATATTCTAAACGGTGACTTCAACTTCTACCAAAGTAATTTTCTGGTAAGATATCTGTACTTTTACTTGAGTATGACTTAAGTACTTTATACAACACAGGCTGACAGTGTTTTTGTAGTGAGGCTGGACAATGCTGAGTTCATGGAATTCAGAATAAGCTATAGTAACTTATGAGAGCTCTAACGCACTAAAAGCTTATATAAATTAGGAATTATTAGGTTGTAACTGAACACGATGCACTAACTGTACAGTAGGCTAACAGTCACAGCTATTCTCTTTAAAGTGACAGCACATTTTCACATGTAGTTCTACTTCAATAATTACATTATTAGCTATTAGATATTAGCTCAATGTACTGTAAGTTCAAACATCCCGGCATTTAAATTCATAAGCAGGAACATAAACAGAGATAAATATGTCCACTTGATCCAGAAATGCCTCAGTGAGTTTGCTCCAGAATTATGTACCAGGCCTGTAAAATGCTTATTAAATTAGAGAAGCGCTCCTTCTCACAATACAATGCTTTCATCATCTAATAAATATTCAAAAGATAGATGGCTCCGAAAACAAATATGAGACATAGTTTGCACTTGTTTTCATGTGACATGAATGTTTCATTAAGTGCTAAATGTAGAAAAGCCATTCCAATTTCTTCTCCAGCCGCAAGCAGCACCAAACCCAAACTGAATCCTAATGAGTCTTCTATTACAGTAGGGAATTTGCTGCAGCCTGACTACAAAGCCTAATGTTTAGGGGTGAAATTAGAGCAGTGTTGCCAGATGAGCCGTCTCCAAAAAAATGAAGAAAAACATATTTCCATTGGATGATTCTACTACAGTAAGGCTTCATCGAACTTCCTGCACAGTTCCCTCTCATTTTTCACCACAATCATGATCAATGACCATCAAGCCAGTCTGAGAGGCTGGAGAAGTGTGACATTTTCATTTTAGCACCGGCCCGGGCAGGTAGTGAGGAGAAGGTGAACAACCGAGGTTGTTGCGGGTCGGCGACGATGTATCGCCCATAGGGTGTTATCTGCGTCTGACAGGTGATGTAGCAGGTCATGAATTTCCTGTCTTAACATTTCAGGCCCTGCACAGACCAATGTTTCGGATGCTGCTGCTGAGGCATTATAAGGAAGTGCCACCTACTTGTGAACAAGGTGATCAATGAACAGGGAGCTTTCAGTGGGCTCCAAACGAGACTCATATTGATATTTCAGGACTGGGGCCTGAATCGATGGCAGCTGTTTGAGTCTGACTAAGCTAACTGTGCTTAACGTCAGCTCTGAAGGTGAAATTCATTGATTGAAGGTGGACATATATTGGAGACGGGTGTCAATCTGTGTTTATTTCTGCTCCCATTAGCAAGTATAACAGGAGGAGGGGTGTGTCTGGGACAAGAAGAGCTCAGGGTCTTTAACCAGGTTATCACAATGTCTTTGGTTTCTTCTGTGGTAGTTTCATGCAATTAGTGGCATTCAAAGTGGTTGAATGGCATTAAATTATAATGTGCTTTCACTGCTGAGAATGTGCACATGATGGCACAGGCTCCTATTAAAACAAAGACAGGTGGTGGTGATGGTCCGTTCACCCCTGTCAGAGTTGTGTCATGAGCAGAATTATAGTAATTAGTGTGATGCAAGGAGTGATAAAAATATATTCTGAAAGTGTGATGATGAATATTTCCTTCCAAAGTTTTATAAAGGAGCCAACTTTAGCTAGATGTTTTTTTTTTCTTTTTCTCCATCTCTTCTGGCTATTCTCTAGTACACTTGAATAGAACACTATTATTGAGACTTGAGACAAAACGTGTAACAACTTAACTACTAATTAGTTAAAAAAGCAACAATTTCACTTTTAAACTAATCAAAGGTAGAATGTTCTTAATACAAATTTACCATTTCCATTGATTTCCTTATTACAATATTATATTATTATGCACTAAAACTACTTGCTCCCTGAGCATAACTGGATGTACTATATAGATTACAGTATATATTTAGTTTAAGAAAAACATACGAACATGCAACAATGCATCGTGTAGAAGAACATTATTACTATGTTCTGTTTATTTTGATCTATGGATTTCTGAACAATATTTCTAGTGTTTTTATTTTATTTTGATATACGTTTTTACACAAAATAATATCTATTTTCTATTCAATTTCCATTGGAATGTCTGTTTCTATTACATTTATTTTAAATAATTTTAATAAGTTAGGCCATTTTGGTAGTTTGCAACACCAGGAAAAACTAAATATCTACTGCATTTAATAAATCTATTCAAAATCTCAGTTCATTTACTTATTCAAGTGAATACCAGATTTCTAATTGTGTATAGTGAAATATTTAATTATTTTTGTATCTAATTTTGTTTTCCAAAACAAAATAATCAATGAGAAATGAGGTAAAAAAATTAAAAAATAAAAATAAACCTGCTGTTACAATCCAAGAGAAAGATGCCAATGTGGTAAAAAGAAAGTGTATAATCACTTTGAAAGGGAAGTGTTAAGGTACCAGGGAGTCTTCTAGGACCAGCAACCTTCATTTAGCCACAATTCTCCACTTTCTTTCCCTCCCTGTGTCTTGAAACTGTCCCTTAAGAAGAAAACAACCCTGCTGACAAGTCCCATCTAGTCATTGTGCCTCTTAAAGTATCTTTCCTCCCCACTAATCAGAATGACTCTCTGTTAAATAAACCATGAAAAAAGCTTTCCCGGTGCATTGAGGCATAAGGCTGTAAAGCTGGAGCATTAATCAACAGATCAGATTTCTGCATGCAACTGAGATTCTCCCTTCCTTTGTAAGTCTTCATTACAGAACAGAGAACCAATAAAAAGTACAAAGCCACAATATCCGGTCAGAATGATGGGACAAATCAACAAAGCCAGATGATTGTGAAGTAGATGGAAAGTTATGTTAGGCGCAAGGCACAAGAAAGAGAGAGCTGCCAACAGATATCAGAGAAAGTGACTGGTCTGTTCTGTCTGCAATGTAGCAGAATGCTAAGTGGCCAGTATGAAGGCAATGTCTCAGCCTTTAGAGAGTGGGAATGGGTAACAAGGGCAGGCAGCAGGTTCTTTTAGTGCAGCTTGCCTGTTTTATGTGCCTGTGCAGACATGCTATTCCATATCAAATCAAACTAAAGATCACAAGACAAAAGGCCAGACAGAAGATGGGACATTACTGTCACCATCCCACTGTTTCAGATTATTACCCATATACAATATGAAACTCTGTGTGTGCCAGAGTGGAATAGTGGAAACCAGGGACATTTGTAATAATCCTGAGGTGATAGGAGTTACAAAGATTTCCAGTATGAAAGACTTCTAATTTGTGTGTGTGTGTGTGTGTGCATGTGTCTTGTAAGTCACCAAAGGGTGGGGGAGATGTCAGCAGTTTTATTGTTCTCTGATCAAATGAGCACCAACAAGTCATGACATATTTAAAAATGAAGCTCATGAATATGAAAAAAAAAACTTAAATTTACCACAATCCCTGCTTTGAAAGTAAAAAAGAATTCAGATTGATGACAAGTCTGAAAAGAGTTCATTATTTAGTTTTCATTATTTGCTGACTGTAGCTCTGCTTTAGTTAATACAATTTGCTATTTTTTCACACTTAATGATGTAAAGACCCTGTCAACCTGAATTACCCTTGAAAAGCATGTTTAATTAATCCCAAGAATGTATGGAGAGATAGTGACCAAATGGAACAGTGACCAAAATAAATCACCTTCTCAGCTGGAATGGGCTACGTGTCAGGGTTTGTCCAAGCAGGACAAAGTGATGCAGATAAAAGCATTTGACATCTGGGAAAAAATGTTTCTGCTCATCACCACACCATAAGAGAAACAATAGGCCTGAAAAAAACAGCCTCTCTTGTGTAGGCATATCCAAACTCAAAAATTTCTCACTAGGGGATGATATCTATGCCTGTAGAAGACTCACATATTCAGCCATTGAATCTGCCATTTTGACACATCAAAGACACAATTCCAACACATGATAGCTAGACCTGCCTCTACATGCACAGTATAGTCAGTATAGATTTAAAACTAGTGAAAATAGTGAAAGTAGCTCTTCAGTCCATTGTTTTCCTCTCTCTGTCTCTTCATGACTTTGGTTCTGTATTAATTTATGAGCATAGAAAATGGACAAACGAACATGCCTCCTCTATAATCTGAAGGGGCTGATTTAACGTGATTGATCCTCAATATGGGAGCTGCCTTCAAAGAGCACAGCAACAATGCTAACATCGCACTACAAGACCAACCTTCAGTCTTTCTGTGCTTCTGCCTCTCCTGAGTTTAGTAAAAGAAGTATGTCTACATCAAGCAACATCCCTCTTTGATTTATGTGTCATAATCACTATCGATGCGGGGTACCATTCTCACATTTCATAAATGTAACAGACATGCTTTTTTTTTTTTACCTTCTCCAGATTCTCAGAGACGTTGATAAACTAAGAAGAGGATGAGCAGGATCACAAAAAGAGAGCTGGGACGTTTTGATCAATTTTATGTCAGCATGCTCGTGGATAAAGACACGTCTGCGCTGCCAAGTGTCCCAGTAAATCCCAGCTTCGTTGAGTCCTACACTGCTATGTTCTAAATCACTACTCTTTTATTCTTCTCTACCATAATAGCGCCGCTATAAAGAGCAGAAGAGGAGAAGGAATCAATAAAAACATGCATCTAATAAGGGGGGCAGGATTAAAAAAGGTTCCTCCGGAGCCTTCAGGGGAAAATCATGGTGAGATTTAAGACTTTTGACAGGTACATCTGGGACTTTCTCACCCCTGCCAGAGTTGACTGGGTGGTGGGCTCGGGACTTGTTTATGGCAGTTTGGGAGTAAGAAGGTCGGATTTACACCACTATTTCTCAAGGCCTCAAAAGCCCAGTAGGCTAATTAAACAGTAACAGGCGAGGCATGGGTCTCTCTTGCGCTCACCTCCTGGCTTTGCTCTCTTCAATTCCAGCGGTTTAATTTTTCTAGAAAGAGGGCAACCCTGTCGGGGCACTGGGCAGTCTTCCAACTCTGCAGTGGGATGTTGGAGGGGTAGCGACGCAATGGAGGAGGACCTAGCATTGGAATGAGAAGAAGGTTGGTCACAGGAAAGGCCAGGTCCAACCCTCTTCACCCCAGCTGACAGCTAGAGTCAGACCTTCCTGCTCCTTGAAGCTGAAAGACAGAAAAGGAGGGGGAGGCGGTAATATCGACAAGGCGAAAGCATTGTGACTCACATTGTGATTCCTGTGCCAGTGTTGCAGTCCACCGTCACGTCGCTGGAAGGGCAGGCAGCTCGCATCCAGGGGCTCCCCGTGGAACCTGTGTTAGAATGGCGAGGCCTGATGTTGTTGACCTAGCCCCAGGGTACATGTGTCACAGCCAAGGCCATCAAGGCAGTTTCCGTCATCGCATTTGCACTTCAAAAAAGATTTGGCTTGCACAGCCTTGGAGCAAGGGAGTCTCAGAGGTGCTTGTGATAGTGGATTCACCAGCTTACAGGAAACCTCCTGAATTAAACAGAACGAATGGCAGCTGTTGGATCCGTCCAACTTCATCTCTAAAAGGCCCTGCACTGCTAATCTTCTTTATAATACCCATGGCTTTCACTCGGTTATTGTCCCATGAATTCAACTGAATCTCATTGCTGAGCAAAGCTTCAGTTAAATAAGATTCACATGGTATTGGTGGGAAGTAGGATTTTGGTCCCAAATTAAAGATGTAACAAGCCCTAGCAGTGTTGCAAACACATTCCTGCATTCACCACATGAATACAGGTCACTGTTTTGATCATTTAATAATTATTTATTTATATTCAATTAATTTAACTCAACTTAAATACATGCTCTAACTTCATTTCAATTCTTATATTAATATTTAATATTTGTAAGGGTCAATTGCACATAAAAGTTGAAATTGAAAAGAAACATTGAAAATAAAAATTACAAATGTACTTTTTTGTATTCATATTTGTTTAAAAAATGAATACCATTTCAACAAATGTTTTCGTTTAATGTAAAAACATTTAAATAAAAAAAAAAAAAAAAAAGTACACATTTACCTTGCATGCTGTACTTCAAGACATTACTCTAGACAATTATTTTCATTTAAATGGTTATAAGATATTTTTAAGGGAAAATAATATATCATTTTTATAAATATATTTTGTAATAATTTTGTTTTGGGGGGAGTTTTACAAGAAGGTCAAAGTGTCTGATATTAAAAGAGACTTGTTGCCCTTATGAAGTCATTATGGTCTGCAGGGTTCATTTCTAGGTAATTCCTTATCTCTATATGTTTTAATGTTGGTCACACCATGTAACATTGCTTTATAAACATTTTCAAATACTAATAAACTAATAATTAGTTAAACTATTTGTTTTTTCAAGTACTAATAAGCATGAAGCAGATTTGTTTACAAATATATGTGTATTATAACTTTTTATTCAGGAATTTAATTATTTTAATGTTGCATATTTTTAATGCATTATTTAATATATATAAAACCTAAAAATGTAAATAAATAATGTCATTAACCCATAAACATAAAATAAGCAAATGAATAATCACCATTATCAGAGAGCACATTAAATAAATGATGGTGAGTTTTAAAAGTATGCAAAAGTTACATTAAACATAAACACTATTCTGGCCTATTATAAGAAATACAAAGAACTGTAAATATTTAAGTGGAATCCAGAATTTCCCAACTTTAAAACTGTGTAGCTAAGTAAAAAAAAAAAATTCCAAGAACATCTTAATGCTTTTAAATAAATGATGGAGGATTTAAGTCAATGGCAAGTGACATTTACAAAATAAATATAAATGCATTAGCGGGAGTGTGGAAGAAATGACCACACCATAAATAAGCAGAGAAGTGGTGTACCTAAACTTTCTTATTTGTTCTGGACTTGGTCTCGTCAAGCCAGCTATGTCTATTTTTAATATAGGATATCTGCCATTGCAAAATACTCCATAGTGGATTCATCTTTAAATTAGGATTCACATACTCACGTGTTTTACTGAGCAGAATGGTCATAGCTGTCAGATGTATGGAAATGGAAAGACAAGCATAGCTCCAATTTACATAGGTGGGTATATACGTATATATACAGACACTCAAACCTGTCAGAGCTTGACATATCTGCTGTTCAGCTGTTCATATCACCCAGCTGAATTAAGCTTGTAAATTGAGGTTTTAACAACATTAAGTGATTATAACATTCATGTCAGAGATTTTTGAAATGAAACCTTCATTCACAGTGACCCTGACTCAGGGTCAGCGGCAAAATCTTGGTGCGCCTCAATAAAATGTCCCCTATCAATTATTTAACCTGCCAATTGTTTCCCCCGACAAACATGTCCTCCCCAGAAAAGTAAATTATCAGCAGGCACAGTCACCAGGGGAAAGCCTGTCTGGCTGTTGTCAGCTCAGGCTGAGAGAGATTTGAGTTGTTTGCTGTTGGCTTGCTAAAGCTTTCTTTTCTCTCAGGTGTGATGGCTGAGTGTTTTTTTTTTTTTTTTTTGCTCTATATCTGCTGGCCTGTAGGGACTTTTCTCAAGCAAAAACAAAGCCCTGGGCACAGAAGTCCCTCTAGTGAGATGCCTGATATACTTGAGCTGCAACAAGCTAAAAAATGTAATATAAAAATATAGAGACTAATAATTGGTGAACAACGTATATGCTGTGGCAACGACAAGGGTCTCGAACATGTACAGGTATTGTAAGTGTGTAATAATTCAGTTTAAAACACAGCTCTTAGAAATGTACACTTTATATTTATGTTGCTTTCATATGGCTTTGAAAAACGTTTATATTGTTTACTAAATAGCAAAGTACCAATATACCATTTACACAAAAAAATAAAATAAAATAAATTAAGATGTATATTTCATGATTATAAAGATATAATGTGGCCTAATCATCAAAAAGAAGTAATAACATTTTCAAGTTAAAAAAAGATTTACATAGAAATAAGATTTCGCTTATGCTTCGCAGTTTTTCGTTTGGTGTTTTGACACAAACCTCTCGTGGGGGCGGGCTTAACAGTGATCTACTCTGATTTGATACTGAGCTTTTGATGGACAGGTGCTCTCTGACCGGGAAGTACAGACGCCATTCAGTGGCACATATTGGAAAGCTCTCGCGGTGATTATATCTGGTCTCTACCGCAAAAATTATTTTTCACAGACAAAGTGAAAGAAATTTATTTTAAGCTCATACACAGGTTCTACCCTGTAAAGAACTTTATACAAAGATTTAAATTAGATTCTGACATTGATCTTACAAGCTCTTTTTGTTTGAGTTCTGAAGAAACTGTACACTTATTTTGGTCATGTCACTACACTCAGAAACTTTGGGATGACATTGGTGTGTTTGTCAAGTCTAAGATGTTGCCAGGCTTCTCAGTACATATGAAAAACATTATATTTGGGTATTATGACTCCAACCCCACAAACTATCAGTTTTGTTATTAATAATTTTTCTTCCTAAGCAAATTTCACGTTCACAAATGCAAATTCTCCAACTGTAAACCTGTCTTCTCTGTTTTCCTAAAAGAAAGTGAAAACTATTTGTATGTAATCTCAGTATCTACTAATAAAAAAGCTATTGTTAAACAAGGATTGTTAGAATTTGCTCTGCCTTTGATCTCCTTGTGTAATTTTCTTTAGATTTTGGCCCTCTTTTCTTTAGTTCTATTTTATTCTTTATAGTTTTTTTTTTTTTTTTTTTTTTTTTTTTTTGTGGTTGATATCATATGATGTATGTTTATAGTTTTGTATGTTTTTGTTCTCTGCATTAATAAAAAAAGAAGAAAAAAAAAGCTCTTGCGGTGATTTGTATGCAATACGTGCTTTGTATTACTAAATATGTAAATAATATTTGATTTCGATCGTCTCAGTCTGTAAAGATGAGCTCTCAGGAGACACGGAGAGGCCTCATCTTCCTCCTTCGCTTGTCCTTCAAGACAGCTTGAAGTAAGCTTGTGTTACTGAAGTAACCAATAACATAGATACATAGATACAGTTTTTCATGTTACAGTGTGCTACAGTTTGTTGTGGGTAATTATTGTCATTCAGTAACACAAGCTTACTTCAAGCTGCCTCGAAGAACAGGAGCTCATCTTTACAGACTGAGACGATGGAAGGTCAAATATTATTTACATATTTAGTAATACAAATCACAGAGAGAGCTTTCCAATATGCGCGCCACTGAGTGGTGTCTGTGAATCCTGGTCAGATGCCACCTGTCCATCAAAAGCTCACTATCCAATCAGAGTAGATCACTGTCAAGCCCGCCCCCACGAGAGGTTTGTGTCAAAACACCAAACGAAAAACTGCGTAGCATAAGCGAGATCTGTGGCAATGCATTCAGAATCCACGATTAGTGAAAATGAATCTTTGATTAACATTAACAAAGAATGAAGCATATTTGAAGAGCCTGTTAATTTTTTTTTTTTTTTCATTTTCATTGTGTTTGTCTTCTTTTGTAATGGCATATTTTTGATAGTTTCTGAAAAAGTTATATTCAGTTTTATAAAGTTTCGTTAATTTTTATTGAAGCAAATGTAATTCCATAAATAAAATATACATAAAAAAATAAAAAGATGTGCCAAACCACTTAAAAATTTTCATTCTTTTGATTTAATTTTTAAATGTAAATTTTTTAATGGCATGTTTACTTTATTATATCTATACAGTTATATCTACTTTATATTTTTTTATAAGCTCCATTTTTTTATGGTTTATGACCTCATAGATACAGTACATATGTCTACAAATAGGCTTTCCCACATTCTACTTCAAGAGTTAATGTTGGTCATGTTCCAGAGAAGACTCAGAGGACTAAGAGGGTTGTGCTGGATTTAAAAGCTCATTGCCACAGAGATATAGCTGCTCAGTGAGCTATGACCACCCTACAGGCGGAAGAGTGTGAGTCTTAGAACCAGGGTGGCTTACTGTCACTCCTATAAAGCTCTTTATTATAGCAGTATCCAGCCCAGAGCATTGCCTCCACACTAACACGTCATGCTCTGCAACAGGGTGTTCTTTATCTGCAACCAGTGCCTACAATATCGCAAACATCAGTTAGATGCTGTTATGTGAATGTGAATGTTCTCCTGTAATTATACTAAACAGCATTAGGCAGATGTCATGGTGCATATTTTTGCAACAATGCACATCAGACTAAGTAAATGTGATTTAAATAGCAAAATCAGCATCGCTGTGACCATGCATTTCCATGTACTGCTCTGACAGGCTACATTCACACAGTCAGTGGGCCTCATTCGCTAATTATTTGCATATATATGTGCGCAGAGATCATTCTCGTGCAAAAAATCTGTAATGTTGTTTTTGTGTCATGTTCATTGTTTTCATGTCTTTTGTTTATTTATATTTTTCATAATCATTGTTCCTGTCATGTGTTTCCCTTGCCCTCATGTGATCCTGCTATAGTGGTTGTCTTGTTCATGTGTCTTGTTCTGATTGGTTAGTTTGAGACCATTAGTTGTCTCCATTGGTTTATTGTCTTGATTTGTCAAGGTGTTTCTTGTTTGTCATTAGTCTCTTTGTGTATATAGCCCTCCTGTTTTACTATCCACTGTCTAGCTTTGTCTGTGTAACCACTGTTGGTGAGTTTGGTTTCATAGTCATAGTCATGGTCATTTCATGTTTCTAGTCAAACCAAGGTTGTAATTATTATTGTTCATGTTTTAAATAAACTGCAGTTCAGCTGGATTCACTTCAACTCACATCAGTGGACCATTACAACAAAATTAAATTACTTTTGTTGTAATATAGCTAAATCCACTTAATTACAAATAAGGGAGAGTGTGCTCACTTCTAGTGAACACAGTAAATCATGCTCATACATCATACAGTAAAGGGCTACCTCTGTCTCCTATATGTACTTGCACTCTCTGCACACTTTCAAGTTTAGAGCATGCACAGCAAGATCTTCAAGTAAAATCAAATGTGCTATTCCCAAAACCAATCTCATTAAAAAGTTGGGTAACCCTTCAAATTTTAAGGTGGCCTTGTCATAGTGTAACTACACAAAAAAGTACTGTTATGGTTAGGGTTCGGTTTAGGGCTAGTTTCTTTTAATTATGCATAATTTACTGTTATTTATTACTCTAGTAAATACATGGAATGTATAGCAAGGACACTGAAAAATAAAGGGAATACCAACAAGTTATTGACAAAAGTCTCTTAAGCTAACAAACGCTGCATTTACAGTATTTGGTAAAAAATACAGTATTCCTCTGATGGCAAAGCTTAATTTTTAGCAGCAATTATTCCAGTCTTCAGTGTCACATTCCTGAGCCATCAGAAATCATTTTAATATGCTGAACTGTTGCTAAAGAAACATTAGAAACATTAGATTTCTTATTATTGTCCTGGGTGAAAATGGTTGTGCTGTGTATTTTTGTGGAAACTGTGGATCATTTTTGTCAAGATTCTTTGATGAATATAAAGTTCAAAGGTACAGCACTTATTTTTGCAACAAAACTCTTTACTGTCACTTTTAATCAGTTTAATGTATTCCTTGATGAAAAAAAAAATCTTAAATCTTACTAACCTCACACTTTGCTATATATTGAAAGCCATATATTGAATGCTAGACATATTCAGGGCCAACCGGAGTATGCGATTTTTCGGATGTGCTGTCTCAGCTGGTTGAAAATTATATGGTAGATTTATTAATTAAAGACTTATTGATAAATCAGAATTTCTATGTAAAAATTATGGTATAAAACTTTTGACAGGTACTCCTCACTACTTTGTGGTGATCCATCTGTCAGTCTATGACAAGAATATAGTTTACAAGTATACAGTGTTGGGATAAATGGGAGTTTGCTGGTGCTGGTTTCCAGTCACATCATAAAACACTTTATGGGCTTTGGTTTGCAAAAGCGTCTGAACAGCCACCAGCAACTCCCTGCTCATGTCATCTGCGCATCACAAATTGTAACTTCTGACGCGAACCGCTGCACAGAAGCCAAGAGCTGAGGGGCTCAGGCCAGGCCAGCACTAGACTTAAAAGTAATGTGAAACAGGGTGCAAAGGGGGGAAATAATTTGCCTTCAAGCCTAACATAGACAGGGGTTCAATGGTATGGAAAAAATAAAAGGAAGGAGGGAGAGAGTGAAAGAAAGACAGAGAGAAAGAGAAAGAAAAAGAGGAATCCAAGGCATGGCCAGCTTCTCCATCACTTCTTTTTAAAAGGTCAGGATTCTTGTAGGTAGAACCGTGGATGTGTGGAGTGTTGCAGATGCGCCGAACAGCAGGGCATTTTCCACTGCCATGACCAGCTAAGGAGGACTCCTTTAAAACAGCTGCCAGTAAACATTTTGGCCAAACTCCGGGTCATCTCCCCTGTCTGAGTGCAGCTCAGCCAAGCATGAACGTCTACCTGCACAGGGCCACGAACCGCCTGTCACTCACTCTTCCCCCACACGCTGCTCTCCTCCACTAATCGCTTGGCTGATGTGCAGTCTTTAACTCCTGTCCATCACTCTCTTCGCAGGTCCAACTGTTCAATCTGACATTTCAGAGTCTTTTCTGGTTGCTGTTCGGAAGGTCTTGAGTGCAGTAACTGTAAACACCAGTATATTATAATAATTAGATGTTAACAGTCCGTAAACAGTCTTTTGAATCTGGTGACATCAATTCACCACATTAGTTCACTATTTTTTTATTTTTTTATTTTGTCATCATTTACTCCTGTTAGACCTGTTTGAGTAATTTTCTTCTGAATATATTATATAAAAGAACACCTGATATTTTCCAAAATACTCTATGTTTTTGTTCAACAGAAGAAATGAATCCATGTAGCTTTAGAACAACATACAAAAAAAAAAAAAAAAAAAAAAAATATATATATATATATATATGACAACATTTTCACCCTGGTGCACTACCATACAGAAGTTTGGGCTCAGTATGATTATTATTTTTTTTTTTAAACAGGAAAAAAAGGAAATAATTCTGTATACAGACAAATTACATTAAACTGATCAAAATAGACTATAAAGACTTTACATTGTTCTTTCTATTTCGAATAGATGCTATTTTCTTGAACTTTCTATTTATCAAAGAATCCTGAAATATATGAAGAGTTTGGTTCCAAAAGACCAAAACATAATAAATCCATTTTTATTAATTTGGGTAAAAATTGGTTTTCTTTACCAAAAATGTGGCAAGATGAAAACCACTATTTTCTGTTTCACACTTTCACATAGCATCTTTAGGTTACAATAACATAAAAAATGTAAATCCAGGTTTTAATTTTCAAAGATTTATTATAAAATGTAATCAAAATGAAAGTTATTTTCATTCGTAGCTTGTCAGAGATCTACGGCTCTGTGTATTAAATGCATCTGAATAATTTCCATCTGAAAGCACGTGAAGGAGATTTACCAGTAGGATTAATCACACAATTGGCTTTATTGATGAGATGCGCATGACAATCACATGCGATTTATCGTGCAGCCATTGTTTGTTGATCACAAAGTACAAAGTAGATGAAATAAAATAGGATGCAGGATGTAATCAAAGAGCCGGTAGTAATTTCTAGAGTCCATGGAATAGTGTGCTGTGATTGGTGCTTACTGTTTAAAATGTGTGGAATGGTGCGCTGTGATTGGTTGAGCGGATATAACATGTTCTGCAAAAAAGGGAGACTGGCGTTTGTCGTGGTTTAAGAAAAAAAATGAAGAAAATGACATGATAACTCAAATCTTTAAAAATGCTTTTTTTTTTTTTAAGAATGCCGTTTATCTAATTTTGGAAACAAACTCTTCAAATGTAGCCTATATAGCGTTATATTTTTTATTTGTATTTTTTATTTTTGGAGCAGTAGTGTATATTTTGAGAAGAAAGTGACCCTGCCAATTGATTTAAAATACTGGCATTACATTTGCTGAGAAATGAATACCCTCTAAGGATTCCAGCATGACACTATTGACAGGAATTGTTCCAGTATAATCTTTATCGCTTATGTTGCTTGAGATGAAAAGATTCAATTTCAATCAAATCTGAAGAGCTGAAAAGCAGAATCTCTTATTAATCGGTCGTGATAAAGAGGATGCTCTCACAGACTCTGTATGATTGAGATGGACGGGACAGATGTGCGCTTGGTGATGAGTGTACCAGCCAAAGATGCTAAAACACCCACGGGACTGACAGAAACATCTGGAAGGAATTGTCAATGGGATTAATGCCTGAGCCAAAGTAATAAAAAATGAATTTACAGCACCACCTTGTAAACAACATAAAAACTGACCAAAATCCACCATAAATGCTTTAAGTTTGTAATTATGTCCATGTAATTTTATTATTATTATTATTGCCTTTTTTCAGAACACC
Organism: Carassius auratus; assembly: GCF_003368295.1. Taxonomy (NCBI): domain Eukaryota; kingdom Metazoa; phylum Chordata; class Actinopteri; order Cypriniformes; family Cyprinidae; genus Carassius; species Carassius auratus. The sequence goes on along the minus strand of NC_039273.1, from coordinate 15,656,000 downwards.
TGTTTATCTGTTCAGATATTACCTTTTATCCTGTACAGTAATTCCAATCTCAAATGATGCTCATTAAAGGATAAAAATATGTCTGAGAAACTAACACATTTATAGAAGTGGTGCTCAGCTGGCTTGGCTTCAGGATACAGTTCGTATCCTAGACATTAAGTGGAGATGAAACACAGTGTCAAAATTATTTACCATACATAAATGTCCATAATATCAAACTCTGAAATGTATTAATATTCAATGAGATCTCATTAGTAACTGAAGGTATTCATATGTTAAATGTGGTTCTACCACACATTTATTTTCAAAAAACACTGATATGTATATTAATAACAGACGCAGTGATTTGCATCTAAAATGCATATCAAACAATTTTACATATCAATATCTACAATGGTATATTTTAACTGAAAATATTGTCATTGTCCATATATTTGTCTCACTTTATGGACTTTTGTGTTTATTTTCATTTCCATCCCTCGTATTCTTTGACCTAGTTTCTGTCTCCCCTTGACTGTCTCATATTCAGGTGTTTCGTTTCATTTACCCTCATTAACATTCCCCTTATAAGTTGCATTCTGTTTGGTTGTCCAGTCTCGTTGATGTGTACGTGTGTTTCTGCTGTCACCTTATGGATTACCCCTATGTGGGTTATTAAAGACTTTTTATCATCATCTGCCTCGTTTACGTGCTTCTTTTCTGCACCACACCATGACAATATTGGCCTGTCACATTTACTTATTTACTTATACTGTTGAGAAGTAATGAGGTTTAGGGTAAGAGTAAGATTTCTGAGTGCTGCCCATGACCCAACTGGCTGCAACAAGCATTTGTTAACATTTTAATGATGATTCTGAGGCTGTGAATATGTAAAGATGCTCCTATACATCAAAGGTCTTTACATTTCAGTGCATAACAGTGTAATCATTACAAATATTGCTACAAATACTAATGAGATCAAGTTGTAATAGTTCTGCGTATATTACAACTGCTGCTTATAACTGCCTAGACCAAATTAATTAGTAATGTGATTAGGCTGAATAGGAAAATTTATTAGTTTTCTAAATATCTCTAAATAACTTACTGCAGAAAAAAATATATATGTTTGATACATTGCAATTGAACCATATTTAATGTATTTGGGGTGTTTGTTTGTTTACCTTGCAAAGTTCATAGTTTGTGGTTTAAGTTATCTGCCATGCAGAACCTGATTTTACCAAGTGTGACACGTTCCTGGATCAACATCTTTGTCGACCCTGGAACAACACTCTGATTAACCAATCAGACTTGAAGAACCAGTTTATAGTTTTTGTGAAGTTAAAGCTTACAATCAGTGTTTAGTGTCTGTACATCAGTGTCATTCATCTATAATTTCCTCTGATTTTAAGGCTTACTCGTGTTTAAAGTTAGGTTGAGTTGTAGGAATATTGTCAAGACTAAATTTTTGTAATAAAATGTTGTTCCAAGGTCAACAAAATATGCTGACCTAGGAACATATCTAACACAGCAAAATCAAGATGTGCTATGTGACACAATATGGCATGTAAGTGTCTGCACAGTGATTTATTATACCAAGTGATAGATGAACTTGAAAAATCTTAGGTGTAAAAAACAATTTTCACCCAGATATTCCTATTTAATTTCACACACAATTATAAAGAAACGGTTATTAACTCTCACACATACAATTAAAAGGAAACCACAAATAAAGCATTCAATTAAATGTTAAGTTTTATAGTTGAAAACTGAAACAGTATTTTCAAAATGTACTTCTAACTTCTAAAATATTTTTTTAGTAGAATTTGACTTGACACAACAAAAGATAAACACTTTTAAAATAAATAAAGATTATTTAATGGCATCTATATAGTTCCATGAAGAACCTTTAACATCCATGGAACCTTTACAATGCATTCCTTTTCTTTTTCTTTTTCTTTTTTTCCCACTAGTGGAAAAAAAGGTTCTTCAGGCTATTAAAATTATTTTTTACACTAAGTCAAAAAAAATGAAGAGCTATTTACTGAAAATGGCGTCGCTGTGAAAAACTTCTGCTGCTCTGAAAATAATCTTTTGGAACCTATATTTTTAAGAGTGTGAGTTTCACACTCATGCCTTGTCCAAATACTCACACTTGCGGTCTTTGCATTTGACCACTTGACCCCTTTTATGAGGTATTTTCTGTATTTGGTCCATGTGTTCACCTGAGCATGAAGACCACAAGTGTGTGTAGAACGTTTCATTACCTGATGGAACACACTTATAGTGTTGTAAAAAGGCAAGTGTTTACATAGTTTTATTTTCGATACTTTGCATTTTAAAATCAACTTTTAAATGTATTTTCAGCAGTCCCTACAGTATAACAGATGACACAATTTAATTTTGTTGTGCTTCTAAAGTGATAAATAGCAGTTGCAAATGTTGTACAAAATAATTATCATCACTATTTGTTTGACTACCAGATGATATGCAATATCTGATTATCAATAATATTAAACACATTTCAGCAAAAAACTTTTTCTTTTCCAGAACATGATGCATGATGGGATTCACTGAGTCTAATATAAGTCAATATCTACTAAAAAAAAGTTTGATTTAGTCATCATCTGCATACTTCTTCATTCTGTCTACACACCATCAGCATTCTCTCCTTCCTTTTAAAAGTTGCTAAGACTATCCTATTCTATCCTATCTGTAACTGTCTATATTATATTGCAATTTTGAGCTGTGACCCCCCAGTTTAGATACACTAATTTAGACTAAATATGTGTTTATGGAAAAACACCATCCTTGAGTCCCAAACAGATGGAAGATAATTGTTTAAATATTGCAAATGAGCTGCTAAGTGTTGCAGTGCCACGGCTACAGTGGCACTGTTGAAGCAGACTGTACTGTATGAAGAGTCATCCATTAAACATAAATATCCCCTACAGCCACAAAAAGCTTAAATACATGGGAGGGCTGGGTCACAGGCTCTGAGAGAAACAGGGCACAGAGAGGGGGGACAGGTTTACTCAGACTCTTTTAACGTGCTGTGGCTCTACTTAAACATTGTTTTGAGAACAGTGCATTTAGATTAGTACCACAGGGGAAAGCCTGAGGCTATCCCCATAATGAGCTTTAGAAAATGTCACGTTTTCATTTTTCATTATGGGGCCATTTTAGAGAAAGAGAATAAAGGAGCCTCTCGAGGGAAGATGTGGAAACAATTTGCTTCCTCCTGTGTTGAGAAAAGCACTGAAGAGATATTTGATTTCTATCTTTTTGTTTATTTGGTTGGATTTTAAGAGGCCCAGCTGTTCACGTTATAGGCGCTGGTCATTTCTTAATCATCGATGTATTAAAAGAAATCGTCACGTTACTCGTATGCAATCCATTCCATCAGTTGCATTAGCAGCACTGTCAGAGAAATCGTCCTTAACGCATCCTTCATTAGACCTCATGTTAGAGACATTTCTGAAAATTTTACTTCTGTCTTCGCTCTTGCGGACCCAGCCATCCTGGGACCGCTTCATTATGTGTCATTAAATGTTTTAAAGTGTGCATAATTGATCCACCCAATAAGTCCTCATTGATTTATTGCCGTCTCAACTGCTGAAGGTACTTTAAAAATTCATAATAACTGTAGGTGCCTTCTCACAATCCATTAGCTGCTCTGGCCCCACAGTCCTTCCATTGATTGACCTTGTACAGGGATTCTTATATAGAGCCGGTCTATCACTTTTACTTTCCTGCTACCCTTCAACAGTGTGGGAAGAGTTATGTTTCAGCATTTTTCCTTGATAGCTCCGCTTTGATTTCTCTCTCTCAGCCTTTTCCTCTGTCTCTCTCTTCTTGCCTGTATCTCTTTCTGTATCCCCCAGTTCCTCTCCTTTCTGTCTTTCTCTTTACTCTCTCTTTCTCTCTAAATTGAAGCCCTTACTCAGAGATGATGAATAAATAAAGCATGTTCCATAAACAGCTTTCCACTATTATTTAAGCTTCCAGGGCCTCTCGCTCTGACAGCCTCCTCTCCCTGCCATTAAATTCAAGTGTGTAAATTTTCTAAAAGGCTCTGAATGTTTAATGATGATTTCAGGGAATGATGGAGTAATAGCTGAATAGTGAAGCTATTAGTTTTAATATTTATATTGAGTGCTTTGAATGATTAATGTGACAGGATGTAGAAACAGAGCTGCGGGACACATGTGCTTCACAACCGAAACGCCACTCTCTAGAAAATATTTGTTTTCTCAGTTGCGAGGACCAAACAGTGAGGAGCAGGGAAGAATTTAAGTTGGTCATTAAGTACTTTCAATTTTAATATTACACGGCATTTAAATTGAGCCACCATTCTCTCGAGTCCTGCAGTTCCTGGAGAATTAAATCAGAATGCACTAACATACGGGACACTCCATCATTTCATTTCTCATAAAAGCTGTCACACAGCAACTTGCAATTGCCACATTAAAATGTTTACACAGCTAAATCACAGGTAACAATCTATCACATGCTCAACTGTTGATTTTTGATTTACACACACTGTCTTTAAATATTAGAAAAGGATGCTACTAGCATATAATCATATGTGAATTATATGAATAGCCACTGATTAATAAATAAAAGATCTGCTAAACCATGCAACATCTCCAAATTGCAACCAAGACCAAAAGGTCAAATCCCTGCTGTCATTCCAAGTTAAATGGCATCCATCCGTGCTCAGCGGCCTCACTTCAATAAAACTAATTTAATATAATCCCACCAACATAAATCAACACATCTGAAGCAGAACATGCACAACACTACAAACAAAAGTAATGTTTTTATCGAAGCTCTTTGAATCTATTTTGAGAACAGATGCTAAGGGAAAAATAATGTTGACAAAGGGGGGGGGGGGGGGTGAAGGAATGTAACACACAACATGGTGACACAAAGCAAGTTCCATTATTCAGACCCAGCCACTGTGCAGTTTGTCTGTCAGTGCCTTCGGCATGTTAAAGAGCTGGCACAAAGTGCTTTAAGGGCTCAGTTTTCTTCTGCTCAGCAGAGCGCTGGATTTAAAGGCCAGTTGATTCTTGTGGGTATCAGACAGTGTGTTCCTGAGGGGCTTCAGCTCTTTCATGCACATTTAGTGCACTTGACTCAGCGCGCAGAAGCTCTCCGATGGAAAAGCTATGTTTAGAGGATGACAGTCAGACATTAAAACATTGCTTTGCCATTGTTTTTGGCTACTCTTAAATGCCATCTTACTCTCCTGAGTCTGTCAAGCCCACGTCAGGCCATGTCTGCATGTCCTTTCAGATACGTCACTTTAAAAGTACTTTCACTCCTCCTATTCTACCACCTGGGAAGGAAGGAGGGTGGTTCTGGGTAAATACTGATGCTGGTCAGGCTGTCATGTGTGCTCTAGCCTTGGCTGAGCGATTGAGCGACGGATAGAGGGAGACAGTGGGGGTCAGATGGATCAAGAAAAGCAGTGATTCATCCCATTTTATTTTGTGTGCAGTGGGACGGTCCAGACAGCCAAATGCTCATTGCACTCTGGCTTCTGAATATTGTGAAGAACATTGCAACAGATACATGTGATAGATTTTGATGGCAGGGTTGAAAAGTGAAAGGAGAAGTGCTACGTGAGGTGTCTGTGAACTAAAGTTATGAGCAATGTCTTCCTGGACAATGGCTACGGTAGCAACGTGCTAATATACAATTTCTTATCTATTTATCTATACGTCTATTTATCTATTTATTTTTCTGATCTCAAAACTTTTTCTTTTGTCAAAATGTTTAAACTACTTTAAATATGTTAAAACTGAAAACCTTCAAACTTTAAGCTTTTAAAATTACTTCAAGATGTTTCAAGCCAACTTAAAGTTTGTCTATGAACTTTACTATCTAGTTTAATCTTAACAATGTTTTGAAAACATTTTTCATGCCTTCATAATTAATTTTTGCTACTTTATAAATGATGTGTATAACTTTTCCTCCACCCTAGTCTATATATATATATATATATATATATATATATATATATATATATATATATATATATATTTAAAATAAGACATTTTTTAAAGAAAACTACTATAGAAATAGTTATATTAGTTATATAGAGTTATATTATAACAAAAGTGTGGAATAAACAATTTCAGTACAGCATCCCCCCCAATAGGTTTTTTTTTTTTTTTTTTTTTTTAGTTAGTGTGAATAAGAGCTATGATGTCCAAAGAAAAAGAAAAATCAAGTTAAATGTATCTTGTAAAAAGTATATTTTATCTGTGTCATTTTTTAATCAAGCTATTTTATGAATAATACTAATAACACTGATTATCACTACACAATGCTGAGGTTAAAATTTTCATGACTTTCAGAAAAAAAGAATAAAAAAAGGAAATAAAAAACGTAAAAAATCTGCTGCATGTCAATACACTGTTAGTGTACATTGTTTATAGATACATAAAATGAACTATCAAGAGAGTGAAACACATTTAAAGCCAGTTCAATGTCAAAAGTGTTCATATATTCTACCAGTGTGTGCCAGATATGGTCCTTGTTTTAATAAGTATTTAAACAAAATGCATCAATGTTTGAAATGTATATTTTAAAATAATGTAGTCACACTAATCCTAGCAAAGGCAACACTGGATAATCAAACTGCACTAGTATTACATTAAATGCTCCAGCAAATCAAGGTCTTTCAGGCACAGAAATCAAATATGGGAAGTCGTGAAGTGGCCCTAATTCTCACAAAGGCATCGTGACTAGAACAGATGCCAGGCATACACTGCAGTATGTTGACGTGTGTGTTTAAGTGTGCATTTTCAGCCACTCTGATTACATGAGAGGTTGTTATCGCTGCCTGAGCAGCACATTATCAGGCTGCAATAGAATGAGTTTCAGGGGCTTCTGGTTGTACATGCCCAGGAATGATGATGGAGCCCATTAGCAGGAGGAATGAAGGCATTGCACAGTACGATTGAGGATGCTGCGCTTGCCTTTTCCTGATGCCTGACTTTTCAGTCTTTCTTTTTCTCCCTCTCATCCACTCTCTTCATGGCCTAATTGCTATGAAGGCCTAGTGGTCCACACAGATACATATACACTCATCCCTACTCGGCCTTGCAGAATAAATCTCATCTTTCCCTTGCATGGGGTAGAATTTAAAGAGATGTATTATAATTTTATCACCTCCTGCCCCCCAGAAAGACATTGTGTATGATTCTTGCCCTCAACTTGGGATGAAGTCTAATTACATATTCCACAGGGGGCCTAGAGGAGCCATCGACCTGCAGAGACAATTCCGACACCATCAAAGAGCTTACCCCATTCTTTGACTTTTTAAGTGGAATGAACCGGCGAACATTGTATGGTTCATGTATGCAGTAAAATCATGTTTGAAAATCATTCTTCAGATGCTGAATGTTTTACAAGGTAATAGCAGAATCACTGCATTGCATTCAGCTCTAGGCTGGATGAGAAATAATGCTCATCTTTACACAAAATGTAAAGTTTAATGAGGAGCAAGATGTTACGCATCACTCGGAGACAGAGGAGTAACAGATGAGTAAGATGTTTATTTAAAGACACAAGCAGAGGAGCAGGTAGTGAGGAGTGGATGAGGGATTGGGATCCGTGCCGGGATGGAGGTGAACGCACACACACACGCACCATGAGGTCTTGGAGGAGTCTTCGGGAGCAATCCTTAGAGAGAAGAAGGAGGAGTAGACTTGCAGATGCAGGTGAATGTCCCGGGTAGACAGCCAGACCTTCTGATCGTGTTGGTACTTGGGGGCCTCGGAACGGTGAAGGTCGGCCGTCGTCCTGCGTCTGCGGAGCACCTGTTGCAGTTGGTGATGGGCCGCGTCCCAGACCTTCTCACTCTCCCGGAACCAATAGTTCTGTGCGTACTCGGCCCACCCCAGGAATTGGTTCCAGGAGTTCTGGTGGCCATGACAGAAGGTATGGAGGAAGCGTCCGATCTCCTGGACCTTTCTTTCCGTCTGCCCATTGGACTGCGGGTGGTAGTCGGAGGACAGGCTGATGGCCACACCTAGGAGGGAGTGAAACGCTTTCCAGACCCAGGAGATGAACTGGGGGCCCCGATCCGACACTATGTCCTCTGGAATGCCGAAGTACCTGAAGACATGGTTAAACATCAGTTCTGCCGTTTCCATGGCAGTGGGGAGACCCTTCAGAGGAAGAAGATGACAAGCTTTAGAAAATCTATCCACAATTACCAGAATAAAGGTATAGTTGTTAGAAGGTGGAAGGTCCGTTATGAAATCCACCCCTAGGTGTGACCACGGGCGGTTGGGAATGGGCAGAGGATGAAGTTTGCCAGATGGTAGATGGCGAGGACTTTGAGACATGGCGCAGCTGGTACATCCACTCACGTACCTTCTGACATCCGAGGCCATGTTGGGCCACCAGAAGCGTTCCCGTAGCAACAAGAGGGTTCCATTGACCCACGGTTGACCAGTGCCAGGTGATGTATGGGTGGAGTGAATGAGAGGAGTGCGCTGTGCCCTAGGGATATATCGGAGACCTGGTGGGCAACCCGGCGGAGTGTTGTTACGGGCCTCGGCTGGAGGGAGAGTTTCTGCAGACCAGGAGATAGGGGCGACTATGACCTTGTCCGGAAGGATGGGTTCGGGGTCTTCCGACTTTTCTTCGGGTGCATAGCATCTGGACAGAGCATCGGCCTTGACATTCTTAGCCCCAAGGCGGTAGGTGATGGTAAACTGGAAGCAGGTGAAGAATAGTGCCCAGCGGGCTTGTCTTGGGTTGAGTCTCTTGGCTGCTCTGAGGTATTCCAGATTCTTGTGGTCTGTGAGTACTTGAAAAGGGTGTTTGGCTCCCTCCAGCCAATGTCTCCACTCCTCCAGGGCGAGCTTGATGGCTAGTAGCTCCCTATTGCCAATGTCATAATTGACCTCCGCCGGGTTGAGTTTCCGGGAGAAGAAGGCGCATGGATGGAGGCGGCTGGGTGTCCCCTGCTACTGGGATAAGACCGCTCCCACTCCGGTGGTAGAGGCATCCACTTCCACGATGAATGGTAATTCTGGATCTGGATGCACGAGGAATGGGGCGGTCGTGAAAGCCTGCTTCAGCGTTTGGAAGGCTTCGGTGGTGGCAGGAGTCCATGACAGGGACTTGGGCTTCTGGCGAAGGAGGTTGGTAAGCGGACTGGTTATGGTACTAAAGTTCTTAATGAATTGTCTATAGAAGTTGGCGAAGCCAAGGAATCGCTGAAGCTCCTTTATGGTGCTAGGAATGGGCCAGTCCCTTACAGCGCTTACCTTCCTCTCGTCCATCCGGATGCCACTGCGGTTGATGGTGTATCCAAGGAACTGCACTGAGGGTTGATGGAATGTACACTTCCCTGTTTTGAGGTAAAGTTGGTAGTCCCTCAGGCATTGCAGGACCTCCGCAATGTGGCGTTGATGTTCTGCCTGGCTCTGGGAGTAAATCAAGATGTCATCGATGTAGACTAGGACGAACTGATGGAGGAACTCCCGGAGCACCTCATGTATGAAGTCCTGGAATACGGAGGGGGCATTAACATTGTGTACGGCATTACACAATATTCATAGTGGCCAGTAGGGGTGATGAAGGCGGTCTTCCACTCGTCCCCCTCATGTATCCGGATGAGGTTATACGAGCTGCGGAGGTCCAACTTGGTGAACACAGTGGAACCATGGAGATGTTCCAGGGCCGCTGGGACGAGGGGAAGAGGAAAACGAAACTTCCGAGTTATTTTGTTGAGAGCTCTGTAATCAATACATGGCCGTAACCCTCCATCCTTCTTGGCCACAAAGAAGAAGCTGGAAGCAGCAGTGGAGGTAGATGGGCGGATGTAACCTTGAGCCAGCGCCTCCCTGATGTATTCCTCCATGGCCTTCTCCTCGGGGACGGATAAGGGATAGATCCGTCCCTTTGGGACTGGTTCACCCAGCAGCAGATCTATGGCACAGTCCCATGGCCAGTGTGGAAGCAGCTAGGAGGCCCGTTTCGGGCAGAAAACATTGCTGAAAGGGGCGTAGCACTTGGGAATGGAGATGGATTGATTCTCGAACAGGACAGCCGGAGATACATGATTGAAAGCAAGCTTCGCCCCACTTCAGGATTTCTCCGGTCCTCCAGGAGATGACGGGGTTGTGCTGCTCCAACCATGGGCGCCCTAGGATGACGTCAGCGGTGGAATCCTCCAGAACCAGCAGATGGATATCCTCGTGGTGAAGAAGTCCAGTTTGAAGAGAGATAGGGCCCACGCAGTGGCGTACATATTTCTTACTTAGCAGCCTGCCGGTGATTGTGTGGATTTGGTAAGCGGCCGGCATGGCCGTGGTTTGGAGCTTGATCTGACGGCAGAGGGCGCCGGAGATGAAGTTGCCGGCTGACCCAGAATCGAGGAGGGCGGAAACTGGAAGGGAGACATCAGCCGCAGTAAGTGTTACAACAGTGGTGAGTGGTTTCATCTGATATCGTGAGGGAAGGATGGCACTCACCATGGAACAAGGAGGACGAACGGGGCACCCAGCTATGGTATGCCCCAAAGCTGCACAGTACAGACAGAGATTCTGGGCCAGCCATCTATGACGCTCCGCCGGAGTGAGGCGGTAGGACTCCAGGAGCATGGGCTCATTGGCTGGTTCTGGGGAGCTGACGTGCTCTGGTCGGCAGAGCGGTGTGGAGGAATGTGCCTGGCCCTGGTGCTCTTTTAAGCACGATTGCATACGAGTGGCGAAGCGGATGGACAGTTGGATGAATTGTCGATGGTATCCTCGTATGCAGCGAGATGCAACCGCACTCTGCGATCTAGTCCTTGACGATAGGTAGTGAGCAGGGCCTGTTCGTTCCACCCACTGGAGGCCGCCAGAGTCCTGAACTGCAAGGCATAATCATTGACAGACATAGTTCCTTGTTTTAAGTTATAGAGTCTCTCACCGATCGATGAGTCCCAGGCCGGTTTGCCGAATACTTCCCGGAAGTGTTCGATGAAGCTAGAATATGACTGGGTTACAGGGTTATTCTGGTTCCAGAGAGAGTCTGCCCACTGCAATACTTTGCCTTGTATCTGTGAAATGATAAATGCTACCTTAGATCGGTCCGTGGGATATGAGAGTGGTTGCATCTCCAGGACCAGTGAACACTAAAGAAGAAAACCGCTGCATTCCTCCGCCGAACCAGAGTAGGGCGCTGGCCGGGCCATGGGACTGGTGTGCACAGCAGGTGAAGGAGGGATGAGGGGGTTTGCGGAAGTGCTCGCTGGTGATGGTGATGCGGGTGCTGACATGAGTGTTCGGCGGAGTGCATCAACCAGTTCCTGGAAGGGGAGCAGGTAGTGAGGAGTGGACGAGGGATTGGGATCCGTGCCGGGATGCAGGTGAATGCATCCGCTGTGAGTAGACTTAGGAGAAAATCCTTGGAGAGAAGGTAAAGAGGAGTTAGTTCTTATAGTTAGCGCAGATAAGTGATCTTGTCGCGAATGTGACCGGACAATGACTGTGTGCGTGTGTGTGGCTTTTATGGTGCTGTGGTGGATGACTGGTGATGAGGATCAGGTGGTGATGGTTCAGTACTCAGGTGAGGGTGTGCGCTGTGATTGTGTGGAGGTGGAACCTGGCGTGTTTGTAACACAAGACCAGTAAAAAATGGGTTATATAATGTCTAATTAAATAAAAACAGAATAATAAACATTCTCAGAGTTTGATAAAATAGAAGAGAGATTACCAGAGGCAGTAGAAAAAGACAGACCACTACTGTATATAGTATAATAATTATTGATCTACAGTAATGCTCAATATAATGTTTACTGGTCCCATCTCTCAGTTAAAACAACCAATCACCTTTTTTAAAAGAAGCAACTTTTTGTTTAGAACATTGCTAATGTGCTATGTGTTTATTTTTATTTTTTTGTCTGGAAAACACATTGCATATTAAGGCTGGAATACACTATACAACGTTTGTACAGATTTTTGAGTTGATGCTAGTTGATGAAAGTCAGAGTAAGTCTGCAGATTTCGAGCAGTCAGAGTTTACAGATTTCACAGAAAAATGCATAGTGTATGATGGGCACATACTATGATTTTATTTTTAGCTTCAGACTTTAATTTCAGCAAGTCGGTGGATATCAAGCCTGTTGAGCCGATTCTAGAACACATTATGACACCTTGGACCACAAAACCAGTCTTAAGTGTTAATTTTTCGAAATGAAGCTTTCCATTGATGTATGGTTTGTTAGGATCGTACAATATTTGGCAGAGATAAACTATTTGAAAATCTGGAATCTGAAGGTGCAAAAAAAAAATCTAAAGAGTGAGAAAATCGCGTTTAAAGTTGTCCAAATGAAGTTCTTAGCAATGCATATTGGTAATCAAAAATTAAGGTCCAATCCCAATTCTATTTTATACCCCTTCCCCTTCCCTTACTCCTCCGCCTACCCCTTCCTCCTATCCCTTGAAACAGAGTGTCAAGGGGTAGGGGAGAAAATATTCCCCTAGGGATTGTGACACCACTGTGACGTCACACGTCATCACTCGTAGTCTAGCCCTTACAATTCACCCATATACTGGTGTGCTGGTGTGCATTAGAGCCTTTAATTATCGTTCTGTATTAATGAGCTGCTTACTGACACACACACACACACACGTATCGGAAATCAAGCAGCTCACACATCCAGGAGAAAAAAATAAACTTGTCAACACTGCCCCACGACTTTTATTAAATACAGTTTAAATACTGAATCGTTACATTATATTTTCCAGCGACGAAAGGATACAATCACTGTTTTTAAGTAAACTTACTCTAAAAAGATAAACGCACAGACACGAATACACGCAACGTCCATTACTCTCTCTCTCTCTCTCTCTCTCTCTCACTCACTCTTCCCTCTCTCTCTCTCTCTCTCTCTCTCTCTCTCTCTCTCTTGAATAGGCAATATTTGAGAAAATGGTTCAGCGATTTCTAATTATTGGGGGGATTAGCCCCCATCAATGTCTATGGCAGTTATCAACCCTGATTAGACATATGCTGTAGCACTATCATGCAGTCTGTAATGATATGACATTAGCAAATATTAGCGATTTTTTGCAAACATTTCTTTGAGTAACATGACCATTAATATGAACTCACAATTGAATGTAACATAAAACAAATGATTACTTTTCGTTAAAATCTTTATTTATGCCAAAAAAGCTTACATTTATGTGTCTTTTTGTTCGCTGTAGCAGCCATGTTGCCGAGATAATTCATACCTCTTCGTTTGAAGTGTGGTCCCGAAAAATCTTCGTTTGAAGGGCTATCTGGCCCTTCCCCTTCCCCTAACCCTCCAACCAAAAGAGAATCGAAACACCCGTACCCCTTCACGTGAACGTGCGAAACGGAAAGGGGAAGGGTCTAAGGGGTAGAATTGGGATTGGGCCTAAGTTTTGATATATTTACGGTAAAAAAAATTACAAAATATCTTTATGGAACATGATCTTTACTCAATATAATAATGATTTTTTGACTTAAGACTGGTTTTGTGGTTCAGGGTCAAATATTGTTTTCATTTGTCATGCATCTCTTAAGAACAAGGTGAACATTTCTGCATGAGTTTGTTGTATTCAGAATTACTTGAAAAGTCTTAGGGTGTACTCACACTACCCAGTTTGAACCGTGCCCGAGTGCGTTTGAACACCAAAGCGCGGTTCGTTTGACTAGTGTGAGTGCTCCAAACCGTGCCCGGGCGCGGCTCGATTAGCCGGCCCTGGCCCGCTTGGAAGAGGTGGGCCAGGGCAAGGTTCAGTTGGACTCGGGCGCGGTTCGCATGCAGTGTGAGCGCTAACCGTGCTGGAGCACGGAAAAGGACGCGCTGCGTCAGGGTTTTGCGACGCTCCAAAACCAACATGGCAGGGAAATGGTCGCTTTGGTCTACGGCAGAGGTGCAAAACGCATAAAAACTAAAAACTGCAAAGTCCTTGCTGCACTTCAGCTGGTACCTTGCAAACATCCTCATACGAGCAGCACGATTACGTGAAAATTTTCGCGCCACTAAGGCGACACATCTGTTTAACAACAGGCTGTGAGAGGGCTGTGGACCAAACGACACAAAATTATCCACAAAGAAAACAGAGCGATGGACTCCATTATGTTCAGAGAGCGCCGCTCTTCCTGTTTATCCCGAAACCGTCGCACCATAATGACGTAAGCGTGCTCCGGCACGAATGCTGAAACCCTATATGTGAGTGCAGGCCAGAGGGGGAGTGGGGAGGGGGGACAATCGTACTCTGGCCCGGTTCATGGCAACCGTGCCTAGTGTGAGTACACCCTTAGTGTGTGATCCTCATTATAATGTCCAAGTCAGCAAGAGTATGATGCCTACTGTTTTAAAATCTGTTGTGATTTTAAGTTACATATCGTATTCCAGTCTTTAGCTAGACAAACCTGATAAAAAATACTGTTTTAGTGTACCTTTAACTCAATTTATGACATCAATGTTGTCAGATTTCATTACGTATTTGAAATATTATTTAAAGACATTATTACAACATTATTTTAATACAGTTTTGAACCTTTCCATCTTTGCCTGTTCAAAAATATAATACCTGCATTTGTATGACTGGAAATATCTCCACCAATATGGTCACCAAGTGCACTAAACTGATTTAAAAATGACTTCATGAATAAGTGACCTTTGAATACCCTCTCAGAGATGCAGGACATTGCTTGTTACGAATTAGTTCACTGCCAAAATGAACCCCCTCCTATGAATCCTATATACTTCTGGGATACCCCTCTGTGTTTGTTTTCTAAGAGGACTAAACATCATTTGAAAAGAGAGGTTTAAATAAAGATAAACAACCCCTTTATTAAAATTGTGCCTATTACCATTCAATCGGAGGCACCATTAGCACTTTGCCATCTACCATATAGTTTAATAAAACATTGATAAATGCAAAAGTATAACATATTTGTCTTATGACAAATTCAAACACAAATTTAAACCTGGGAGTTGTAAACTGAAATGTGTATAACAATATAACACAAATTCTAACCATTTAAATAGGATTTAGCTGAACTATGAGTATTAAAACATGTCATAAATGCTTCATAAGACCATCCTAAAATTTGAAAAGCCATTTTTTTCTTCTTCCTCCATAATGGAAGCATTAGTCTACAAGGGCACATGCATTTACATTTAATTAAAACATTCCAAATGCATAGTGCATTTTAGAAAATCCTTGAATTTGGGATGCCTGCTTGACATATCTAATAAGCAAGGGAGCTCGTTGTACACCGTAGTTCCACATCTAATATTTCTTACATGATTGACATTCTCCCTTATGTCCACTGTGAACCCCTGAACCTGCTTAATAAAACATTTGCCTTCGAAGAGCAGCCGAATGTGGAGGAAGGGATGGGTTTAAGTACCAAAATAATGCCGGTACTCTTTCGTTTTCTTTCCCTGTCTTTCTCGAAGGACTCCAGGCCCCCCGCCCCCACTGGCGCCCCCAGTCACATCACAGGGGGTCTTGGCAACCTCATTAAAATCAAGCAGATCACATGTAAAGACCAGAGGAAGTGGTCCATTCCCTCACTCAAAGCTTGGCAGGCTCTCAATCCAACTTTGAGCAGCCTTCGCTGGGGAAAGCGCAAACACAGGACTCAGATAGTCAAAACAACACTGTGTTAACACTTCCACAACAACCTAACTATAGTACAATACTGCCTAGCTTGCTTTAGCTTTTCTGAAATGATTACAAGTATTATGATAATCATTTGGTGCAGATTGTTTTGTTGGAATAGTCATGCTACTTTTCTAGCCCTAGCAGAATGAAATTTGTCATTTGTTTGTGTTGAGAGCAAAAGGGAAGTTCATGTTGTTTGATAGTGCTGACGTTCTCAATTAATGGTTAATAAGAGATTAGCATGCCTCTTTTTAATGAGGATGCTGCCGATTGCTGTTTGGCTTAGCATGGATTCATATCCTGTAATTGCTTTCAGAGGCATTCAACTGCACTCTTTTCCTTTTTTTTTTCAGTCATAAAAGCATTCTCCTTTATCCCAGGGCAGAGAACAAACGTGGTGGAGAAATGCCGCTAAAATGCATAATTGGGGCTTGGCAAAGCAGTTATTTATTGAGCAATTTATTTTGAATGATATTTTAATAATTCACACGATTGACTGTTTAAAGAGTGTAAGTAAAGCACGCTCTTAGGCACATTTTCTAAGTCAGTGCGTTTGTTCAGCTGTCTGTGGCTGGTCACATTTTATCTTTGTCGAGCTTTTGTTTGCACTGGGCTTGGCTTCCTTCCTAGTCATGTACTAAAATGGTTGTAGCTTTGCAGCAACAGTAAAGCTATAATCATGTGTGTGAGTGTCACAGTATTCCTGCAAGACCTTTATTATTACGCATCAGGTTACAATAACCATACATAACTGCACTATTGGGGTGAGATCAATGAGCATACAATGTATATAATGTCATCTAGCAAGAATAGTAATTTGGATTTCTATATAAAAAATAATGACAAGTAATATAACTTGGCATGTATATGAAATGTAATAACTGCTTTTGTTCCTGCAGTCTTAGACATTGTTTAAACATTACTTTTGCTTTTAACAGTTGCAAGTATGCACTGATGCTAATGTGAATCATGATGTTATGTACTTCTGTACTACTGAGGTTTTTGTTGTTGTTGTTGTTGTTGTTGCAAGAAAAATCATACATTTACATTTCTGCTAAATGCTTAATTGAAAATCGGCGAGTTTGCACTGGTAAAAAAAGACAATTAAAATGATAGCAACAGAAAAAAACTATTATATTAAAATAACTTTTTTTTTTTTTTTTTTTACTTTATTTTTTTAATAGTCACGTAGTTTATAAATTAAATTTAATGAAATGCAGTACACAGAAATCTTGCACAAAATAATAGATTTTAATTATCTTTATAGGGGAAATACTTCCTACTTTCACATTACTAGTATTACTAGTATACGATTTAAAGAGGGGCTGTTAATGAGAGAGGAGAATTAAACTGCAGTAGACCTGTTTTTCTGTGAAGGTTTTTCAAACACCAAACACCTGACACCAGGGAATCAGATGCAAGACCGGATGAAAGAACAAACAAGAATGACAGTGACCAACATTCAGCAACTACGACATCCTTGCCTCTCTTAGCCTAGCCGGAACATCCGTGCCCCAAGATGGCAACACTGCCAGCCAGTCAACCTGCCAGCCGTGTGGGGATAATTAGGTACGGGACTCTCACATCTCTTCAACTCTCTCACTGGTTATCTTTTCTGTCACCATTTCCAATCGAGAAACAGACAAGAATGAAACCACAGTTGCTATGATGTTCCGGATATCTCTCAGTTTGCAGTGCTATCATGAGGCCAAGAGGAAAGAGGAAGAAGAAAACCCATCGGCAGGAACTGACATTGCTGGACACTTGCAAACACCCACTGTATTCTGGGTAGGCTTGCTTGCATCTTTTCACAGTCATCTCGCTCAGGAATCTGTGACACCTGTTTACATGATTTTATCATAACTTGTTGTGAAGAGGTAGACATCGAGGTCATAGAGCACAACCTGGCCAGATATGGATTTGATTTCTCCTTGAGCCATTCATTTCTACTATGTTGTTGTCAAGTCAAGTCACTTTTATTTATATAGTGCTTTTAAAAATACAGATTGTACAAAGCAACTGAACAGAATTAAATAGGGAAATAGTGTGTCAATAATGCAAAAAGAATTTGTAGGAAAAAAAAAAAAGAATGAAATTAAGAAAACGTGTCAGCTAGTGTTAACTAATATACTTAACCACTGTTAACAAATAGAACATTATTGTAAATTGCTTCCTAAACCTAAATGTAATTAATTTCTAAAAACTATTAAAAAAAAAAAAAATCAAACAATATTAACGTTTTGATATTCAGCTTTATATGTTAAATGAAGATAACTGTCTGCTAATAGAGAAGAATGTTAATTCTTATTTAAGGCACAGCTGTTGAGCAAACCCATGCTGAAATCAAGACAAGAGAACCATATGTTTGGTGCTAAGAAGTAATTATCAGATAATACAGATTATTTTAATAATCAGAAAACAATAGGACCATTTTAAAAGGTGTTATCCTTTATCTCAGTCACCGTAAGGTGTTATTCTCCTCAGAATTCAGATGTTATGTCTCTCTTCTGTGGAAACCCATCTGTTTTTCAAGCTCTTGAAGTTCTTGTGTGAGTCTCAGAGTGATTTCAAGATAATTAAGTATGCATTGTGCTGGCCAGGCAAGACCTAGCTGCCTTCTGGTCTAAATTATGTCAATACATATGTTCTTTGCAGTGATACCACATGAATAAATGATGGAGGATTCTCTATGCTATGGCAGCAGAGCAGAACAGTAATACACACTATATGGTACAACAAGAGGGCGTTTTGGCAGATTTACAGATCATCATTTATAATACATTGTTAGTCTTTCAGCTATGAAAAAAAAAAACGCCAGATGTTCTTTTTATCAGTCAGTCTCTGGGTTGTAAACATGCTGAAATGAGAGATGGCGAGGAGGAGAGAGGGAAATATGTAAAAACAACAACCCCCCCCCCTCCCCCCCAAAAAAAATGTTTTATGTTATCAACAAGGGCCATTTTGAATCCAACAACAAAAAGATTTTTTGAGTTTGCGAATTGCTTGAGCTAAGAAAGAGGAGCTTGCATTGAGATAGATATATCATTTGGCTAATACACACAGGGCTATTGGGCTGGCTGTTGTTGGGGCCCAGCCCTGCATGCTACATGATTCTTTCTTCATATAAACAGACCTGAAAACAAGGGTCAACATGGGAAATTACTACAACTGTGTGCAAGCACTCATCGTTTCAAGGGGTCCATTTGAACACCGTCTTGGCAAGCTGACAGTGTAGTGTCCCAGAGCAAAAACAAACAGCTGTGGACATATGGTTAGGAGGTGCAAGACCCTCCTACTGCAGACTGCCTTGGGAAGAAGGGCCAGATAGATGAATGCGGGTTGCTGCTCCTGGTGGTAGTAAGCCCTGGTGGAGAACTCAACATTTATGAGTGTGAATCTTTAAGCGCTGTCCTGATGAAAGCCAACACTGGGCGCCAACTCTGATGCCACGGCTATGGATGGGTTTGGAGGGGGTGGGGGACAACGCCATGAAGATCCACCCCAGGGCACCCTCCACACAAGAGTCGAGATAGACAGAGTCCTGATAAATAAATCAACTTAAAGGACTGCAGAGGGTTTGAGGCCTATTTCTTTTCTTGAACCCTAGTTTTGAGACAGACGGTGGGAGGGAGTGGGGAATGAGGGGAGAAGAAAGCAGGCTTCTTCATGGCTTCATCCCAACAGGCATCAAGGTCCAAAGACACCAACTTTGTGATTCTTTCAAGAAATTAAATATATTCACTTATCCGAAAGGCCTTGGCTCAAGATCCTCATGATTTTCTTTAACGTCCAAGATAAAAAGCGTAAGGACTTTCCCATTGGTTTTCAATCGAAGAGCATTTGAAAGCTCATACTTGATTTGAAGGTCTCTTAGAACTTACTTTGGGACAACAAATTCTGAACTGCCCCCTTTCAAGTGAAGATGAGTAGAAAAGAGATTTCTTAAAACATCAGGGAGCTTTCAATTACCACCTCCCCCCCCCCCTAACTTTAGAGGCTGCAGTAGTTATTCAAACTTAACTGAACAAGACTAGAGTTTTTGCAGTGGTCGTTTCCTCAGTCTAATCCACTCTGAACAACTCTGGTTCAAAACTTGTTATTATTTATTCATGGGAAATGCATAATGCAAAATTCAAAGCAGTGACAATAACAGTACTATAATTAATGATAAACAGCTGTGCGGAGGTGAGATGACGCATTTACGTGTTGACTGATGAGGTACCTGTTTACATCCGTTGGTGCAACTCTTCTAACAACACACTTTAACAGCAGGTGAAAATATCTCACAGTGAATGCATCATGCAGAGGAAGACAATACACAGTAATAGAAGAGAGGAGGATTTTTTTTTTTAATTAACCTTTCACCTACAGACAGTTTAGAGTTGTGTTAACCCATTCCCCTCCAAGTGATTGTTCCCTGTTATTTGCAATTAATTAATGTTTCAACTTTAGTTTCTGAATGTTTAGCTATTCTGTTATTCTTGGTTAGAGGCTGCAGGTTTGCTGTATGACTTTCAAAAGAGTGAATGGAATAGTTAGAACTCACACAGCCTTCACAGAACTCTTCATTTGACATGAATGACTTTGGTCTATAGCCTGCTGTTTGACGCAAGCAGTGGAAAGCTGGCTTAAGAATGTGTTTGCAAATGGATGAGATTGACGGAATAAAATCTTCTATTGTGCCTCCATTCTAACCCTCGATTTGAGTTGTTCAACACAACAATGAAATCTTTTGAAAATCTGCTCATTATAAAAACCTATTTTAAGGGTTCAAATCAGCTGACAAGAAGTTGACAAAACAGTAAAAACCATGTTACGTGAGATTTTGAAATTATCAAGTTTGCTCCAGTCTTGACGTCAAAACTTAAACAACCACTTGACTGATCCAAAATATTGGTGAGAAACTGACAGGAGTGATATTATCCCACTTTTTCTCATCTCTGCAGTTCCTGCAGATGCAGCATGATTTTATTTAACCGTGTAGCTTCTCATGCTGGATGACATGAGAACACATTTGTATACATACGGGGCACTTGGAGGATACGATTTTTACCTCCTAACTTTCAAAACACCCACTCTTTCTGGATGTGCATCTGCAGAAAGGACTGATTAGAGCTGGCATTCTTGTTATTATTCACAGATTGTGAGAGGAATAGTACATTTTCCCATTTAATTTTTTTTTATGTGGGTTGAAAATCTCTTCACATCCCGATAATAAATTAAGTGGTCTAAATGTATTTGTATTTATATAATCTGTGGAAGGCATAGGGCAATGAAATGTTTGCCCAATTAGATTGTTCGTTCCAAACATTACGAAAGGCTGTCCTACCTGCTTGTCAGCATTTGCATCTGCATAGCTCTGCGCACCCTGTTCAGGCAGACATGATTTGTCATCAGCACGTTCCATTACAATATTCATAGTTTTCACATGACGTCACGTTCTTACCGGAACACCCACACGAAAGGCAAAACAAGGCTTTCATCCACTAACCACCAGTTATTTTTTTTACAAGGTTTGCATTACGTAGTAATTTAGTAAGACAGGGATATTTAAAGGACAAATTCAGTATACACATGATTGATGCATACTTTGTACAGGCATGCAGATGAACCAAGAATATGAATGCCATGTGCAAAGTTTAACATTAAATGTTTTATCAAAGAAAACCATTAAAAAGAAAGCATTTTTAGCACATTGCATTCATGTTCTGGGCTCCTTTGCTTGCCTGTAGAAAGCATGCATCATCAATAAGGTGCGTACTGAATTTGGTCTTTTAATATCACTGTTTTAGAGGCACTAAGTGTTTTCACATTAAATGTTTTAGAATGTCCCACAGTTTTTAGTGTTTGAAAAACAGCGGCAGGGGCTATATATATGGATTGCTAATGGCAAAAACTTGCATTTTGTTGACATATCTTTGTTTTATACTTTTGAGAGGTGATCTAAATATTTTTGGATTGGAACAGAAAATTGACGGGCTTGTGCTGAAGTTCTATAGATGTTTTGTCCACTAGGTCTTCAAATCAGTCATGTGACTAAAAACTATCAATTGCAGAAGAATGGAAGGCGTTACTATTTTAATATTATGTACTTTGTATTGTAATGTTGTCTCACCTGTGAATGAGACATGAGGTAATTTGACAGCATTGCATTCCATCCTCCACCAACGCCATCTTTCATCGTGTCGCTGATTAGCTGCTGGTCTATCTGAGTGTGTTCATGTGTTTTGGAGGAGGCGTGGCTTTGGAGAGTGATTATGCAGTCAGGGAGGGCATGGTGTTGTTTTTCAAAGCTAGCTTGCTATTGCTAGCCTTTCTGAAATCGCCAACCCAAACTTTAAATAAATCCAATTTATAATTGTATAATTGTTTTACATGAAACACAAGCAGAAATTCATTTGATTATGTTTTATAGAAATTTTGTGTATTTACATGTACAGCTGAAAACTATTCAAATTAAAATAAATTCATAAATTAAGGGTTTACATGGAAAAAAAAAACTCTTATTTAATTCAAAATTATTTATAATTTGTATTTTTTTTTATGTGTTCAAAAAGGCTATGACATTCTCACCTTGCCATTTTTTTCCATTTTATGCTGATAATAAACTGCAAATTTGACCCGCTTGTTATTAATAACTAACATCTTATAGTCCATGTCTGCTATTTCAAATCAAATTCAGAATGGACTATACGGTTCGATTCTATGATTTTAAAGAAATACAAGGATATTGCCTTTATTTCACTGATCTGAACAGTTTACATCACACCCACATGTCTGTTAGATCTGCCTACTGATTCCAGCTATCCCTCAGCAACACAAATTTTAAGGGTAATAGTGCACTCTCCATCACTGCCTTGAGGTTATGGATTAGCCCACCAGTGTCCGCTAGGTCTTCCTCCACAATCAACATGTTCAAAACCAACTTTAATACTTACATAGTCTCTTTGACCTTTGGGAATGTGTGTTCTCTTTTTGTTTAGTATGTTGTGTTTTGTCGTACAGTTCAAAATTGGTTGTTTTCAAAGGTTGTATTATATAAATACATTTGACTTAATATCCATGTATTGTACTGTTTGCAGTTGTATTGAAAGCCAGTGGAGAGGGCAGGTTTGCAATGCTAATACAGGTAAACAAAGGATCTCCTTAACACCACTATTCTCTCCAGAATGATGTTTCATGTGTTTTACAAGCTTTGGCTTGTTTCTGCAACACACTGGCAGTGCTGTTTGTTTCATTTTGCATGTTTTTAGGTGATGATGCTACAAATGTAGCTGCAAGACTTCTGTAAAAGCAGTTGTTGTTATAATACGGCAGAGGGAGGAAAATAAAAGATATTCTCACCATGCTGCTGTCACATGCTCACTGACAGCAATTTTGATGCGGCAACAATACCTTCTGATTCCTTTAACAGCTGCTAATGTAGTTTCCTTTTATTCAGTGATCCAAGAGCAAGGCGTGAAATTAAAACCCCCTTTCCCTTTCTTTAGACATATATATATATATTTATATATATATATTCACTTGTGTCTGCAACCAAAGTCATTTACATCTCCCAGGGCAAGGGGTTGGTGATGAGGAGGGTGTAGGATAAAGAAATGCTCATATAATCTCTCTCGCTGTCTTTTATTTGTAACAAAGGCTTATTTAACCTGAGGTTTACTTACTGCACAGGATCCATGGCCTCCCTCCAAGGTCCCATTATGAGAGTGGCCACTACCTAATCAACAGAAGCACCTCTTCATCAATATATTATTATCAAGCCTGCATGCAATGAAGGAGAATGGCCCTCCTCTGGGAATAGAGCTAATAGGAAAACAGCCAGAATGGAGGGAGTGAATGAGATAGTAAGGTGTACACAAAGATTATATACAGTTCTGACATGTTCTGCATATTTGTACCTGTAGAAATAAAGAAAGAGTGTAGCTGGACCTAATCTGTCACCTAAAATGCTGAGAGCAGTTCTCCTCCTTAAAATTAATGTAATTAATTAATTGGCAATAAATGAATAAATTAATGAATAGAAATCCGACATTGAATATAAATATGTTAAATGTTGCCTGTCAGTGTTATTGTTATTACAGTGTTATTATATATATATATATATATATATATATATATATATATATATATATATATATATATATATATATATATATATATATATATATATATATTATTTGAAAGGGTATTCTGAAGTAAACCTTACCTGAGAATATACCTTTAAATAATTTACCTTTTACCTTTAAAAATACATACTTCCGTAATTTTTTTTTATAATCACTATGGTGTGTACACTTTTATGTTATCAATGTGTAAGAAAACTATATAAAACATTAAATTTTAGACCTTTTACATTTAAAATACTACTACTAATAATAATAATAATTATTATTATTATTACTTGCCATCCCAAAGAAGCACAAAGTCGCTTTTACGGACTTTTAAATTAAATGTTCCCTCCTGGTGGATTGACCTCCCCAACTCAATCCGAACAGCTGAGTCCTTAGTCATCTTCAAGAATAAACTTAAAACACATCTCTTCCATCTTTATTTGACTCTCTAACTTTAACACTCACTATTCTAATTCTATTTTATATTCTATTCTATTCTATAATTCTATTCTATTTTCTTTTCATTTATTATGCAATTGTATGTGTGTGTGCGTGTGTGTGTGTGTGTGTGTGTGTGTGTGTGTGTGTGCGTGTATGTGTAAAGACCTCTAACTAGTTTGCTCTATTCTTTTTTTTTATTCTATCTGTTTTCTTTTTATTTATTATATTATTTAAAATCCCATGCTACATGTACTGTGTTAACCTAACTGAGACTTGTTATAGCTCTTATATATCATTGCTCTTTTTGTTGTTTTTGATTGCTTCCACTGTCAGCTTCTGTAAGTCGCTTTGGATAAAAGCGTCTGCAAAATGAATAAATGTAATGTAAATGTAATTATTATTTATTTATTTATTTCAAAACCAAATAAAACCATTACAACTTAATACGATGAGTACATTTATAACATTTCTTTCTTTCTTTCTTTCTTTCTTTCTTTCTTTCTTTCTTTCTTTCTTTCTTTCTTTCTTTCTTTCTTTATCTTGTACACTTAATATTAAGGTAAACCATTTAAAGGGTTAAAGGTTTAAAGTTTCTCTGAAAGGCAACACATCTGTCTGAGCATAGGCAGAAGGGGGATTGTTCAGGAAACATGTTTAAAAGGATACATTATTATCATCATCATCATCATCATCATCATATTTATTTATGTATGCTTGTTACAAAGCTAGTTACACACATGACCTTCAAATGTGCCGTAATAATTAAAATTAGGTTTGTAAAAGAAAAGAGATTCATTTTTGTCAGATGATTTTTCCTTCATATTAAACTGGCCTCATTCATTTTAATTTTGCATTGATCTTTACTTAGCTGCACTTCTTAGAACTCCATTGAATATTTTCTGCAAAGCTGCGGGAAATAATGTGTATGCTTGTATATGGCTGATAACTATATTTAGAAACAGTGGTCTCAGATGTTAAAAAGAAACAATTTTGGGAAGCGCTTTTGATCCTCTATTTGGGCAATACAAGCAATTCAGACTTTATTTCATTTACACTCTTAAATCAACTGATGAGATCATACAAATACATTTTTTTTTCTACCTCTGAAAAGTCTCCAGCCTCCCTCCTCTACGAGCTCTTTTCTGCATTTCCATTTACGATGAATCTTATTTTAACTTTGCCTCTGCTGACCTCCATTTTAGCCATCAGACTTGCCTCACCCCCTGCTCCGTTCCTTGCATTCATAAGCTTTTCTTCTTTCCTCACACATCTAATTGACTTCATGTCTGATCATGTAAAGGATGCTATCCTCCACCTGCTCCACACACTAACACTAAATCCTCTAGTGCTCTCACTCCATTAACAAAGAACAGCACCAAAGTTCTGCTCCCTGCTATCAAACCAGCGACTGCTAAAATCTCATTTTCAACTCAATTTAACCTGCTACCCCTCAAGGGTGGTGCGATTATAGCAAACCTGCTCTGTCACACATAAATTAGGGCAGAAACTACCCATGATGCTAAAGGTTACCTAATGACAGACAGAAGCCTTTCACAATGCCATGTCTGAACTGCTTAGTGCCTACCAAAATAAGTTGAATGTATTCTCTCTCTTTTTTATGGGTTAATGCGGCACTTATAAATGAGTGTCATTTACCTCTCCTGTAGTGGGCCTGTTCTCATTTGTCTCATGAGATTTATCCACTTTCTTACGCATCTTAGTCTCAGTCATTGCAAATCTGCTGCGTGTGCATGTTATTTTTAATTTAGGTTTTTAAATAGGTATTTCAAGCTAATTTAATTCAGTCAAGTGGCTTAAATCAGGACTTTTCAAACCTTTTACACCCAACTGTGATGATCACCATGTGAGGGACCCTCTTTTTAAAATATAAAAGCAGCTATATGTATAGTGTTCTGCTGTGTGTAAGATCATAATGTCAACGTATGTTGTTTCCAAAATTAACTTACTGTATTTTGTATTATATTTTCTCTACCTAGTACTGCAAGAAAAGAGAAACATTCAATTAGATGTTTTATCTATTTAACAATTTTATATATTTAACACTATTCATAATAAATAGTTAAATATTAAATACAAATATAATTAAATGTACATATAATAATACAAATATATTTAAAAATAATTATTATTTATTTTTTGATAATAACATAATTTCTTGTTTTGAAAATATTTTTTTTCTTCTGATAAATAGATAATCTTAGTTCATAAATATAGGAAAACTTATTTATAATTCTTGTATAATTCCTTGATTTAAAAAAAAAAAAAAACTGCTGTCACGAGTCTGCACTTCTTTCAAATGCTTTTAAGTTTCACTGCCAAAGTCTCATTAGTACTGCCAGGCTTGATGTTTTTACAAGCATACTAATATTATCTAGATATTGGCACTGGATGTTCAGTGTTTACAGTTAAACTAACCGTCTCTTCATCTGAATTGATACATGTCATTCACATAGCGTATACGTGTTGATCTTATCTCCGTGATTCTTGCTTTGAGCTCGCCTTAAGCAAATATATAGATTACCCCCAGAGTCACTCAATGTAATGATGCCTCACACCTGACAGCCCTGACAGGCCTGGATCTGTCTCTCAGTCTGGGATTACCGCTATGGGCACGTCTCTAACCAGATTCAACCTACACATCAATACGTTACTCTGGGCTAATAGTAAAACACATGAGTTGTCTGTTCTTTTTATAGTAAGTTAATAATTTATAATCAGGAATACTTTACAGAGGTGATGTATATTAACTTTTTTTAACAAACCAGAGCCTGGTATGTACAGTACAGTACTGTATGTGTGCATGAGAGATCACTGGTGGATGCTCAAGTTGGAGGGTCTCAGCAGGTCTTTGGGCCTCTTCATTCTCACCTCATTCACTGCTCATTCACGCTTGGCGAAGCGTCTGCTTCCCATTAACACTGGGTCATACTCTCCCTCCACACTCCCCGTCTCATGCTGACGTCCTCAATCTGCATGCAGGACAGCAGCCTGAGCAGTGCCAAGCCACCCCACAAACAGCACTTGCTGTCATCATTACCATTAAAAGCAAATTAGCTCTACAATTGACATTGGACATCCTAATTAAATTTTTAAACTGTATACATTTTGTGGTATTTTTTTAAATTAATTTTGCAGAGATTGTTGGGCAGGATTTTCATTTTTATGTCAGTTGTATATAAAACAATTATTGAGTTAAAAAATGTTTAATAATTAGGTAACACTTTAGGTTCCTTTTGAACATTTTGTTGACAATAAGTGAAAATACACCTATCACTTTAAACCTGAACATTCAAATTAATTAAATAGATTAAGTTGTGTATACTCAACGTTTTAGAAAAGGTTCTACTAACTTAATTATTTCAAGTTGGTGTAACATGGTCTTCCTTTTTGTGTAATTTTAACTGATATTTTTTGATTAAATTGAACTTTTTTGTGAATAAGCATAACTTAAAAGACATCAATTAAATACAACTTAATAGAATTAAGTAACTACATGCTAAAAGTGATAAAGTCCTGTTATTTGTATCATTTCAAATAGAGATGATTAAAAAAAAAATTACATAGCATATTTATATTTATGCTTAACCGCCTCTTCCTCGACTGATGACCTTATTCAGACTAAAGGCATCAAAAACTGGGAAGATATCAAATGCTCTGGCTGAAATTTTAAAAATGCACGATGAACAGGTAAATAGATTATTACACATTTCATAGGTTGAACCAGTGGAACATTGAACAGGTTCAATGATTCAAACAAGTTTGGAATTTTGCAATTAGTCCAATTTGTGTTTGCGATTTGTCTGATTGCATTAACTATGTGAACAGGTTATTTGTGGACATATGCCCTAATTGGACTGTTTAAAATCAGCTTTGTTCAGTAAGCTCTTCAGTATATACAATTCTGTTTTTATCTAAATACACTGTAAAACATAAGTTTTGAGTTACTGTCACTCAAATAATAATGAGAGTTCATAGGACTTAAAAGCTTTGTAAACTCAAGATTTTGCTTTAGTAAGGTGAACTTAATATTATTGAGTTTTCTAGTTCAACATGCTTTGCATCAGACAACAAGGAAAATAAATGTAAGAAATTAAGTGTTATTTTGTGTATTTTTACATAAGATCAACATAGAGAGACATAAGTTGGTACTTAAAAGTTGTGTTATGTTAAGATTTACATAGGTTAGTTTTCTGTTATGTTGGTTTTGTAGTGTTAAATGTAAAGATTACATACTGCATGTTGTTTGATTATTTACTTGCAAGTATTTTGAGTCTTTTTGGCAACTATTACATGCCAGCGTCCTAACTGTACACAGTGCTAGTTTGGCTACATGTACTTAAAAAAATGACAACACAAACACCCCCCCCCCCACCCCCCACCCCCAAAAAAAGAGTTTTATTAACATGGTGTGGTTGTGTACTTATTTTTAAGTAAGCTCCGTGAAAACTCAAAACTTTGTTATAATAGTTGAAAATAATTGAGTTGCCTTAAATTAACTGCAAATATTTGAGTTGAGCTAAATGAGCACTTTAATTTAACTGTTATTAAAAGGTACAAGTAACACGTAATCTGACCTTTTAATTTCTGGAAAATTAATCAATTTATCGATTGCCTAAATTTTTTTGAGTTCTGGTAACTTAATCGGGTTTACAGTATACATGTCTACAAACTCTCATTAGAGTATCAGTAGCCTGTCTGCTTAATATCTGCTAACTCTTTATTGTCATGGTCTCCCTAAAGATGGTCCACTGACTATCAGTAACTTTGCAAGTACATGTCAAATTAATCTAACACTCTAATGAGAGCTACTAGACATGTAGGTGCAACATTACTAATAGTCAACAGAATGTGATAAAGGGAGCATCAAAATAAAATGAAACCATTAATTAAAATAAATAGTGAACAAAAGATTCCAAACGCCTGGAATTTGAATTGGACTCAATTGAGGATTTAGCTTCCTGAGCCACAGTGCATAACTAAATAAATAGAATACTTTCAAGTCAGGCTCATTCGAAATATGTGACCCTGCCATTTCTGCAAAACATGAAATATGTTGTTCTGGGTACATTTTCCTGCAATTTTCAGATTCACTCACAAGAAACGTTAAAAGCAATGATATGTTTTCTCCGTTGAGGCTGCAGGCTTTTGAAACAGTCAAGCATCATGACATTTTTTTTGTTTTTTTTTTATAAATTAAAAAATCGTGACGTGTCGTGACTCTTGTTTTACGTGACTCATACCAGAGCAATATGTTATAGAAGAACAATGCTGTACCGGATGAGCTACCAAGTAAGTTTACTATGTCAGAAAAGCTGTACATACTGTATGGAGCTAGTTATGTGATGTAAATGTATTAGTTTACATTAGTTTATACACTACAGTGTAAAAGTGTTTTCAGTTCATGACATATTATTGTGCAAGAAATTGTGCAAAAATAAGTATTTATTGATAAGTTTCCCCATAATCATAATCAGTGTGAAAAGTTACAGTTGTTTTACTGCCTCTATAGTGTTCATTAAAGCTTAAAACTGTAGTAATATTTATGTATATAAACAATGAGTAGGTCTTTACAGTTTTACAGAAATGTGAAGAGTCACGTATTTACAATGAGTGTTTCAAATGAGCTTAAGTCAATGGTCAATTAAACAAAAAATGCATTTGAGTTCTAGATATGGTTCTTTCAGTGACTGCCTATGACTCAGCAATAGAAAAAAATTAATAAATAATAATAATGTTAAACCTTTTTGTTCTCAGTTTTTGGCTCAAAAAACAAACAAAAAAAACACCTTCAAATGGTTAGAATAAATAAAGAGTATCATTCTTTACAGTCTGAATGGACAAACAAATTTGGATTTGTGGTGCAATCTGCATCTGCGTTTCTCATTTTACACCTTAAATTGCATCACTTAAAAAATGGGATATTAAGTGACCACAAAGCATGCAGCACCACAAGTTATTCTTATTTATGCACTACATATTGATACAACATTTACCATTTGATGAAACTATCATAATTGTAAATATCATTATTGTTTCTTTATGCTCTGAATTAATATAAATCCTGACCAGAAAACACTGTAATGCTTTTATTTAAATAAAGACAACATTGTAAAACAATTTGCAGCAATGAATGACTCGCTGCATTTCAAAAAGACCCAGAGGGACAGTGACATCCTCCTGGGTGTAAATGACACATTTGTGGTGTATTAACAAGCCATACATTTCAGAGTGAATTTCAGTTTGTGCTTGTAAAGTAATCCCTCCCAACAGTGGGATATAGAGTTTGAATCTCTGCCCGCCATTAGTGAAGCAGTTAAGATGATGAGAACAGTCCCTCTACTCCCAAAGCTGTCCCCAACGGCAACGGCACGTCCCTGTGTTCCCCTCACCTACTTTATCTGCAGATTTTGACAAGAGAGACCAGAATCCTGCAGATCTGTTTGGCATCATCACTGAGTCCCTCACAATATGTAAATATACAAGACTGGATCTGTACCTTCATCCATTATAGATGAAGAAAACCCAAAGCCGGGAAATGGGTCCCTTTAACCATCAGTCTCGGGTCCTTTGTGCCTTTGGCTACAGAGCCAAAATCTTAGAGCAACTCACTGTACTTTCTTGATGGCTTATTCATGTTAAAGGTGGCTGAGATCGATATAAGAAATTTGTTAATCTACACATTTATTTTAACACATGTATTGTTGTAGCAACATGAGATAAAATAATTATCCATGGCAGCAATATCAGAATATTGATAATAAAAGTCATTTACTTAATATTATACTGTAATTTTCAATGTTTTGTAGGACTTTCAGACTGTATTCACATATGCATACTTATATAGCATACTTTTTTTTCTAACAAACAAGAACTAAATTCTTCATCAAATGCAGTATGGTATGCGAATTGTGCCACAGCTACTGCCTGATGTCACCACAAGAACATGAGGAGTCCCAGGGCCTTCAGCTCACTAGCAACTATCCAGTGTAACTAGCTGTGATGTTAAACAATAAATTACAAAAAATGTAAAGGATCATTTCACCCTCTATAAAAAAAAGTCAGTGACAGTGACAATTAAAAGTGTACACAATAAGGAAAAGGAAATCTCTTTATTAAAAATCTAGATTAAAATATGTGCCTAATTCTTAGAAACTGTAATTATTTTGGTTCCAGATTATTAAAAAAAAAACAAAAAAAAAAAACAGCAACAGCATATAATTCAGGACAAGTTTAAATTCACTAACTCTAAAAAATGTAATGTGGCAAAAACATGAGGTAAAAAAAATATCAAATGTAATCTACTTAAGGTGCAACCTCCTTATTGAATATGTGTAATCTGAATCATTATTTTCAACAAAATGATTAGTTAAAAAAATAATAATTCAGTTTTACAGTCTGGTTAACATTTTTATTTTGCTAGTCCACTTTAGATATTCTATTAAAGCTGCAATCTGTAAGTTTTGCCTCGTTGTCGCTATCTATGTTTAAAAATCTTGAATTGCAGTTCCTTGCGGAATTATATTCTATGCGTGGGTTGTGATGCAGCGCGGATGAATCTGTTTTAAGGTGAATGTGTTGCTGTCAGTCACCACACCGGTGTGGATATACATTGTAGCCTACTTAGTAATCACAGATTCTAGCCTATACGTTTTGGAATAGATGACCCAAATAAAAAGTGTCACCATATATTGTCATCTGAAAAAGTAAGTAACAAGTCTGCCACGCTTTGTTCTGACCAACTGAGGAAAAAAGCATTACAATAAATTGTGCTAACAATGGTGATTTAATCTAATGATCGATTAGCTCACATCACATCAAACCCTCTAATTATCATTATTGTTATACTTTATTCTCAAATTATTAATGTTAACAACATCAGCATTGCGTGACTATGAATATAGTATATATTAGCATTGAAATTAGTAGATTTCAATTTCTGTACAGTCTAATCTCTAATTGTCACATCTTCAAATTCCATATTAAGAAATTATTTTAACCCAAAAACCAACTATTCTCCCATCAAAAATGTTGTCTTTAAAATACACATCTTGTCTAAGCCCGTGCTATCTGTAGCCAGAAGCACATTTAAAAGTAGAATATTTAATTTAATTAACATATATTTCATGTAATCTTTCTTGATTACAATCCGCCATCAAAATGAGTTTTTGACATTTAATTATTCCAGCTGCTGTGGGAATAGGCTATAATTAAACAATCCACCACCTGCAGGATCCTCACATGCCAGAGCCTAGTAGCCAGGACAACTTCTTTATGTTTACAGACGTGACGTAATGATGCAGCGCTATGCCCGAATTTCCCGCGAAAAACCTACCCAAACCACTCAAATTAGAAAAATGCCAAAAGGCATCCGGCTGCTATAAATAACTTTGCAAATACACGTCAACTTATTCTACTAACCGTATCCTAACAGTCTACTAATACTCTAATGAGAGTTAGTTGACATGTAATTGAAAATTAATGAGATTAAGTTGACAGGTAGCTGGAAATTTACTTACAGTTATCTAAAGTGGACTATCAAAACTGTCACCACAAATAGTTGCCATACATAGTTCAAATTATTTTATATTGCAAGAAATTTATTGACTTGGCACACAGTCATGAGGGTCTGTAGGGGTCCTCTTTATGATTTTCATTTTCTATTTAGTTTTTATTCTATTCTATTTTATTTTATTCTATTTTGTAGTTGCAGTCTTTTGACTGCTGATGTGAAATGAATGCTGATAAGAAAACATCTGAATTTCATTGGATTAGCTGTTAATGCTAATGAACTTTTAGACCTGATAATAGTCAAGTCATTCTGTTAGATGTTTTAACAGGTAGGTGCAGCGTAGCTCTCATTATATTTTCAGTATCAAAGCTTTCCTGTGTCAATGCAGGTTTGCCTAAAGCTGTCACATCCTCAACTTTGACAGCTCAATTAGGTTTAGAAAATGAATGCAGGTGACGTTAATTATCAAGAGTTAACACGCGCACACGCCTCCCTTCACAGGCTCATTATAATATAACACAATGGCCATTTTTCACTCTGAGTTGAAACAGTGAGAACACTTTTGATAACTACAACATGAGATAATAAATGCATGTTTTATGCATAAAAACAGTAAACTAGAATTTAATCTTGGCCTCATGAAAAAAAAAAAAAACAAGGCATGTTTGCAAGTGATGGTCTCAGAGAGCAGTAACACCCAGCATCAGTCCTCGTACACAGCAATTGTTAATGAGTGCCACTCTTCGGGTAATGAGCTGGCTCCATCTCAGACAGCATAAACAGCGAGCTGGTGCAAGAAACTCGATTTGAGCGACAGGGTCACGTACCTCGCCTTTAGCTGAATTAAAAGAGGATCGCCAGTGACGATGTGCAATATTGCAATACCCGTTTGCATATGTGCAGTGATATTAAAAGGGATCAGCTTTATCTAGTGAGACACAACAATCAACTTGAAGGGAACAGCATGGTTTAATATCACAAATTACTCCCAGGGAGTGACCTCCTCACTTTGAGCTTGATTACAGATCCTTAATTAGGAGGGATTCCCAACTCTCTCCATCTCTCTGTCTCCTTTTTCTCCTTTCCCGCCAACGTAGAGCTGGGGGTTTAGTCACAAATTCAATATTTACCTTGCACTACTGTGCTTGTACTAAGTCAGGTGGGGGGGAATGAGTGAGAAGAGTGTAAGGAGAGATGAAATTAAAAAAAACCTGCCCTTCACGATTCAGGTGCAAACCAATTTACAAGCTGGCATTTAAAGGACTTTAATTAATATTTTGTCACAGATGAAATTCAGTGTGTTTAAAAGCCTTCCTAAGGAATATCGAAAACAAACTGACATGCTATTTTTACAGCAAAAGAGATTGAAAGTCCATTTCCTGACCCGTCACAAAAGCTGGGGTGCTCAATAAGTGTAACAATTTTGAGTTTTAATTATCCTAGGGTAATGGGACAGTGGGTGCAATCAGGAAAGGTCACCCAAAAAATTAAATTCTGTATGAATATGCATACAGGCTCCAGATGAAATTGAATGGAATTGATTGGATTGGATTGTATGCAATGGAATTATTCCATATACCTATGTATGTTTTTTGTTTGTTTTTTTAATGGTTTAAATAAATTGTAAACTTCTTAACAATAATTTAAAAGGAATGTCTAATACATTTAAACAAAAATTACTTTAATCATTTTTTACAGTTTTAAAAACAATTGTGCTCTATGAAATGTATTTTATTTTTCCAGAAATCAATTTTTACTTTTTTTTTTCTTTTTCTGAAATCTGTGTTTAAGGATTTAATATATATTTATTTTCAAAAAACTGTGGTAATCAAATCCATGAATAAAACAATTTACTGGTTTTCAAATGTAATTAAATTTGAACAATTCCTTTCAGAGGTTTGCTGTTTAAATTCAAACATGAATAAAAATGATGTGATTTTGTTTGGTATTCTTTCAAAATATAATGATGTTTTAATAAACTGTATTAGTAGTAGTAGTAGTAGTACTTTACTACATTATGTAAATAATAATATATTGCCATCATAATTTAAATAAATGTAAACCAAACTTTTATTTTGGAGGATTGTAGTGAAGACCTTTGATTTTCTATGTATCTGACAACAGTTCTATCAAATGAAATGGTCAAATGTTCAATGTGAACTCTCAGAGCAGCTCTGGAGATGAAGTACATACTGCACGTATAGTGAGAAGGCAAACACTAAAAGAGTAAACCTGGAAAAGATGGAGAAACCTGGGAATGGACAGAAATAGGCTGTCTGATGACCTTACAATTCTATGAGTCTAGTACTGAGAGAGAAGATCAGAAGATGAGAAAGATAATGTGGTGCCAAGCCATGACACCCTTAAGAACAAATAATAAGACCTTATACTAAATCCTATATTGAACTGGAAGCCATGGAAGAGACACCAATAGAGGAGAAATACTTTCTCTTTTCCAGTCAGGATAACTATGAATCACTCAGAACCTGCTCTCACAGCTCAGTTTGGTCAATTCTGTAGAGCTCAGAGTTTCCCCTAAGCAGGTAAAAAGAAAGTCCAAAATAAGCATGTGGAACTGCTCTTATGGCTTTTTTCACCTGCTGCAGCTCTCCAAGGTGAAAGGTCAACTGTCACAGGGGCCAGGGAGGTTCCCCTTGGGGCATGCTGCCTGGAGAACTTCTCTTGAATCTGAGACACCTCTGCCTGGTTTCACAGCGCTGCCCCAAACTGCCCCGGGGCATGAATGCAATTCGGTATTTATGGGACTTCTGGGCTATCGCTGGACGTATAAACCACAATCCCTGTCTCTGTCCCAAAGGAGAGTGCCTCATCATCCTCCTCTGTAAGAAAGCTGCTGGGGCCTGCCCTAAAGTCCAGAGATTTATCAACATCCTGAATCTTTGTGACGTGTCCACCTAAATATTGATAGGTGATGGAGAAAAAAAACCTTTCCTATATTGGGATCATTATTTAATAATAGCTGAAGCCACAGAATGTGATATCTGCCACAGCCACTGCATAAGTCATGGCAAAACTGAAGTGGTGGTTTATCTCATCCCACACATACAAGTATATTTTCGTAGCAAGGAGGTTCATGAAAAATTATCTCCTGTCCTCCAAAAATTCACCTGACTCTGTCGTACAGGAATGGTTTCCCTAAAGAAGAAAATTCAGACAGTGTAAGGTCCACTCATCCTTAAAACCTTCTTGTTGCTTCAAACAGGCCTGTCTTTTTTCTGTTTCCATGCAATTATAGGGATTGAGGACTTGAGCATTTGTAAGCTTCAAAAAGTTCCACAAAAACACTAAAGGTCATAAAAACGCTTTCAAATCTGAAGCTTTACAATAGCGTGATAAACAGCCTTAAATTGACTTTATTATTCACTGATATTCCCATCTAGAACCATTGCAGCTGAATAAAACTTGATTCATTCTTTTGTGAAGCAGATTAGTAGTAACAAGAAAGATTCTTAATAGCTACTTCTAAACACATCAGTGACGGATGTCAATATTTTAAAGTGAACTTTACATTTTGACATGTTCATTTGAAGGTTTCACAGAAGATCAGAATTCATAATGCACACATTATGCAGACTACTTTCATGACACTTTTGTAATAATTAGTGGTAGTTTTTTGAAAAAGGAAACCAGAACATTATTCAAAATTTCTTCTTTTGCTTTCCAAGGAAGGAAGGAATAAAGTCATACAGGTTTGGATCAAGATGATGACGCAATTTTCATTTCTGGGTAAACTATTCATTTAAGGCTTGTTTGAAGACACCTCTAAGACGGAACTACAATATCTTCTGTTTTTGCAACCCTTGCATTATTAAGGGAGCGATTCTCCATCTATTACTTTTATAAACCTCAGCTCAGTCCGTGTTTGGAAAAAAAGAGAAACATATTAGCAAAAATAAATGTTGGTGAGTGCTAGAAGAGGCCGATTATGTGTGTCTGGGGCAAATTGGTGGTAATGAGTCAAGAGACTGAGCTGGTTCACATATATTAAAACAGCGATCATTAAGGCATTTGGGCTTAGATTAATCCTGTTAATGACATGCCGGTGCCACTGGGAATAAGTGAGCCGGCCCCAGATGTCGAGCTGTGGCTCAACTCGACACACAGCAAATCTCTGCCTCTCCCTCTCACATACTCCACACTCTCTCCATCTTTTCGCTCTCATGCAGCAGGGATGCTCCTGCACAGTACCACCACTTCAAATGCAAACGAGGGGACACCATCACAGCAGACTACTAATGAGAGCAATGCGAAAGAAAGAGAGAGAGAGAGAGAGAGAGAGGTGGCTGGGATGAATAAATTAAAAAAAGAAGAAGTGATCTGAACTGCAGATAAGAAGCGGCAGCGGGAACCCTGATGTCCCCAATTAGGAAAGATGTCACCCCCTGTCCACAGAGCTGTAATAAAACCCTCACTCTGTATTCTCCATCACACGGCTCCAACACTGTTAACATTTTAATGTCCTGGGCGTGCATGGTAACACTAATTACTTGGCCATTTGGCTGACTCCAGAATCCTCCAAATGGAAATCTGATCTCGGGCTTAAGACCGTTACATTGAAAAATAATAAGTCATATTTACTGATCTAGCCAGCATTCATACTTGTGATTCAACCGGTTCACTCTTCTTATTGACTGATAGGATCTCCAACCACAAAAGGAAACGACTGTGTGAATTTTAACAAGGATATGATCCCTGGATTTTTTTTTCCCTTTTCCCTTCCATTCTCTTCCCCCCATCCTGCCCATTTACCCCGCTGTTTGAGAGAGGCCATGGCACATTTAGATTTCATCACAGGTGTTTTAAATCTATGCAAATCCTCCCATTCCAATCTTAACAGGCAAATCCAGTCATTTAAAGCAATCTCCAAAAGCCATTTCTGCCAACATTAAAATGTATGGTCATTGGTGAAATTTCTGAACCATATTGGAAAGGCATATCCCTGTCTGATAAAATCCCATCATCTGTAGCCATTCCTTCTGACTCCTGCATGCTCAGGGATAAAACACCTTGTCCCGTGGACGCCTTACAGTTGTGGCAGATTTGAAATTCCACACTTATGAACAAGCTTTGGTTTCACCCCTGCCAAATAAATATCACATCTTTCGGATTCAGCGACCAGTGTATTGTTTTAGGGCCAGGTGAGCCCCAAAAAGAAAGGGTAAACTCATTTTTTGTGCCTCTGAGCACTGTGTACTGTTTGGTGTCGATAATACAAGAGGAAGCCTTCGATAAATGCAAGAAATTAGATTCTATCCCCACATGTGGAACCAGTAGCACCAGCAGCATGAGATCGAAAAGAAGAGGAGCGAATGTAATGGTTGCATTACCGTGCTCAGTCATGTATTATTAATGTTAACGTGATCAAGGCAGGTGGACAAGCCCAGGAGACATTGCTGCCTAATGAACACAGCCCTCTCTCTCTCAGTGGAGCAAGCCCTGGCAGCTGTTACTGTTTCAGAGCAAGTTGTTAGCCTCTGTACCTGAATGTGCCGGCTACCCCACCTCCCCCCCGATGAACACACATTTAATTTACAAATAATCTACAGCCACCCACAATTGACACTGCCGGGCTGGTGTCCACTCATAGAATAAGGGTGTATTTACAAGAAGAAAAAGTCATCAGTGCCACATAAAGTATTTTTTGGACCGCAAGTTAGATATGTTTAAGAGCAGGGGTCCCCAAGAAGGCCAGGTGGTGGGGGGTGGGGGTACAAATATATCATCAATGTTTTTGAAACTAGAATGTTTTGAATTAACAATAATAATTTCCTGAGTAGTTTTTAGACAACAAATTGTACTCATAATAATACACTTTCTACACAGAGTAAAAATTCCAGATACATTTTCTTCACGTTTATACTTTTTAGGAAAGGGGTTCATATCTGGGGGTCCTTGGCATTTCAAACCTGTTTTAAAGGATGAATCACCTAAACGCTATCCATTATTTTCTAGAAGGGCGATAAAGTTTGCTTTATCCCGTTAAGAGTTGGAGGACGCTGGAACTTTGGAACGTTCAATTATTCATGTGTGGGCCGTACACTATTTATAAAGCATAAAAGGTAGCCATGAAAAACTGTGCAGAACAGCATCCGTTGTCGAGGCCTTGAGCAAATGCTGAATAGAAACCTGTGCACAATACCTGCAAGTAACTTGCAGAGGCTTACATCATTAGCTGAATACGGGGCAAACACACACACACACACACACGCGAAGAAAGAGAAGAGTATGTTCAAAATCCCAGCCAGACTATATACACTCAATATATGGCACAAATGATCCCTTAAAACTGTGCTGGACTTGCTGAGATTGGCCCTGTCGGTTCAGTTTTGCTTTTCTGCATGGTTGAAAGACAAAGGGCTGACAGGGCTATGTGTTTTTAGGTCACATACTGCCCCCTGCTGGATAAAACGATGTTTGCCGTTATAAATCGGTCCAGTTGTCTCTGTTTAGGCCGAGTGTGATTTCAGAAAATACAACATGTTCCTGCATCAACATCCTTGTTGATCCTAAAACAACATTCCAATCAACCAATTAGAACTGAGATATAACTTTTCAGGAAATATCTGTTTTATGCTTACAATCAAGGTTAGGTGCTTCTACGCTCTTGTTTATCAGCTATCACTTCCATTTGATTTTAGGAATAAATTATGGGTAGGGTTAAGTTTAGGGGCAGGGATTGGGATAGGTCAATATTTTTGGACATTAATGTTGATCCAGGATCATCAGAAGATGTTGATCCAGGAACATGTCTCACATGGCAAAATCACGGTGACCCTCTGTTTATACCTCGGTCAGGGTTTACCAGTTTTACTAAAAAGAAATCATTGCTTTAAAAAACAAAAGCACTGTGCAAAATAATTCAGTTTTTGTCAGCTCCGTCATATTGGTAGAAGAACAATTCTGATTTCTTGAACTTGTAGGAAACATGCATTCTTGGATTGTAGATACAGTATGGTGTCCAACATGTAATCAGAGTAAAATTATAAATACATTGGTTTCTGTTAGGGTTAGGGTTACTAAATTACCTGTGTGAACCAGGTGTCATTCTAGCAAAGACACAGCTAACATCTTGCTAGAATAATCATTTTAAATACCATTCCTCAAAATACAAGTCACATTATCTTTGAGTACAGTTTGGAGCTGAGCTAGTAATGTTGTGAAAATGTAATGCTGGATTTCGCAGGTCTATACATAATACGAGACAACCAACATATAATAATGGATAAACTTTCATCTGAACAATCCTTTTCTGAAACATAGCAAGTCCATTGTGGACTTCACATCATACATAGCGATCAGATCATTTCTGATTAGCTGAAATATGACTGAAATAATCCTCTAGGTACCAGTTTCTATCAAACATACTCTATTGCATCAGGTATGAAAACAAATCTATCCATGGTTGGAATAATTACTGATCTCACTGAATTCAGGTCAAACTACAACAGTTGAACCGCTGAGATGTTTCTTGATTGCATTCATCGTCTGATCATACATTGTTAAAAACCAAAACCGATCCACGGAATGATTTGCAGCCAAGTCTCAAACAGAGACAGAAGAATCAAACAGACGCCCTCATTCGCACAAACACAGGAGGAGAATCTTATTATCTGCTCTATAGACTTTCTGCCAACAAACGAAATGTCAGTTGATCCTTGTCATTACCTTCCAATA
This sequence comes from Carassius auratus, assembly GCF_003368295.1. Taxonomy (NCBI): domain Eukaryota; kingdom Metazoa; phylum Chordata; class Actinopteri; order Cypriniformes; family Cyprinidae; genus Carassius; species Carassius auratus. The sequence goes on along the minus strand of NC_039273.1, from coordinate 15,615,576 downwards.
AATCAAATATGAAATATTGCCATGTGTCTGTGATGTACTGATGGTGGATTTAAGTAGGATTTCATTAAATTACATGTAGGCTATTCCATCTAAGATTTTTACAAAGTGTCCATGTTTACTTTTTTGTATGTTTTGTAGCAGCATGAATAGTCTCTCATGCATCAAGTTTCTGGATAAAGCAATATTTACAATAAACTGGGCTGTAAATATAACAACCTAGTTTCTTCTACTCGGCTCAGCGTATTATTCAAAAGCCTCTTTGGTGCTTCTGTATTGCAAAAGCTTAGAATCACAATATCACACATCCTGTTTCTTTTGGACTAAGCAGATACAGTAGATATCAACAAGGCGGTGGAATATAAATACAAAAATTGACAGGCCTGCCAGGGAAAAATAAGCTAACAGATAGAAAGTAATTTTGATGTGCTAACCAAAAAGTTAACTTTTGCCAGCTGCGACACCTCTGTGAGTGTGTCCATGCTTGTTACACGTGTCTGTGTGTGCTTGGTATGATGGCAGTGGTGAGGTCACTAGTCACTTATCAGTTTGTTGTACAGGCATTTTGATCATATAGATATGCTGTCCTGGGTTGTCTGTGTCAGACCAATGGTAACAAAGCCCATGCCACCATCCTCGCTGGAGAAAAATACTGAATATTTCATTACCTGCTCCAGGAGAAAATAAAAACACTTGAAGACCTGCCATTTCATTACAGATCTAAATAATACAGGAAAGCCATGGCCATATAGTTTTGAAGATCAATGATGCTTTCTAAGAACTGGGCTCTCCAAAATATGACCTGAAATCTTTAAAATTGTTTTCAAAATAAATTAACAAATCGTCAGTGAGTAGATTTTTAACAAGCAGGAAATGGTGATCATCAACCTTTAGTTAAATTTTCAAGTTTTGCAACCCTGATTAAAAGTTATATTTAAAAAAAAATGCTTAAAACAACTTTTAACAATAACTTGGGTAATGGGGTTGAAGATTCTGTGTAAAAAAAATAGAAAGAAACTATATAAATTATGACACTATTGTGTGATTTCAGTAGTTGTATAGTTTTGCCATTTGAATGTGAACACAAAGATGAGACAGGCCAGAACCCTCATTCTAGACATTTGATGGATTTAAACTAAAATATTGATGCACACAACTTCACTTTATTTAGCAAAGCATTCTAGCAAGGTTTTCTCCACAGTTCTGGGATAGTGAGTGGCCCATCTCCTTTGTCGACGAAAGCCACAGCAGAGCATCTGTTTGAAGAAATCCACCTGATCAGCCAGGAGCTCCTTGTTGGTAATTACTGTTCTTATAGTAACAGGAAAACGTAAAAGGTTTTCAAAACCTTGAGGGCCCGAAAGGGAGATGTTTAGGTCGGTGTGACTTCTGTGTGCAAACAGAAATCATGTCTAACACCCTGCTCAGGGCTCTAGTTGTCATGAGGAGAAGGCTTGTCACTGACAAAACTATGCAGGGTAGCGGCATCTGTGAAATTACTCTCTACTACTCTGCCGTTCACATTTACCAATCAATATCAGGAGCAACAACACATAAAGAAGGTGAGGCCGAGAGAGGAAAACGAAAGCAAAGCAAACAACAAATTTTCAGTGGGGGAAGAAAATTAGCGAGCAACGAGATTCTTCCACGCACCTGTCATCATCCACTTCGGCTCTTAATGAGAGCGCTTCTATTCCTGATCACATCATATTTGTTTTATACCAGTCTCTTTGAACAGCTAGGAGATATTGAGCCTTCTTTGATCACTGCATCTTTCTGAATTCCAAATAAGAAATGAGTCTCTTTCTCTTTGTCCCATTCTCAGTCTCTGTCTTTCTTGCTTTGCTCTCTCCTCCCTTGCCGCGACTAGTTTGTTTGTTTACTACACAACACCCATTGCCAGAATTAGCTAGAGAGGAGAAAAAGTAAAATAATGATAGAAATAAAGATGAAAAAGAAAAATGAACAGAGCAGGAGGGAGGGATAGAGCTCAGGAGCATTGCAGGAGCAGAAGCGTGGGCCGGGAAATTTTCTTCATTAATCTTTATGCACTTAACAAAGAGAGAGGGGTCTTATAACATTGCCACGAGACCCTCGCAGTTAACAGGGATTTTTTTGAAGGCAGTCATATTCTAATGATGACCCTTGGCATGCTGTGGCACTTGGGACTGCCCCCTGTGCGAGGAAGGCTGTTGAAAATTAATCCTTTTCTCATTTCAAACAGAATATCACCCAGCCCCTGATCACAGCATCAGGGCCCCCTTTCGTTAGGCCCGTTGAGAGAAAAGACATTATAACAACTCCAGATCTTTTCAGCGGGTGAATCCACGAGTCCCAGCGGTCCTCTGCTCCCACCACTGCTTCTGAAACACACGGTGACACGGTGACCAAGGGATCGGAGAGGTTTGGATGTTCTCTAGCTGTTTAAAGATTGAAACCATTGGTGTGTGATGGGCTTCTTTGATGTTTGTTAAGCACAATGCCTGGGTGCAGGAGAGTAAGGACAGTGAGAATACGAGGGAAAGAAAGGCAGACAGCAAGACAGTGGTAAAAAGTACAGACACGAATGGGATAGGCGAAATAGAGGTGAACGGAGAAATGGCTTTACCAAAAGGCAATCATCTTTCTCAAAGTCACAGTCGAAGGGAAAAGGCTAGAAAGAGGAGAGGAGGAGGGAATGGGAAGAAGCAGTGCAGTCACCTTTACAGAGGAAGATAAAAGCATAGAGGTTGAATCATGGGCCACGACTTACTATGAAGAAGAGATTACTCTGTCAGAGACCACAAGTTCTGCTGCTTCTTCCACCACAGAAAAAAACTTTCAACGCTCACTCTTGAAAAAGAAATCCTTTTTCACTCTGCTGTCGTGGAAGGACACGGGATAATTGTGTGCAAAGTCTCAGAATAGAGAGACCCTTCAAACAAACAAAATCTTGCTTAAAGCATACCTCACCTTGGGTGACAGTGTTCCTTGAATGTGAAGACTTTTGTCGTTAGACCTGCGGGAACAACTATAGATTTACCTTTAGTGTAAATTGTGTTTCACCTTTGCCTTCACCTTGGGAAGCTATTTTAAAACCAAGAAAAACTGCCCAGTGGACCTGGCCCAGACCTAGTCCCAGAGGCTGTACAATCTTATGTGTAGGCTTAAGTGGTAAGATCCCTTTCTCACGCCACAATTGGGAGGCACATGGAAGCAAATGAGAAGTTAGAGGATCCAAAAGCATTTTAAATACAATTAAAATCCTTGATGGTTTAATCTGCTCACATCAAACGCAGTAATCCCACTGTTAATTTTTTTATTTTTATTTTTGATGACGCAACATAAAAACGATGACTGTCAGCAAACAGCTCAATGCTGGTGAAATGCATTAATTAGAGCAAGCATCTGGGTTCATGTTTCCCACCAGTGGTGTTTCAAAGTGTTATTTCTGAGATCATGACTTTTTTTTTTAATTTCATGATGTGCTAAACTGTCAATTAAATTAACTGATTTGGCCACATGTTGTACAGGCACTGTAGGTGTTTTGATGTCCAGTAAGAACACTCTTACAGTTCCAATATTTTCACTACATATTTTTTGTCAAACATTGCATGTTTGTTTGAAACATCTGAAAAGAAAATAGTTTATAAAACGGCCTAACTAGCATTTTTGAATTTATTCCTTGGACTTGAACTTAGTTGCAATCATAATAGGGATTCTTTCAACCTTAGTATCATTAGATTAGTATCATCTGGGAATCTTTCTGTTAGCACTCCTTGAGGATCGATCTCCATCAAGAAAAACTGTCCTTCTCACCCAAAACCCTTAAAACTGTGCTCCCTGTTCTATAGTTTTTTCAGAGGTATAGGGTTTAAGATTACTGCCTTCTAATAATAACCAAAATAACAATCAATATCAGGGAGAGTGAGAAATGATATGTCAGTACATATGTTGTGTTGGTCCATTAATCTAGCGATCTGTGCACCGTTTCTTAAATCTCAGAGAGATGCACAAACAAAAAAGTGTCAATTAAATGTTCTACATGGCAGGTAAAATGAATTGTAAAAGTAAATGTTACTAAGTCTGAAAATATTATAAATATTGGTAAATTTCCTAACAGGTTTCAAATAACTAATTAAATGACATGACATTTAGAATATGAATCAAATTTCTAATTTAAATTCCATCCCAAGTCTTATTTTGCAGAACATTATTTACATAATACATACTGTACTTATGAGAATATTTTGGAGATGTGCTCCATGAAGTCTGGTCCTTAAAGGCCATATAATCTTTATATTATAGTTTATCTGCATGTCAGAACATCTCACAAACTGTATTCAAAGCAAGAATGTGGCCAAATGTACATTAAATTAAATAAACACAAAGAAACCTAAACAATATACTTTACCGCTATAACTGGATTTTTTTTTTCAGTTGTTATATCAGAGACACTGAAATATAATTAGACATTTTAGTTTTACTCCAAATATTAATCTTAAAGTAAAAATGGACACAGCATACTCCGATCTTCTTTACATTTCAATTACTTTGAAAGAAAAGTATAATTAGTTTTGATCCTTATTTGGATAGCGTTTGCATTCTAAAAGTGCTAAGAACTCTAAAGCTAGAAAGTCAAACAAAGAGCTTTACCAGTTCAAAGCCCTGCAGAGAGCTAGGCTATCTCTTCTTTAAACACTAATCTTCACTTCTTTAGTTTAGAGTAATCACACGACAGACGGTCTTGGTTTGAGATGTGCTGCTCCTGAGGTTTGCCACTTTTCTTTTTTTTCCCTCCTTTCACACATATCCATGCAGATAATTTACACTGATCTTTAAGTGGTGTAAATTGAATTGCAGTGCATCATCTTATCAATGGCCACACATGTAAAGTGGTGCATGAACCCCCACTTGAGACATTGGTTCTCTACAGTTTTTCTTGTAAAATTTGCTAAATATGCATCTCAGAAAAGGCAATAATCATTGTCAGACATGTATGTATATATAGAGAGAGAGAGAGAGAGAGAGAGACTACAAGATGATGTTAAAGTATTAGCATCCAATGACAAAACCATTAAGAATGGTAATATGTAACCTCTAGCAACAGATGTCAGCATGACCTGACCTGATATGTTCTAGTGATACCATTTCTTTGTCATATTAAATTTTGTGTATGGGAGGATGCGCTGGTGCAATGTAACAGAAAGTTTGAACTGGTTGGGTTACCTTTTTCACATTAAGGTCATCTGCAGTATCAACTTCAAAAAGGTCTTCTTCGGAAAGGTCTGTGAAATGTTATAGTCTCTCGTCTTGTCAAAGGTCTTGATCAAACAAGCCACTGGAAAGGACAGATGTGGTGTCTGCTCTAGAGGGGGTGGTTTGGGTGCTGAGCTATGACAAGTCCTCTGAGCTGGAAGAATGGTGGGCCGCTGCACTTAGGTGAGTTAGGGTTCAAATGACAGCAAAAATGTGAAACCAAAGGGAACATAGTGGTTAGACACCTTTACCCATTTAGAGACAGGTGAGTGGGAAACAGGCTTTCAGTGTGGATGGAATGGAGGGCACAAGCAGGTCAGGAGGCAATCATCATTCTAACACCTTCCTGCTCAGCGTGTGGTACCTTTCATCAGACAGCGGCTCAGTCTCAGAGCAGCAATGATGTCACACTGCACAGATGGAGAAGTCATGGATTCAACCACACCTGACAAAAAGCACATGAACTCAGGGTAAATGTGTGGAAAAAAAGAATTTGCGTATTACTGTGATTATTGTGGACTGATTAAAGGGTTAAAAAATACATGTCCTGCAGGATACGCCATTTCCTGTGTTTAGGGTTTATATTTAATCTATTTATTTTTCACTATTTTGATTATACTTTCATTTTGGGATTTTCAGCTTTTTAATTCACAGTTAAAGTGTGCAATAAAAAAAATATGAAAAGAACTGGCAAGATACTCACAAGAGTAGAAAAGGTTGAATTGTCCATTTAATGAATTCATCCCTACAGCACTATATTGTGTTCCATCGTTCATTTGGTTTTGTTATTGGGTTTTTTGGGGTTAAAGGCCTGAAATAAGGTCTGTGGTTAACAAGCTCAAGATATTTTGACATTGGACTAAATGGGACCATTAGGCCACAACTTCTGGGGAAGTTGTGGCCGAATGGTTAGAGAGTCAGACTCACATTCGAAAGGTGTATCTCTGGAATTGTGGGTGGGGGGAGTGCATGTACAGTGCTTTTTCCACCCTCAATACCACGACTTAGGTGCCCTTGAGCAAGGCATCGAACCCCCAACTGCTTCCTGGGCGCCGCAGCATAAATGGCTGCCCACTGCTCCGGGTGTGTGTTCACAGTGTTTGTGTGTTCGCTGCTCTCTTTGTGTGTGCACTTTGGATGGGTTAAATGCTGAGCACGAATTCTGAGAATGGGTCACCATACTTGGCCGAATGTCACGTCACTTACTTAGGTCGTGTTTGGGGACATTAAATGTCACTACTATCAAACTGTGCATCGCATGTCCTTAAAATTGAAGCCAAAACATTTTTTTTTTTCCTAATCATTTTGCCTAAATGGGGTTTGGCGACATGATTGTGTTCTTGCGATTGCGTCTGTGGGAAATAGGGCAGGACTTTGATACGGTTCCAAGCTCATCAGATGGTGTCATCTACAAACTAATCTGACTTAGTTTGCCTGTAGCCTACATGTAGATTTTCACTTCTGGCAATTGTATTTAGGGTTCAAAATTCAAAAAATTGTGCTAATTTGAGAAGGCTATTGTGACAGACAAAATTATTACATGTCATTACTGTAGCACTCTTTAAGATAATGTCCAAAATTATCTTTATTTGGTAGCCTGGTCTCAGCAAATGTTGAAATATATGATTACAAAAACTATGTGATTTTCATGTTTTTGCCCCACCTATTAATAATCAGACTGTAATTTTAAATAAATACATTAAAATTATTAATAATAATAATGAAGCTGTGCAAACTGAAATTAAACTGAAATTAAATTTAACTGGATTCTGAATAACTGGGACATACAATAGAACACGACCAGGAATGGAATAGGAAATGACCAATTCGTAAGTAATCCCTAAAGAGAAGCCCCTGTGTTTAACAGAGCTAATGAAAAACAGAAGTCAGACTAATGTCACTGCTGACCCCAGTTGAGCCTCTGACAGGGCCTGTGCTAGGGCGAGAGGGTGAATGGACCTTGACAGTGCTAAGCAGTCTCTATTGCACGAACATTAACCCTGCGTTGCCCTCCCCTCCAGCACACATCTGGCACCGAACTGGACTTGTACCAACTCTCAGTTGGCTATGCCCTTCTTTACCAAGGCATGCTGGGACAGATTGGGTATGAGTGTGTCAATGCCAAGTTGCTATATTTACACAGGTAGAGAGCTGAATGCCAACTACATTCAACCTCATTTCCAATATACATGAGGACATACACAATCAGTACACCCTCACTGATCAATTCAGTTTAGTAAACTGAATTAAAATGAAAATTATTTCAATAGGTTATTAATAGGTCATGTTGTTCCAAAATTTTCTCTCATGGAACTCAAGGACGAAGGACGAAATCAAGCCCCACCCTGCATTTTCTCTCATTTCAGATGCTGTTTCACTTCTATATACATCACAATAGGAAAAAATGGGACAATCTCAACTTCCAAACATATAGTCATACCTTTAAATGAGGAAATAGACCAAACACTAAAAAGCAGTTGTGAAGTGTGAATGAGATATGACATCAAAGCTACATTTTTAATTCCTCTCACACAATTATCATATTGCTTTAGTTTGTGTCATATTTAACTTTAGTTTGTCTAAAAATGTTATTGAAATTGTTGAATTAATCTATAATGTTTAGATCATTCAATGTTAATTCAGTTGACAAGGAATTGAACAAACCATTCAAAGCATACTACTACTTACTTTACATATGACAATGTGTACAAAACAAAAGTAGGTTAAAGATTCCAATTCATTTTTACACATCTGTCAATCTCTAAGACGTCACTGCCATAATGCCTTTTTAACCACAATTATGTTTACAACAGCAGTCAAGAACCTTGGCTCAGAAGCCACATGGCTGTTTCAGGAACTGCAGCAATTTCAGTATTTTGTTTTCCTCAGTGACAGGAAAACATAAATCAATCAATCACAGTTTTTAAACTTTTTAATCAAAGCTAGAGTGTTGATTTAGGTAAAAATACACATATTATTATATAATTAATCAATGCCTGTTTGTCATGTGTAGTACACCAACCAATCAAGTTTTTACAAACATGAAATGGTTGAAATAAAAGTATGAGTATCATTATTTATAGTCAGAATGAACAGACAATTTTGCAATAAAGCCCAAATGCCACCTACACACCTTATACAGGACCCTGCTCCTGAGAAAAAAATCTACATCCCTGACTACAGATCAGATAATCAATACCTCATAAAGACCATTTATTAAAACAGCAAAAGATATAATTAAAATATTATAATTAATATTTATGACTTAAAAGTGATGTTGTTACATACCTACCAGTATGTTTGACCCTTCCCAACTAAGGCATTATATATATATATATATATATATATATATATATATATATATATATATATATATATATATATATATATATATATAATGTGATGTCCTTGCCAAGTCTGCATTCATTTTCATTGTGTGAAAGCAAATATTATGAAATTAGCATTAAAGAATAGCTTCAAATTTTTTAAATGAAAAATCAGCATCCATCATCAGCAAACATGCATCATGGTGTTCTAGGCTGATGTGCTTTGACATTGAAGAGCTGAAGCCATGATAGTATTAAATGAGGTCCACACAGGCACGGATCACATGCACTGAGCTCCCTCTAACAGGGCCTTGTGGCAAGGTTTTGTTAAACCTCATTTTTTAACATGGGCTATGGGGAAATTTAATCCTCTCCATGTCATGCACTATCAAATCTGAACCTGTGGGCACAGATGTTATTGTTATTCCATGTAAAGCATGAAGCGATTTAGAAAACATGTAAAAATGCACACTACCCCAGTGTCTGTATGGGAAATTAATTCTAATATAAAATTTGCTCCTGAACTCTGGAAACTGTCCCTGAGGAGAAAGGCACAGCTTTTTAACAGATAAAGATCTAGTTACAGACATGAGACAGAAACACACTGGTTCATGTCTTGAAACTTTATTTGATTGGCACTTATCGAGATGACAACATAGAAAGCTAAATAAATATTGTATCAATTAATTTATTGTATAATGTGGGCAATCAAATTAATTACGGGTTTCAGGACTGTTAGAAGCCAGTGTAACCATGAATTTTTTAGTACTACCACTTCTACCAAAGCATTTGCCCATAAATATGTCTGGAGGTCTTGAATGAATTTTTAATGGGTGAGCAGAAGAGATGAAAGAGGGAATGGTAGAATCAGGGGGACATCAGCATCGAGCTTCTGGCACAAAGCAGAGAGGCCCCTCACCTCCAATCTTTTTCAGTGACATCCTCTATGTCTTATTGCTGTAATTACCCTTTAGTTTGTCACAGGCCCAGTCTCTCATTATCAGGACAGAGGAAAGGAGGGAGAGCAGATTCATGGGCCGGTCAGACAGGAGGTGCTCAGGATGTCCCTTTATACAGGATTTTTGCTTTTAATGTTTAAGTCTAAATGCATGCTGTTTATAATAGGGAGAGGAAACAAGGAAACAATGCTGTAATGAAATATAACTAATCATCTTTGCTGTTTTAGACACAGAAAAGAATAATACAGTATTTATTAATTAAAACAAAAATTGCCTTGTGTTCCATTTAAACATGATTAGAGTTAAGGAGATAATATTCAGTACGTTATGCGAGCACAGCTTGTGTCCTTGTGCCTAAATCAGATTATATTTATTCACTCATTTTTCATTCAGGGCTGAGGCCAGTGCAATTCAGGAGAAAAACATCTGGCACAAGGACGACACCGCAACAGTATCACACCTGGGATCTAATCTACACAATCCATTAGATGCCTTTCAGTCCCCCAACCAGCAGTTTAAATTACCAAACACAAGACGGAGCTTGCAAACAATAACACCAATAGTCAGCGATGCCTTGACAAAGCACAACTCGCTTATTAGCCATTGTTAGTGATGGCACACTGTCACACTTCCTTCTGCAGCATTTATTCAATCTGCATACCATGTGTTGTGAAAGCCAGCCAATTAATAGTACTTGTTTTAGCCACAAATCAAAGCATTCCCACTGTATGACACTGGTAATTATTTTTGTTCAGATGTCAGACTATTTTCCATTTTTGGCATTTATGTATGGTTTGAGATTACATTTCAAGAATCAGACTGAAGGTAGGGTGAGTAAACAAGCTAGGGCTAGGTTAGACCAGTATAGTCCTATTTAAAGCATAATTAATTAATGTAACTGGTGAAATGCAGTACTGTAGGGTTGGATGTTTTCAGATTTGGCTTCCAGAAGGTCTCAGAGGGTTCTTGGGTTTGTGTATAAAATGTATTTTTAAGGATGTCTAAGTTCACTGTAAAACCGCTTTGGAATAATATTCTTATGTTAAAAGCACTACAAATAAATCAGTTTTTCTCTTTTATATAACAAATTTTAATCTAATATTGGGTCGGAAAAAATACACTTTATTTTAATACAAAGTAAAAAACAAAAAATGCTGTTAATATTTTAACAATTTGCTTTACTATTTATCATTTTGATTTACAGTTTAATTAAACTGAATTATTTAATAGGGCTTGGGCACCGAGTTGCATTCTGGGGCGTGGCGGCCCTGTTGCTAGCCTCGCGAATGTAAACATACAGCAAGTTGAACGAGAAGAGATGAGTAGAGAGAAAGAAAAAAAGATGTTAAAATCGCGAAAATGTTGTGGGATTTATAGGGATATGCTAAATATGGATGCCAGGGACCGGTATGTGGACAAAATCGGCACTATTAACGGTTTGTATCCATATGAAATTCCCAACAAATAGTGGAGTACCGACGGAGACTTGCTGCCGCACTTTTGCATTACAGATATCTTCGGCTACCTTGTTTGTTTTGTGAACGCCTACACTTCAGAATAGTTCCGAAGTTACAAGTCATTGAAATATCATGTACAGTTCACAAATGGATGGGTATTTTCCTGTAAAATATCCCGTTAGCTCTTCAATCGGACCTCTCAAGTCTCTGTGTTGTTGTCCTGTTGCTACTCCTTGCCCTTCCAGCGAAACAGCGGTTTTCAAAGCATCGTTTTGCTTACTTGAAAGCAACCTTAGCGTGATGTCGGGCTTTTTAAGATAGCGTGGTTGTTGTGAGAGCACGATTTCACGCCAATCTGTAACTAAAGTCACGTTAGACCTAGCTTCACAAATTGCTTAACGTTAGTTAATGCAGCAGTTTTGTAATTTTTTTATGTCAGCAGAGGGATAGCAACAAAAAGATGAATGTTGAAATTTCCCGTATTTTGGATGAGTAACCCAAGAAATTTCCCTTATTTTCAATGTTGACTTAAGCTATATAAATGAATATTAAGATGTTATGGTCTCCGTGGTCGCGCCTCCAAGCAGGAAAGGGGTGTCAAGTTAATCCATTCTCATTTTATTTTCCCCATGGCGATTATATGTTGCGCTATTACACCCCACAATACAGCAACAGTTTACCATGGTTGAAATAGATTTTTAATTAATCAAATTAAGACACACGGATGAGAGGGAGTATGTCTAAACACTGCGCAGTAGCCCGAGTAGCAGTAAAGGAGGTTACCAACGTGGCGGCCACGCCAAGTAATGACATCATGACGCCCAAGCCCTATTGAGCTAAATTTAATATGAGAGATCTTTGGCATAAAAAAAAAAAAACACGCATTTGAAAACCCCTGTTACAGACCATTTATTTTTTGAATTACCGTCATTGATTCTTTTGACTTTAGGATGATGTGGCGGCATCATACACAATTATTCTAATGGATACAAATCTGCTTGTGCACAGTGCTTTAAAGGTTCCGTTATTCACACTTTTTTGAAGCTTTGATTGTGTTTACAGTGTGCAATATAACATGTGTTCATGTTTCGCGTGTAAAAAAACACAGTATTTTTCACACAATTCACCTATCTGTATACTGCTGTTTTCACTGTCATAAAAACGGGCTGATGACTTCCTTGTTCTATAAAGTCCCTCCTTCAGAAATATGTAACGAGTTCTGATTGGGCCAGCGGTTCCTGTGTTGTGATTCGACAGCAGCTGAGAGCACGTTACCCTCCTGGAAACTGACTGTCTGTGACTCTACTCCGGAGAGTCCACTGGAACATGACTCGACTCCGGAGAGTCCACCGGAACCTGTGGGAATCTGACTAGACTCTGGACTGTCTTTGAAGACCCGAGGTGCCTTGGCTTCGGGCACTGTCTCTGGAACGGTCTCGGGCACCGCCTCGGTCAAGGCATTGGGAGCGACCTCAGACACTGCATCAGGAACGACCTTGGGCACCGCCTCGGCATCGGCCTCGGGAGCGGTCTCGGGCACCGCCTCGGCCTCCGGAACCGCCTCGGGCACCGCCTCGGCCTCCGGAACAGCATCGGTCACCGCATCGGCCTCCAGAACAGCATCGGGCACCGCATCGGGAACGACCTCGGGCACCGCCTTGGCATCGAGCACCACCACGACCTCTTGAACAGCATCGGGCACCGCCTTGGCATCAGGCACCACCTCGGTCTCTGGAACAGCATCGGCCACCACCTCGACCTCTGGAACAGCATTGGGCACCGCCTCGGCATCGAGCACCACTTCGGCCTTTGGAACAGCATCGGTCATCATCTCGGCCTCCAAAACAGCATCGGGCACCGCATCGGGCACCGCATCGGGCACCGCATCGGGCACCACCTCGACCTCTGGAACAGCATTGGGTACCGCCTCGGCATCGGGCACCACCTCGGCCTCCGGAACAGCATCGGGCACCGCCTTGGCATCGGGCACCACCTCGTTCTCTGGAACAGCATCGAGCACCGCCTCGGCATCGGGCACAACCTTGGCCTCAGGAACAGCCTCGGGCACCGCCTCGGCATCGGACACCACCTCGGTCACCGGAACGGCAGCGGCCCGCTCGGGAACGTCCTCCTGGACGACAGCGGCCCGCTCGGGAACGTTCTCCAGGCCTTGAGGAACGGTAGTCTCCTCGTCCTCCGTCCTCTATGACGGCGAGTCGGTGGCACCTGGACTGGCGAATCAGGTGTTGAGTCGGCCATCTTGTGCTGTGGCACTGGGCTGGCGGCCATTTTGTGCTGTGGCGCTGGGCTGGTGGTCCTTTTGTGCTGTGGAGCTGGGTTGGCGGCCATCTTGTGCTGAGGCGCTGGCTCAGCAGCCATCTGGTGCTATGGTGCTGGGCTGGCGGCCAACTTGTGCTGTGATGCTGGGCTGGTGGCCATCTTGTGCTGTGGCGCTGGGTTGGCGGCCATCCTGTGCTGAGGCACTGGCTTAGCAGCCATGACGTGAACCGTCTTTGAACTTCTAGGATCCTTGATAGCATCTCGAAGTAGTCGAGAAGGGTGTCAGCGGCCATCTCGGGCGTTGGTGCTGAGCTGGCAGCCATCTTGCCCTGTGGGGTGAGGCTGGCTTCCATCTGGCCTCGTGGTGTGGGGTTGGTGGTTATGCACCACAGCGGCGTTGGGTCTGCGGACATCTTATGCTGTGCTTCCTCTCGCCCACCTCCTCCTCGACGACCTCCCCTGGTCCCGCGAAACACGACCAGGCGGGTTCCTTCAAAGCAACCGCCTCTCTCCCGCTCGATGGCTGGGGAAGAAGCGTGAAATGGCATACCGCTGGATCTCATTGTGGATGGAGTCCTTCTGTTATGTGAGGCGACACAGAAAACAACGAGAGGGCAAGGCAAAGCAAGACAAGGGCAAGAGTTGACGGACATGTAAAACGCATAGACATTAAACAAGGACTCCGTAACAAGGACAGAAACAACCCAGGTATTTAAAGACAAGTGCAAGCGATGTAAGTGAAAACAGCTGAAAACAATGAACAGTGACGATAAGGGGAAGTGAGACCTCTAGTGGACACCCAGTGATACACAGACCAGACACACTGTGACACTGATAGAGAGAATGTGCACAAAAATGTGCTTTCGGGAACCAAGTTAAACATAAATTGTAACCATTAATCTCCAAGTACAGCATCCCTGGGAAGGCCAAACAAAGATGATTAGACTCCACGATGAAAATAACAGTGTTTCAACAACATGTCGTACACAAACGCAGCTCTTCCATCTTCTCTGTCGGCGCGCAACAAGGCCACGACCCCTGTTTGTGAATAAAGATCCCCTTCTTCGTGATCCCATGTTTTAAACTTTAGTTAGTGTGTAATGTTGTTGTTAAGAGTATAAACAATATCTGTAAAATTCTAAAGCTCAAAGTTCAATTCAATACTAAGCGAGATATTTTATTTAACAGAATTTGCCTACAATAAACGATCCATTTGGACTACATCCCTTTAGTTCCTGCAGTAATTATGTCACTAAAACCGTTTTTTGACTAACCTCCACCCACATGAATACATACGTGGTCTTGTTGCGCTCTCACGGAGAAGAGGAAGAGTTGCGTTTGAGTTGTGCTCTTTGTCTGGAGAAGGTGTTGTTTATGGACCACAACCGGTAAGTGTATTTTTTTTAAGTTGGTGCGTTTTACAGTTTCTGTAACTTATTACACAAAGGGCAATGCTGTTTACCCTTTTTAACTAGATGTTAGGGCTGTGCAAAAATATCGAATTGCGATTTTCATGCGCATCTCGTCAGTAAAAACGCTCCTGTGATTATAAGTACATCTCCAGCATGTGCGTTCAGATCAGGATTGCCAGGTTTTCAAAACAAATCCTGCCCCATTGCTTCTCAAAACTAGCCCAATAGCGTTTCTAGGAGGGAAGCTTGCCCTAAGCTGGTGTCGAATCACAACACAGGAACCGCTGGCACAATCAGAACTCGTTACATATTTCTGAAGGAGGGACTTCATAGAACAAGGAAGACATCAGCCCGTTTTTATGACAGTGAAAACAGCGGTATACAGATTTGTGTGAAATTTTTACACACAAAAAATGAACACGTTATACAGCACACGGTAAACACAATCAAAGCTTCAAAAAAAGCATGACAAATGGGACCTTTAAACCCTGTCTGGGAAACCACCCCTATATGTTTTACATCTGAGCAAAGAAAATTGACATTTACCTTGACAGGAGCATGACATGGTACTGGTGATCACTGTTCACATTAGTGCATGGACTATGTGTGATTTAGGTTGTTTTCGGTCAAACCCTGCCAGAGATCTGCTTCAGCGGGCCAAGAACGAATCCCAATTAATACCCGAAGCCAGCCTCGAGAGGCTGGTCCCCTTAGTAGAGTATTTCGATGCATGTAAAAATCTCACGAATATTTCTCCTTGGGCTCTGTGCACCATTCAAAAGGGGTACAGACTACATTTCGATTCCAGCCCACCAAAGTTCAATGGGGTGGTCTGCACTGTAGTGTGGTGACTCAACCCAGAGCAGAGTCGGGTATTGGAACAAGAAGTAAATCTCTGCTGGTAAAGGAGGCTATAGAATGTATCCCTCCTCCAGACAGGGGAGTCCGGGTTCTACAGCTGCTACTTCTTAGTTCCCAAGAAGGATGGGAGGTTGCGTCCAATAATAGATCTCAGGCACCTGAATTGGTCTCTGAGGAGATAAAGGTTCAAGATGCTTACTATTCCCATCATCGTGAACCAAATTAAATCCGAGGATTGGTTTGTCACCATAGATCTGAAGGACGCATACTTCCACATTTCCATCCTTCCATTTCACAGGAAGTTCCTGAGGTTCGGCTTCGGGGGTGAAGCATACCAATATCGGGTTCTTCCATTCGCCCTAGCTCTCTCCCCTCACACATTTACAAAGTGTATGGATGCAGCTCTAGCACTGCTGAGGCTTCATGGTCTCAGGGTCCTCAATTATATCGATGACTGACTGGCTGATTCTAGCCCAGTCACAAGAGCTGGCAGTTCGGCATCAAGATGTTGTCCTTGCCCACATCCAGAGCCTAGGGTTGAAACTCAACACGAAAAAGAGCGTGTTGGCACCAGCCCAGAGAACCACGTTCCTGGGAGTGGTGTGGGATTCAGTCACGATGCAGGCACAATTGTCTCCTGCACGGATCGAATCCATCCTAGCCACGGTGACCAGGATAAAGCTAGGCCAGGCCATCACTGTAAAACATATTCAGAGAGTGTTAGGTCTCATGGCAGCAGCATCCAATATCAGTCCATTCGGTCTCCTGCACATGAGGCTCTTGCAGTGGTGGTTCCCTATCTATGTGTAAGAGAGCTTGGTTTCTGTCCCAAGGTCTCCTGCTGGGAGCGTCATGTTGCCGGAAAGCCGTCTCGACCGATGCCTCCCTCATGGGCTGGGGAGCGGTCATGGACGGCCGCTTTACGAGGGGTCTATGGCAGGACCATCATCCTCCTGGCATATAAACTGCCTGGAAATGTTGTTAGTGTTCCGAGCTCTGAGGAGCTTCCTGCCGGATCTCAAGGGTCATCACATCCTTGTGTGGTGGCCTATATAAACCATTAAGGCGGTCTGAGGTCTCGCCCTCTATGCAGACTGGCGCATCAGATCCTCTTTTGGTCCCATGGGACATTGTTGTCTCTCAGATCAACATACATCCCAGGGAATCAGAATCAGGGAGCAGACACCCTGTCGAGGCAGGGGCTGAGGCCCAGGGAATGGAAACTCCATCCTGAAGAGTTTCGGCCCCAGTGGATGTGGATCTATTCGTGCCTCGAGAGATGACTCACTGTCCACTGTGGTTCTCCCTCACACATCCAGCCCCACTGGGGTTGGATGCCATGGTACAGATGTGGCCGAGGCTGCATCTGTATGCTTTTCCCCCAATCACTTTGCCCCAGGGAGTTCTAGAGAGGGTTCGTCACAACGGCATCAGTCTATTATTGGTAGGCCCATTGTAGCCGGCCCGAGTATGGTTCTCAGACATAATATTACTCCTGGACAGCCCTCCATGGGAACTTCCCATCAGGAGGGACCTGCTGACACAGGCAGAGGGCTCAATACTCAACCCCGCCCCCCCCCATCTGCCCAAACTATGGAAACTGTGGGTCTGGCCCCTGAGGGTGCACAGTACAGAGAGGCCGGCCTGTCAACAGGAGTGGTGGAGACCATACTCAGCTCTAGAGCTCCCTCCACAAGGAAATTATACGGCCTAAAATGGAATGTTTTCACCGTTTGGTGCAGAGAGCATAAGATAGACCCAGTAAACTGCCCAGTGGCTTCAGTGCTGGAGTTCCTCCAAGATCGCTTCTCGGCCGGTCTCAAGGTGTCGTCTAATGTGGCACAGCCTACGGTCCTGCAGGCATTATATCCTCCACCTCACGTGATGGCGGATGAGGAGAGACTTCACCTGTTCTGCCCTGTCAGAGCTCTCAAAATATATATCCAGAGGTCCTCCTAATGGCGGAAGTCAGACCAGTTGTTAGTCTGTTTCGGGTCGCCCAAGAAGGGTCTGCCTGCTTCCAAAAAGACCATTAGCAACTGATTTGTCCAAGCTATATTTATGGCCTACCAGGTGCGCAATTTGCCTTGACCTCTGGCCGTGAGGGCTCATTCTACCAGAGGCATGAAGTCCTCTAGAGCCCTCCTCTAAGGGGCCCCCATCCAGGAGGTCCGCGATGCAGCAGGATGGGCCACCCCTCACACTTTTATTAGATTTTACAGCCTGGACATTCCATCGACACCTGGCACCCTTGTGCTCTCGTCCTAAGTGTGCCTGTGCGCAGCTTCATACTAGGACAGGCAGGGCTCGTTGTGTCATAGTGGGTACTTGTTCCCCCAAAGTGTCATTTGACGCAGTTCGATGTTCCCTCGAAGGGGAATGTATCGGGTTACGAAACTGCGTCCCTTCGCCAAACCTCCCCCTGCCTGGGAGCGCTTGCTTCATCACAGAAGCTGTCTCTGTGTGCCTACGTCCTTTTTATAGCTTCCGCATATGCCGTCACACATTACGTCATGACGCAACACCAATCAGGATTGGCTTAGTTTCATTCATACTTCAGAGGCACTACGTTGAGGGGCTTCCCCCAAAGTGTCATACGACACAGTTCTCATTCTCTTTCTCGGGGAACAAGGGTTACAGTCGTAACCCAAGATGTTTTTATAGTTTTGCATTTACAAAATACAGAAGAAGTGTTACAATATACCAATATTAAAAACACCGGTTAATATAGTATCTGGTTTAGTGTGTGTTTCATCTCTCTGGGGTGTTTGCATGTTTTCCTATGAAATTACATTGGCCAATTGTAACAGTTGCCATTTACTGATTAGCCTAACTCACAACCACTAAAAACAATTAATTTCAGAAAAAGTTTTAGAATGACGGTTGGAAATAATCATTTTTCCCAGTATGCAGTGGTGATTTTAATGGTGTGGATGATCAGTGTATAATCAGATTTAAAATAAACTTGGTACTTGGTAGTACTGGTGCTCCTAACTTAAAATTTAGGAGCACCCACTGAAAATTATGGAGCACCACAACTGCCAATTACATGAAAAGGCCAGTAGCATCCTGTGACCCATTGCATGAAGCGATAGTTGAACAAGCTCAGAGTTTTAGAATAAGTTTTGAGTTGACAAAACCAAACAAACACAACTCATTTAAATCTAAGCTGTAATAAACTTTGATAATCTGGTTTATTTTTGATACTTTTGTTTTGGTAAGAAGCACATAACTAAATGCACTGGGTGGTGCTGTGGAGCATGTTAACAAGTTGATTGTATTTGATCATAGAAGGTTTTCGTCTGCCTCACGAAATTTGGAATTCCTTTGATCAAAGGTATCCCTGTTGTAAAAAAAAACAGCATATGCTGGGTGCGTTTCCTAAAAGCGTCATTAGCTAACCATGGTTGTTAGTTCCATTGAACTCTATTGGTGACTACGAAACTTTCAACCACAGTTGCTTTCGGACCCCTGGTGGACCCCTGGTTAGGTGTGTTTGAGATGGTTAAAACTGGTCATTAGCTGGTTATAAGCTGGTTTGAGCAGCTCATAACCAGCTAAGGACCAGCTCAAACCAGTAGCCATACTTTAAAACATAATTAACCAGCAGGTTTCTTCAACATAATCAAATTACTTTTGATTGAATCAGTGAAACTGTTATCATAAAACCATCACCACAATAAAAAAAATCCACAAAAAAGAAACACATGAAATCCAAATACCAGTCGACTGAGGAAAGAAAGCTGTCCATCACTGCATTCAAGACTGTAGGTAAGAACAGCAGTACCTCAAATGAGCTGAGAAGAGAGCAAAAGGATCTTGAGACATATGCTTCTGCTAAAGGATTAGTTCACTTCAAGAATAATAATTTCCTGATGATTTGTTCACCCCACACCACCCCCCAACCATATCGTCCAAGGTGTTATTTTGATCCTTCTTCATTCGTGAAGAAATTAAGGATTTGAGGAAAACACTCAAGTATTATTCTCCATATAATGGACTTCACTGGTGGCCAACAGGCTAAAGGTCCAAATTACAATAGCTTCAAAGGGTCTAACTAATAAGGGTCTTATCTAATTAAATGATCAGTCATTTTCTTAAAGAAATTAAAATACAAAATTATCTACTTTTTAACCAAAGATGCTCGTCTTGCACTAGCTCGACTTCACGCATTACATAGTCAAAGGGAAGGTCACTTGTGATGTAGGCGGAAAACATGCAATGAAAGTCAAATGCCCATAATGAAAAAAAGGGTAAAACAATCATGTCGGACGATTTTGAAGTTGGAAGAAAAAAAAAGTTTTTTTTTTTTTTTTAATATCAGGAAATGTTTATTCTGGAAGTGAACTAATCCTTTAAGTTCCCTCAAGGGACTGGGGTATAAGAACCAGAGGTGTCAAGTAACGAAGTACAAATACTTCGTTACTGTACTTAAGTAGAAATTTGGGGTATCTATACTTTACTTGAGTAATTATTTTTCAGCCGACTTTTTACTTCTACTCCTTACATTTTCACGCAAGTATCTGTACTTTCTACTCCTTACATTTTAAAAATAGCTTCGTTACTGCTATTTTATTTCGGCTTGTTTTCATTCTGGCTTCTCATAATTGAGAAAAAAAAAATATCCAGATAAATCGCGCCATCCGGATGGAGTGAATTTGATTGTGGTTGGATGAGAAGTATAGGGGAGACCGGGGATGGTTGTAACACGGGGAGAGTTGTAACACTACCAATTCCATGATTTAGGGGCAAGATAGGAGTCATGTGACAATTTCAGTTTCATCAGGCTTCCTTTACAATCCCACATGGAGGTTTTCCAGTCTGTTTTGCTATCTCTCCTTAAGCTACAGCAGAAAATCTAATTCTGAGGTCAGAAAGTAAAAAAAATTAACAAGATAATATTTTGTTTAGTACTTCTACCGTTGTAGATAATGTTGTATGAGTTATATCAGGTCAAACTGTAGTTTCTCTAGTAAAGAATGGTGTATCAACCTTCTGCCAATTTCAAAGCACCATGCTAATACAGCTTGCTAAACATTGGGTGACAGTGAAGGGGTAGGTTGTAACACGTGTTTTGAAAGTGTTACAACCATCCCCTTACATACAACCAAGAACATTTTTGTGATTTTAACAATTCTACAGAATTACTAGAACTTGTGACTGGTGAAGAATGCATTTCATTTGTTCATTCTCTGGAGTATGGATAAACATACGTCTGTTAATTTGCTCACACACACACACAAACACACACACACACACACACACACATTTGGTGAAAAGTGGGGACATCCCATAGGTGTATTGGTTTTTATACTGTGCAAACTGTATATTCTATGGCCCTTCACCAACCCTACACCTAACCCTAAGCCTCACAGGAAACTTTGTGCATTTTTACTTTCTCAAAAAAACTCTTTCTGTGTGATTTATAAGTGTTTTGAAAAATGGGGACATGGGTTATGTCCTCATAAGTCACCCTCTCCTTGTAATACCTGTGTCATACCCATGTCATTATACAGAGTTGTGTCCTGATATGACACAAAAATAAGAACACACACACGCACACACACACACACACACACACACACACACACACACACACACACACACACACACGAATGTGCACGTACAGACATGCACACACACAAAGGCACACATGCACAAAAACACACAATATGCTCATACACTCCCCATATTAACACATATTTATTGTTGGAGTCATTCATTTAAAATAAAACTGTTTTTGTGTCAAATCACTTGGAGTACCCTTAGTTTTTGTATATTTTGTCTACCTGTTACAACTTCCCCCAGTATGTGTTACAACCTACCCCAGTAGTGGGGTAGGTTGTAACAAAGGACCACCATTTGTCATCATCTCACAAAGTCTGTGATATAGTTGAATACATTTAAATTGTTGCCATTTGTAGTATAAACATGTGGGTACTTTGCCTAGAAGTTTTAGACTTGTAGCCAAAAGAAAAAGGTAATTTTAGGCGTTGAAGAAAAAAGTGTTACAACCATCCCCGGTCTCCCCTAAACATATACCATTCCGACACCCACCCTATTGGTCTGTAGGCGATCCATCCATCGCACCTGCACATGACACAAATCACATCACACTCCAGCAAGGACATAGCCGGTTTTGGGTTCGTTTATCAAAAATTATATTTCTTAAAAGTAGGGTGGAACTGGCTTCCGATCGCCTTAGAGTCAGTCCCCTTAAATTTCATATGAAACCGGCGTCAGACCGCGGTCTCCTCTCTGTCTTTCACCGCGTTCTGCAATCCGAGCTCAGTGATCAGCCGTGAAACAGTGATTCAATGCGAGCTCAAACAGAGACAGAGGACACAAGGTGTGTGTTTCTCGATAGATTGTTAGAATATCTGTATCCGTGCAGTTCTTTGTCATAAATACAGTTTACAAAAGGTCACGAGTGAGCAGTCGGTTTCTCATGATGAGAATCTCATCTAGTATAAAGTTTTCGCTTGTCACCGCGCGCTCATCACAGCCGTTTCCTCCAGCGAAAATCTAGCCCTTAACACATATGAACGAACGCATACTTTAATTACTCTTATTTAAATATACTTAATACACTACTGTGCAAAAGTCTTAGGCACGTTAGTATTTTCACTTAAAAGAATGGTGTTCGTCATGATGGTGTGTCAGTATAAAATATCAGTGTATATTTCCTA
Source organism: Carassius auratus (assembly GCF_003368295.1). Lineage (NCBI taxonomy): Eukaryota > Metazoa > Chordata > Actinopteri > Cypriniformes > Cyprinidae > Carassius > Carassius auratus. The sequence goes on along the minus strand of NC_039273.1, from coordinate 15,593,357 downwards.
ACATCCATTTTGCCGTCGTCAAACTGCTTGTGCATTCAAAATCGCACTAGATTATTATTAAAATTAATGGCAAACTGATTTTTCCTAAGGACACACTACAGCAAAATATATAAATAACTGACTTAAAACACTCTTTTTGGGGTGAAAATACTATATTTTCTTTTCCATAAAACTTTTGCACAGTACTGTATTTTAAAAACGACATTGTTGCTACTTAATAAAGAATGACCATACAGTAATTCACAGGACTGATTAAAGACAGTGACAGACAGCACTCATCTTAACTAAATATCAGAGTGAGTGACAGAGATACAGTAGAAACATTATGTGTGCTTTTGTATTAAATAATGACCCAGATTGTGAAATACATTTATTAGCCTTATTAAGGGAAGCACAACTTGGGAAATGAGAGCATCCAAGGTGAAAGCTATGGATTTATTGTAAATATTTATAATATTCTCTAATGTTATCCATAGTTTTTTTAGGTTATTTTTTTTAAGTATCGTTTAAGGCACCGTTTAGGCGCCGGTACCGTTTTAAAAGTATCAAAAAAGGCACTGGACCCTTCTTAAAAGTTATTATTTCTCACTGGCTCATTTACCAAATGGGGGCTTTCTCTTCATCCTCCACAAATTAAGCTGTAGCTAGTTCGGTAGCGAGACGTTTTAATAAATTATCGTTTGCGAATGACGACGCGATTGACAATTTTGTGATAACTAGGCTTTACCAACTTTGTAACCCCGAACACTGGACATAGCAGACATATGTACCAAATAGAGGAAGCTATCAATCAAGAAGGTATCAGGATTATGAGTTATTTTTAGTTTTTGATTAACAATGTGGATTAATCATTAATTTTGACAGCACTATAATGTTTATTGTATATAGACAACCATACAAGGGTAATTGTTACTAAGCCTGGACCAATGTTCTTGTCCATTGCCCTCGCAGATTCATGCAGCTAAGCTTGGATGTACATTTACATTCCATTAAAGCTTATTGATGACATGCCTCTGAAGTTTGACTTTTTGCACCATAACAATAGTTATTGGCAACTAGTCATCATATCTCTAGCTCTTTAATGTATTTGCATTGTACTAAAATGCGTTCATTTTCAGTGGGCATATATGCGGCTGAAAAAAGGTAGCCTAGCCCTAGTGCATCACAAATTTTTCAACATGAACATTTTAATATAACATTATAGTCATTATGGCCTTTAGAAATTTTTTTTTTTTTTTTTGAGAGGTGGGGTATTGCACAATAGGCCCCTCTGGCACGGCCCAAGCTTTTGTTCTTAATGGCATTTTTTCTTACATTACTTTTACTTTTATACTTTAAGTAGTTTTTTAAACCAGTACTTTTACACTTTTACTTGAGTAACAAGCTTGAGTTGATACTTCAACTTCTACAAAAGTCTTTTTAAACCCTAGTATCTATACTTCTACTTGAGTAATGAATGCCAATACTTTTGACACCACTGATAAGAACAGAAAACATCTAAGGTTACGTATGTAACCCTGGTTCCTCGAAGGAACGAGACGCTGTGTGGAGAACGCTTTGGGAAACACCTCCAGTGTGACGTCTCTGAATAACGTGTGTTATCAGTCCAATGGATGGGCGAGACGTCATAGGCGGGTGACGTCAGAGGCCAGGAAGCATAAAAGCATGAGTGGTGAAGCCTGCAACCAACATCAAAGGATGAAGCAAGCGCCGGCCAGAAATGCCGGAAGTGTGGCACTGCGACGCAGCGTCTCGTTCATTCAAGCAACCAGGGTAACATATGTAACCTTAGACATTCCTCTTCAGGAACTCAAGCTGTGTCGAGAACGCTTTGGGGAACGAGAATGCCCATGTCACCAGACTTTCAAATCTCTGCCTAGTGTGGAACAGCACAGCTAAAGCAAGAGAAGGAAACAGGAGCCTGACAGTAATCGGGGACAACCCGTCCACTGGCCAAACTTCAGAAGGAGTGAGTCTTGACCCCCAGGAGAGGGGAGATCAGATGACTCGAGGCTTAGGATAGCATCCTCATCACCTCTTAGCATAAGCTACTTATGGCCGGAGGCCTCAGCCTCAGCACAACATCGAGGAAACATGTAACCAGAGTGTTTCTGCCAGAGATGGGACCAAGTCACACATGTGCAAGTCTCAAGTAAGTCTCAAGTCTTAACCTTCAAGTCTCAAGTAAGTCCCAAGTATTTTTTTCTTGGGCAAGTCAAGTCAAGTCAAGTCACAAGCTATGTCAAGTCAAGTCCAAGTCAAGTCACCTTAATATTGTTATTTTACCTGCAGAATCTGATCTTAATAAAGTTAAAAGACAAGATATAAGTAACTGTCAGTAAATTAAAATAATTTGGATTTGCATTGTAAATACTCATGTTCAGTAAAATACATCATGGAATCAAACAAAATTGTAACTTTCTAAAATTATTTATTTTTCACTTCTGCCAACAGTGTTTGAAATGTTTTATATATTCAACATTGAGTCCATAAAACAAATAACAGCTAAACATCCAACAGACTCCTCTCTGAACACCTCTCTCTCTCTCTCTCTCTCTCTCTCTCTCTCTCACACACACACACACTCTCTCCCTCTCTCTCTCTCTCTCAGAGTATAGAATATAAATATGATGTATTTTCAGTTGTTTCATACTTTTTTGTTATGTACAGTACAGACCAAAAGTTTGGACACACCTTCTCATTCAAAGAGTTTTCTTTATTATCATGACTATGAAAATTGTAGATTCACACTGAAGGCATCAAAACTATGAATTAACACATGTGGAATTATATATGGAATTATATACATAACAAAAAAGTGTGAAACAACCGAAAATATGTAATATTCTTGGTTCTTCATAAAGTAGCCACTTTTTGCTTTGATTACTGCTTTGCACACTCTTGGCGTTCTCTTGATGAGCTTCAAGAGCTAGTCCCCTGAAATGGTCTTCCAACAGTCTTGAAGGAGTTCTCCGAGAGATGCTTAGCACTTGTTGGCCCTTTTGCCTTCTGTCTGCAGTCCAGCTCACCCCTAAACCATCTCGACTGTGTTCAGGTCCGGCGACTGTGGAGGCCAGGTCATCTGGCGCAGCACCCCATCACTCTCCTTCTTGCTCAAATAGCCCTTGATGCCTTCAGTGTGACTCTACAATTTTCATAGTCATGAAAATAAAGAAAACTCTTTGAATGAGAAGGTGTGTCCAAACTTTTGGCCTGTACTGTACATAACAAAAAAGTATGAAACAACTTAAAATACGTCATATTTATATTCTGTACTGTATATATATATATATATATATATATATATATATATATATATATATATATATATATATATATATATATATATATATATATATATATATATATATATATATAAAGGTAACAAAATATTCGGGGCTTATGCCCCCTTATCCCAGCCCTAGCGCCGCCCCTGGAATGCGTTTTTTTGACGGCCTGCTAGCGGATCATTAAGGGCCGTTCACATCACGTCTTTTGCGCGCGCAAGTTCGCTATTTCCAATGTAGGCGCGCGGTATGCACGCTCATAATGGAAGGCACCGCATCGAGTTAAAAACATCCTTTCCCGTATCAACGTTGAAAGCTCAGCTAAGATGAAGGAACAGCTGTTCATAGCTGTATATGGATTGCCATTTTGAAATGAATTTAGTAGCAGAGCTACTGCGAGCGATTTTTAGTGCTGCAAATCCATTTATCCTTTGCTGAAATTTCCGCGTCTCCATTGAGAGAGAGCGTGTCATGGATGCTTAGCAACGACAGACGCCCCAGGAGCACTTCTGCCCGAGCGCTTTGGAAAGAAGGAGAAAGCGGCGCACCCAGCGTTTTCCACGCGTTTTTAGGCGCGAATTATTGAAGACAAAAGCGATGACCGTCGGTAACCCTCAGGCTGACATGTTGATGTGATGTGATATCTGATTTAAGTGGGCGTGGTGTGTGTAAGGTAGAGAGGGCATGACTGATGATAGTGTCCTGATCCAGTCACGACGCTATTCTCAGCCTGCGCTCCAGCTGAGTAATCAACTTTATTTAAAAAAAAAATAATTTATATATTTTATATTCAAACTGAAAACATGATGTGATTAACACTCAAGTCATTCAAGTCATCGTGTCTCAAGTCAAGTCAAGTCCCGAGTCTTTAACTTCCAAGTCCAAGTCAAGTCTCATGTCCTAAAAATAGCGACTCGAGTCCACTCGAGTCCAAGTCACCAAGTCACAAGTCCCCATGTCTGGTTTCTGCCCACTGACTGGCCACCGAAAGGGGCATGGTAGGCTGCCACGACCGCCACATAGACCTTCAGGGTGGAGTGGGTCAACCCTGCGGAGAATCTGCAGGAACTCCAGCACTGTACCAACCGAGCAGTTAACTGGGTTGAGCTGTCGGTCTCCACACCAAGAAGTGAAAAGCTTCCACTTCAAGGCATACAGTTTCCTCATTGAGGAAGCTCTGGATTGGAGAACGCTCTCAACAACCTCCTCAGAGACCACACCTACAGCCTCTAAGCTCCATGCGGGGGCACACCATCCACCTATGAGAGGAGATTTCTCCTGACGGGGACCTCCCATGGAGTGCCATCAAAAAGAAAAATCAGGCCCAGGAAACATTCCCAGCCCGTCCAGAACAGGGCAACTAACAACAGCTGGACTCTGTCCCAGTGCACTCTCTCCAGAACTCCCAGGAGAAGGGAGCAGAGCAATCGGGGTAAAACATTTACAGATTTGTACCATGACGTCCAGCCCCAGTGGAGCTGGATGAGTCAGAGGAAGCCAGAGGGGACAGTGCAATGTCTCTCAAGTCTCAAACGGATCCACCCAAGTCTGGCCAACCTCTCCAACTCTGCTTCATCACCTCGGTGTGAAGCTACAATTCCCCAGGCCTCGGCCCCTGCCTCAACAGGATGTCTGCTCCCATATTAAGATGCCCAGGAATGCGGACTGCTCTCAGCGAGAGGAGTTCGCCCTGGGACCACAAGGATCTGTTTTGCTAGTTTGTATAAACTCCGTGAGCGCAGAACTCCTAGGTGGCTGATGTAAGAGACCACTGCTGTATTGTTGGTGCGCAGCAACACATGTTGACCTCTTAGGTCTGGGAGAAAGTAATGTAGTGCTCAATGCACTGCCAGCATCCTCAGGCAGATGATAGGCCATGTCGGATGGTGGCCACTCCACAGACAGTGGGCATGGTGGCCACTCATACCGCGCCCCAGCCAGTGAGGGCTACGTCCATCGCTAGCATTATAAGAAGCTCCCAGCACCAGGCCCTGAGACAAGAACCAAGATTTTCTCCACATATCTAAGGCACTTATGCACCGCCGTGTGACCTTTAGCATGTGAAGTGGATTTCCCCTCGAGGAGAACCCCTTGGTCTTGAGTCACCGCTGTAGGGGTCTCATGTACAGCAGGCCAATAGCATTTACATTGGACGCAGCTGCCATCAGACCCAGAAATCTCTGAGACTCTTGTGAAAACTAGGTTGCTGCTGGAAGAGGTGCTTGTGAGGCCAGCAGGCGATGCTCACCCTGTGGTCTGTGTGGATCCTGGCACCCCAGTGTAGTGATGGGGACACTATACTGTCAACAAGCACCGTTTTTTGGATGAGACGTTAAACCGAGGTCCTGACTCTCTGTGGTCATTAAAAATCCCAGGATGTCTTTTGAAAACAGTAGAGGTGTGACCTCGGCATCCTGGCTAAATTCACCCATTGGCCTCCGACCATCATGGCCTCCTAACAATCCCCATATCTGCTGATTGGCTTCACTCTATCTCCTCTACACCAATAAGCTGGTGTGTGGTGGGTGTTCTGGCGCAATATGGCTGCTGTCGCATCATCCAGGTGGATGCTGCACACTGGTGGTGGATGAGGAGATACCTCCTGACTATGTAAATTGCTTTGAGTGCCTAGAAAAGCGCTGCATAAATGTAATTAATTATTATTATTATTATATTGTTATAATCTAATAATAATAATATTATTATATTAATATTAGGAAGGCTCTGGTCTAGTCTTCCTAGCAGACGATGTGAGTCTGAGGACCATCGTTTTAGGAGACTTCAGCTATGAGAGTCCTGATGCTGTGGCTCAGGACCTCGGAGGGCATAATATAACAACAGGACAGGGCACAGCTTAGGATGAGAGAACAGAAGAGAAGGGCGTGGCTCGCTTATCTAGACCATAGAGTCTCACGAAAGTGGAGGGCGTGGACCACCCCGCAGCGTTGCAGGTGTCCAGCATGAACATACCTGCTAAGAAGGCCTTGGAGGCCACCATACCCTGTGTGGAGTGAGCCTTGACTCCCATCAGCGAGGGGACACCAGAGGACTCCTAGGTAACGTTGATAGCCTCAACTATCCAGCGACTAAGATTCTGCTTCATTGAAACTTCACAGAAACTTCTTGTGTTGTGAAAGGATGGAGACATGGAAGTATTCATCTATGAGATCTGTCGTGACAAACCAGTCCTCGTACTTGATTTGTGATACAGCATGCTTTATAATGAGCATTTTGAACTTCAGCCTCATAACTGAGCGATTTAACTGACATGGATCTATGATAAGACGCAAACCCCACGCTCCCACGGTAGAGGTACCGGCTGTTAAAACCTGGATCCCTGTCTTGAGGAGGGACCACCTCAATGGCCTCCTTCCTTAATAGGGTATTCACTTTTTGTTCCGAAACCAGAGCCTGCTCGGGTTCAACCAATGTCAGAATAACCCTGTTGAATTTCGGCGGTAAGAGCTGAACTGAATGCAATAGTCTTATTACCATATGAGCTGGTAGACCTGGAGCTCTGGCAGGGTTGGTAGATCGACTTCCCGAGGGCACTGAGGAGAGACGGGCACCGTGTTATGCGTGTAAACACCACTCTACCCTAGTAGGGGCCACCCTCTGCAGTCATGACTGACACGCGTCAGGACTTCTTAGCTGAGGACCTCCCAGCTTGAAGTATGGCCCTCAGATCTGGCTTAGGCTGGGAAACCCTGGTCTCTTACATAAGATGACAACATGGGTACAAATGGTTTGAAAGGGTGTCCTGTTGTGAGAGGTATTTGTAGTCTCACCGAGAATATTTATTCTTATGTGGATTTTTATATCAAACCATTTGTACCCATGTTGTCATCTTATGTAAGAGACTCTGGATTTTATTGAATCATTATGTTGTTGACTATGCTGTTGATGATGTGCTTTTGCTACCTTTGATGTTCACAGTTTATATACCAACATCCCTCACACTGAAGGTTTACTTGCTTTAGAACAATTTTTAACACAAAGATCTGTGGATGTAAAACCTAGTACAACATGCTTATCAGATTTAGCAAGTATTGTTTTAAATTTTTTTTTTTTTTTTCGTTTTCAGGACAATTTTTATTTACAAGTTAAAGGTACTGCAATTGGTAGTAAGATGGCACCTAATTATGCTTGCATGTATATGGGAGTGTTTGAAAACGACTTTATTTTAAATATTCAAATTATTTTTTCCCTATGAATTTGCTTTATAAAAGGTAAATTGGTGACATTTTTATGATTACTAAGGCCACACCTGCAGAGATGTTGACTTTTTGAATTATCTTAACTCAAGGACTGAGCATCTGAATTTAACTATGGAATGTGATCCAGTGAGCATAAGTTTTCTTGATGTTCAAGTATATGTGACGGGAAAATCCACACTGATCTGTACCAAAAACGAACGGATCACAGTACTATTTTAAGAGGCGATAGTTCCATCCTAGAACCTTAGTTAAGAGTTTACGTATCAGCTAATTTAAGCGTGTGTGCAGAGTTTGTAGTATGGATAAATCTTATACTCATCAAGCCAATGATTTAACTAAAATATCCTTGTATCATGGTTATCATATAGCAGTGGTCTCAAATTCAATTCCTGGAGAGCCACAGCTCTGCAGAGTTTAGCTCCAACCAGCTCCAAATCACACCTGCTCAGAAGTTTCTAGTAATCCTGAAGACCTTGATTAGCTGGATCAGGTGTGTTTGATTAGGGTTGGAGAAAAACTGTGCAGAGCAGTGGCTCTCCAGGAATTGAGTTTGAGACCACTGTCATATAGAATGGATCGAAGATGCCAAAAAGAAATTCAACGAGACATCACAAATGCAGTGTTTGCAAAAAAACATAATAATAAAACATCATTGTCTGTCTGTATTTCCATACTGGATAAGTCGGCTTTTTTTTCTTTTGTTATTGCCCCCGCCCTCTGAGGGAAGCGTGGCTACTTAGTATGCAGCGCTCTGGCCGGCTCTAGCGAACAAGCGCTCACTGATTTTGAGACGATCTGAGCGAAGATGAAAGCGGCATAATAAGACTGTATAATATCCCTAATCTACAACTGAGCGAAGATGACGACGAGGAAGAATGTATTGGACTGGCGTCAGACGAGTTGGACCGTAAGATATCAGAGGCTATATCGATAGTAACATTTGATGGGGATAAAGACAGAGAAATGGGGAAAATCCGTAACATTTAGAGGCAAACAGGCGCACAGTGCAAACTTCGGATCTGCAAGACTACTTTTCTGTTTCTTATGGGGTGAGTTTCCATAAACATCAAAGTTTGTCGTTTTGTGTTCATTCTAAGAACACGTACACGTTATCTCATGTTTAGTCCATGTTTAGACCTTCCCATATCTACCTATTGTTATTAGCTAGCTCATCGGTTATCACAGAATCCTGTTAAAAAAGTCCTAATGCTACACAACGAAACCAATTCACCAAGTTTTATGTAGAAAACCAGCAAATAACAAATAAAATTAGCATCAATATGTACTTTTTGTTTACATAAACATTAAAATAATAACATTTGAAAGATTAAAGATTTTTTATAAAAAGATAAAACTCATATATTTCAGCCTCTAAATCATTTTTATATAAGTCAAAAAAGATAAATTACTGACATTTACAATGCACATTCTCCTTTATTATTAATAATATGCGGTCAGATTTTTCCCGTTGTGTCTGTCGTTGCTATGCAGGGGGTATGGCTTATCAAAATGAGATGTAAATGAGCCCCATTGTCACTTGCAGCAGTGAGAAATGCACAATCTTCAGAGGCTATTTCTGCTATTTGAGCTTTTTTGAGTGCCTACCTTCAAATGGCTACAACTTCTCCAAATATTATCAGATTTCCATGTGTTACACATCGTTGGAAAGCTTGGAGACTACACTTTCAGAATCTGTGAATAACTCAAAATGCCCCAGAACCGACTTGTGTCCCTACTTTCCGTGATTGGTCACATATATGAAGAAGCACAATCTGCCCCCTTATTTTTCCTGAGAGCTGACTGCGTGAGCTGCGCTCCTCATTAATGCTGCTCGTTATAATATTTAGGCATAATATGCTTGTGAAACTGATGCTTCTGCAACTGATCTCTGTGTGACTGATGTTCATGCAGCTGATGTTTGTGCAACTGCGAGCTCATCGACGCCCTCCGGTCACTTTTGACTGCAAAGGAGCCAAGTGTGACCCCTAAACAAAGAAAGCCAGATTGTTGAATATGTTGTTGTTTTTTTGTTTGTTTGTTTACACACATTTTCAGCTAAAAGAAAACCTTGAAATCAGGGGCGTAGATTACGCGGGGGACGTGTCCACCCCACTTTTAATATCACAGAAATTCATCCCCCGCACTTTTTCGGTCAAGTGTGTTTGCATTAAATTTTTTAAAGAAAATCAATGAGACGGGATAGCCTGCACATGATCTGATATTTTATTCGGACCTAGAATACAGCGAGATGGACATTCATACATTCAGTGTGTTTCATTCATTCTCGAAGCCAGAGGGAAAGTCAAATCAGGAAATTCCTAATACGGGCAAAAGCGTCCAGATATCACTATATGAAAACAGTTTTTACACAGCAAAAAAAGCCCAGCAATTTTTGTAAACATGAAGACATTAAACATACGATTGCAACAATATATTTTCAAGTCATCTCCAGCAGGTGATAAATAAAGTATGAACAATGCAGTGCTAATTGACATAGCATTTATTACAGAATAGAAACTATTCTGCCTTATAATGTGATAAAAAAAAAATTGTAGTTTATAAACAAATCATTATTATTTGTCACTGTCCAGCAGTTATAGATTTCTAAGCCAATTAACCCCTTAACTGTCACCACCCCCCCCCCCACCCCCCATTTTTTAAATAGGCATTAAAGTGCACTATCCAAGCTAAAATTGCTGTAATTTATGAATACTTTGGAATATAAACATAAGGTTGGTCTCTTTTTAAAGAAGAAAATTAGCAGATTTCTTTCAAGAAATTTAAGTATCAAAAAGTTATAGAAGTTTAAATGTACTGTAAATAATATACACTATATTAATTTAATTTAATTGTATTTATTATAAATATTTTACATAACAGGTTTTACTCTAAAATTGGTATAAAATTAAAGCCTTGTTCCTAAATAATAAGTTATGTTATAAATTTGAATTTGATATGACAAAAAAATTGAAGCCCTAAATTTTATTTAGGGCTTCATACCACACACAGCCACTGGGAGTCATCAAAACTATTTAGAACTTTGCTTAATGAATTTTTCTCTAGATTTCTCTAGGAATTTTACTTTTATCTCAAAATAACCACCAAATCCTGAGACTCAGACCTTTCCAATGATAATTTTGTTGCCAAGATTATAAAAAGTTTGGGTTCTAGAAGACCGTAATGCATTCTGTTTTATGACACTTGGCCCTTCCCACTAAGGGGAAGGTGACCGCTATTAGATTTTAAAGTACAATTTCCATGGTAAAGCAATGTCCGATTTCAAAATGGTTTTCACAGAATGAATCTTGGGCTTCTAAGCTTTCAAATGATATATGATTTATGATGGTTACTAAAAGATTATATAGAGAAAAAGACAACAACAAAAAAGAGTGTCCCACAGGTGGGACAGTGACAGTTAAGCTAGAAATTAGAAAAAAAAATAAAGTTATAGTATCCTATAGTATCCACTACCAGTCAAGAGTTTTTGAACAGTAAGCTTGTTAATATTTTAGGAGTCTCTTCTGTTCACCAAGCTTGCATTTATTTGATCCAAGGTACAGCAAAACAGAAACATTTTGAAATATTTTTTACTAACCTTTTTAAATTAACTGTTTTCTGTTTGGATATATTTCAAAATGTAATTTATTGAGATTCCAAAGCTTCATATTAAGCATCATTAATTCAGTCACACAATCCTTCAGAAATAATTCTGATATTCAGATTTTCTGCTCAAAAAAAAAAAAAAAGAAGAAGAAGCTTTTTCAGGTATCTTTGATGAATAGAAAGTTCAGAAGAGCAGAATTTATTTTGATATAGAAATGTTTTGAAAAATAATGTCTTTATCATCAAAAGAAAAGTGAAGTGAAGTGAAGTGAAGTGAAGTGACATGACATACAGTGACCCATACTTTGTGCTCTGCATTTAAACTATCCAAAGTGCACACACACCCTGAACACACACCCGGAGCAGCGGGCAGCCATTTATGCTGTGGCACCCGGGGAGCAGTTGGGGGTTCGGTGTCTTGCTCAAAAGCACCTCAGTTGTGGTGTTGCCTGCCTGAGACTCGAACCCACAAAAGAGTCCTTGCTAAATAGAAGTGTTCATTTTTCTATAATTTATTTTCCAAAAGAAAAACAAAAATTATATTGACAATAAGCTTTTGAATGATGTAGTGTATGTAGTGTAATGGTGCAAAAGCTTTTTATTTCACATAAATGCTGATCTTTGGATCCTTATATTCATCAAAGAATACTGAAAAAAATACTAATGTTTAAAATATTGATAATCAGCAAATCACCATATTAGAATGATTTCTGAAGTATGTGACACTGAAGACTGGTGTAATAATGCTGAATACAGCTGTGATCACAAAAATAAATTATATTTTTAAATATATTCAAATTATTTTAAATATATAATAAATATTTCACAATATTACTGTTTTTGCTGTACTTTGGATCAAATAAATGCAGGCTTGGTGAACAAAAAAGACTCAAAAATCATAAAAAATCTTACTGTTCAAAAATTGTTGATTGGTAGGCTATATAGATTACAGAAATTATATATATAATATGTTGAAGACGTTGTCTATAATGCCTAATCATACGCTTGTTAAGAAATGGTGAATAAAATTTGATTAATAAAAAATTACGTCTTTCTCCTTTAACGTCATTTAAAAAAACAAATATTTGAATATTCGCCCATCCCTTCCAAAAAAGGAAAGAATTTAATTTTGGGGTGAAATGTTATTTAAATATTAGATTAAAGGTTAAAGTTAATATGCAAGTGACTTTCTATTCAGACAGATAAACTTCAAATTGCTGTGAGAATGTGTATGTACAATGCAAATTAATCAGCTACAGCATTCAGTTGAAGAGGAATGAAGCCAGGCTGCTCTTCTACAGCTCACAATGAAAGAGTCATCGATGAAGCCAGAGCTTAATAATTCACACCCGGCCGTCAGTCAGTCAAAGAAAATGCACAAACCAGAACACTCCTTCTTCTTTCCCTCTCTTCGCCTCTTTGCTTTCTCTCTTGTTCTGTCTGGCTCTCAATCTTTTCACATCAGCAACACTTAGCTTCCAGGCCTCGCTAAGGCATGAGACCGCTCATATACTTTACTGATAATAAATTTATGAACCAAACCTAGGAGGGAGGAGTATTAAACGAGCGAACGAATTGCCGCAGTTCACTTTACCAAGCCGGTATATCCTTTTCATCAACAAAAATAAGTCTTCAAAGGCAGTAAAAGCATGCTTAGAAAGTAAAGGGCCATTTGAGCAAGCATAGAGAGAATTGTAGAGGTGGGGGGTGGGACAGATATGATCCAGAATGAAACATTCCCCCACCCCCCCCACTCTCATCTAAAAGCTGAACCCAGCCTTTGAAAAACATACAGGGCTTTTAATAATTCAGTCTTTGGAGAGATTGAGTAGTTTCTTTAGCGTAAAAATCTGCAATCTCCTGACATAAGATCAGTCCCCTTGGGGGCTTCTTTCTGAGTCTCATGCAGTCTACTTGATTTCTCACATCACAACTAAGCACTGTGTTTTGAAACAGTATTCTGCACTTCCAGCATTCCCAAGATTACCTTCCAGATCAGTAATTATTGTTATAAACATCGAAACACTTCACAAATAGGTGAGTAACAATAAATTCAGTGAAAAGGTTTCATTTATTGGTAATTATTGAAGTTGACTGCCGACTTAACTGCTGTACCCCACCAAGACTAGGCTGTAAATATTTTACAAATTTGCACCCTAAACACATTCATATTTTATCAGGTTTTTCAAGCAGTTTATTCTCAAAGCAAAGTGTTGGAGTGCATAATTATTTCAGTTTAGCATGTATTTTTTTTTACTATTACTTAAATAAATACGAGAATTTGAGTTATTGCTCCTCCGAGGGCTAATTTGAGCTAAGGCATGCATTAATTAATATAACCTTGATGTAAAAAAGGATATCCCTAAATAAGCTCTCGGTGAAGATCCGGGATGATTGCCTTCTTCAAAGGAAATTGGGACAAATATTGCAAAGAAAGGTGGTTCATATTGGCAGGTAGCCTGCCTTTACACAAATCTCAGGAGAACATATTTCACAAGTTTCAGCAGCCACAAATAGTTACATTTCATGGGACGATGAAGGTTAGAAGACATATGCAATACACAGAGGGCCATGTTAAATCAGATATCATTCAAGGACACAGGACAAGCAACCCATGTGTTATCAAAAAAGTCAAACCTATGCTTATAATGAAACAAATATATTTGCAAATGAGATACATCATGAAATCTTAAATAATTATATCCAAATATTCAACCCATAATTGTTTATAATTACATATTTCAGAGCCATTATATATTTCAGTACATATTACTTCTTGCATATTTCAGTGCCAACTTCCAGTGGAGGGTTTTTCTGCCAGACCTTGTTTTCTCTTTCTTTTTGTGACAAATACATTGTGTGCTCATGCTGACCTAATCCATCACTCCTATTCCGGCCATGAAAAAAAACACTTTCTTGGGGAGTTTTTTATTTTTGTCAGCACTGCTGTTCCTACAGCACACGAGAGACCACACTGATGGACACTCCGGTCAATGTAGGCAAGGTGCTGAAGGATGGAGGAATACACTACCTATGTGTGTCTCCTCCAAACCCCCCACACACCAACACTCCTCCCCAAGCCCACATCTTTCTCTGTAGACCACTTCTACATCCCTTGTGTCTCAGTAGACTGACTTATCCTCATGATAACCTGTGCATTATTAAATCCCCCAGTGGGCCACAAGTCTGTCAGCATGCTAGTGTGACAAACACGAGGAATGCTCTCAAAAGAACAGAGGCGTTGAGGTGTTCATGTGCGGAAAAAATCAAGAAAAAAAATAATGATTCTAACCTACCAGAATTTACAATGACAGCTCAGAATACAAAGAGAGGGCAATTACGTAAGACTCTATGATTAGGAAAAATAAATAAATAAATATCAAATCTAGTTCATATGTGCTATTTAATTACTGTATTTTTTTAAAAAGTCACACCAGGTTTAAAAAAAAAAAAAAAAGCATTTAGACATGGCAGTTTTGTTAAAATATCATTCCAAAGAAATATTTCAAAGAAATAATACTAAAAGACTAGTGTTAATCTTATTAATTAATAAATAACTTTAAATAACTATTTTCCAGAAGAATGATTTTTTCTATCATTATCATAATTACTTATTACTTAATTATTACTTAATTACTTGTTATAGAAAAAGTGTCATGTAATTTATTGACCACTGGGAATATGACTAGATTAAGTGAAGGTGTGGTCATAATAAACCTGTGAGTCTAAAACTATACGTTTATAGCAAGTCAACAATTACTTTACATTTCTGTGGGAAATTGTTCAGAATTCTACAAAACACTATTCCACTGACACTGCATTAACAGGAGATGTCATTTAGACATTTTAAAGCTTTCTTTTGTCCGAGCTTTCAGTAATCTGGGGAGATGTGTGATTATGTATTTGCAACAGTTATGCTCTATTAAATCTATTCTAATTAGAGTCTGTTACAGGTTCCCCCGACAAAGTGAAATTTGATTTCTAAAACATTCTCTCGTCTTTGCTGCACAAAGAAGCCGTTGGGGATCGCGGGAACGATCGCTGGAGAGGTAAGTGGGCTGGAAGGCAAATCTAGGTGATGTGTATGTTCTTAGAGTGCCCCTGGGTCTATCTTGGGTAGGCAGGATCTGACAAAAAGATCTGTAAGGAGGAAAAAAAAAATCCTCCACTCTGCTCAAGCATGGGAAATTAAGCCCGGTAAAGATTCTTACTTAAAACACACTCTCAACTCTTTCTCGCCTCTCTTTTTCTACATTTTTTCTCCCAACAGTCGCAGGAGAATTTACCAATTGCTTCATTACATAAACTCCCAGAAGCTCCAGCCATTAAGACCTGTAGGTTCTGGCACTGTCCCAGGCCGGCCTCCCTCGGGTGTTTGTTCAAAGGGAAACTCTGTTGAGCCTCCAGGGGATGTTTAACTGATTGTAACAATGAGTATTTAGAGTATTAACTACTGTGGGAATTCAACAAGTTTGGTTCTGTCAGAAGCTGAATTTAACAGGAAGCAATGACTACTCTTGGCAGCTGTTTGTTATTTTATTATTTCTTATTTCTTCTAACAAACATGCAATAAAGCAATGATTGTCGAAGATTCCAGCAGCAATGGAAATTGAATGCCTTGTTTGACTCTTTATATCAACTCCCAGTTTGAAAGAATGAAGTTAAAGTGTAATGTAATTTAGGGTTCGACATGCAGATGTAATTCATATTGTTTGGGTTCTAATATAGCGATTTGAAAAATGAAATAGATTGAATTTAATTGATAAAAAACAACATTGTGCTTGTTTGATGTTTGGATTTAGTGATTATCTGGATAAATGGATAGAACTCCCTCCTGCTATGACAGTGTGACATATGATGGAATATAACAACACAGTCTCACTCTCTACTCGTCAAATGTCTGACGCATGGTCAAGTGATCTGGCGTCACTTTTTTGACGCACTGGGTATACCTTTGGCGTTATTTTTCAACGTGCAGGTTAGTCCGATAGACTTCTATAGAACTCAACAGCGTTTAAATTTGACGTCTTGGTTCAGCACACCGCAACTACACTGAATAAATAAAAATAAATAATAGGCTACAAAAAAAATATATATATGACAGAGATCGTTTTTATCTGGCCCTCCAACTTGTTTTTGAGGTTTAAATATTCTCGCAATCTGATATTAAAGTGATCTCTGTGCCAAAGCTTAGCGCGTTCATCAGTGGTGAGTTTAACAACACTCAACTGCAGGTAAAACAGCATTCATCGGTGAGTTTGACCAAAGCAACACTCAACTGCAGGGAAAACGGCATAAAAAGGTGAGTTTAACAACGCTCCAAGGCGCGTGCAAGTAAGCAGTTTAACCGTTTTCTTACACACCATTCTCGCTTATCGCTTATTCATAGTTCATCATCTCTATGAAATCACGTTCAAGAAGTCTCATTCAGCACACATCGCGATACTTGCCATCAGTTTCCATGTGCCACAGGGTCGGTGAGTAGATATAATTAATTACGCTCTTTTAATGCCTGTTATAAAATGTATTCTGTCTTTATTAATCAGATTAGCGCCATATTGTTTACTCGCTGTATTATATCAGTCATCCTCGGCTGTCTTTGAGTTTCATTGCGTTTAACTAAATGAACACACCTGCTAACTAGTGTGATTAAACCCTGTCGGTCACGTGACGTGCCATAGACTTTCAATATATTCATTTCATGTCAAAGATGTAAATTTGTAGTAAAATCATGGTAACCACGGCATGTACAATAGCAACAAATTAAATTTGAAGTTAAAATCCAGGAACGGGACATTTACCATGTTTTTTCCTCAGTAACTGTAGTTCTACTATGGTATATTAATAACCAATACAACAATACAATAATCATCAAACTAACTTTGGTTGTACAACTGTAATTGTCGTTTTTGATGTGCTTTTATATGACAGATATCACACATTTACTGTACCATGCTTTTGATACATTTTTATGTAAATCCAAAAAAAGTAAATAAATAAAAGGAAACATTTTTCCCTTCCTGCAGTTCATTCATATCAGTTTATATTTTAAATATTTTGCTCACAAAACATTATTAAAATTCTGTTTATAATTCTATTTTATTTTACCCCCCTCCTCCTTTCTTATTTTTATTATTATGTATTTTTTTTTTTGTTGAAAAGATGTAAAGGAAGCAGTCATCCCTGTGGTGTTTGTGGAGAGGTTTTCCTTCAGAAATGGAGAAGACTGAAAGCTGCGGAGGCAGACATTTGCAGCAGTAAGTCTGTGTTGGTTTTACATTTTTATCAAACTGCTGTTATAAATTGCACATCATTTGTTGTTTCTTAAACTTTTGCACTGTCCAAATACCCACACTTGCCATCTTTGCACTTGACCAATCGATTATTTATTTGACGTCTTTCCTATGTTTAGGCCAAGTGTTCGAGTGAGCATGATGACCACAAGTGTGTGTCGAACTTTTCATCACCTGATGACAGTGGTTCCCAATCCTGATCCTGGAGAACCCCAGCACTGCACGGTTTTGGCGTCTCTCTTATCTCACAAACACACTTTTGAGGTCTTGGAGTCTTCACTGATGAGCTGATGAGTTGAATCAGGTGTGTTTGATCAGGGAGACATCTCAAATGTGCTGTGTTGGGCTTCTCCAGGACCAGGATTGGGAGCCACTGCCTTATGGGACACACTTAAGTGTTTACAGAGATTTTTTTTTTTTTTTTTGATTATTATTCAACTTTGCATTTTAAAATAAATTCTAATTCTCTTTTCATTAGTCCCTATTACAGAGGACAATTTAATTTTGGGGGCTTCTAATTAAGTGAAAAAAAAGCAGTTGCAAATGATGTACAAAATAAATATACTTTTCTGTACACCAAGAAAACATGCAACACTTTGTTTTACTACCAAATTATTCTCAGTATCTAATTATTATTATTATTATTATTATTATTAATAATATTTCACATACATTGGAAAGGTTTCCGTGAGCAGATCAATTACACTACTGATTACATTCCTTTAAGCATGTAATATATTTTTTTATAATTCATATGAATATAGCTTGCTATTATTGACTAGCTTTTAATAATAGATGCATTTAATATATAATTATACAGCATCTTTACAGAGGCTGGTTTTATGGTCTAAAAGTAGCATGTAATAATATTTCCTTCCTTTCTGTCTTTCAGGATTGTTCGCAGATAATGATGTTCTTCTCGATCATGCACAAGGACTCACCTCTTTAACTCTTTATCTTCCCAACACACACAGAAATGCTCCCTTGATTAGTGTTTAGACTTTGCAGTGCAGTTTTGTTTTAGTTCTAAGCTTATAATGAATACATTGTGACCTTCCAGCAACCCATATATTGTAAACAGAACCAGTGATCAAAACAATGGTTGAAAATAGTATTTTTATATTGATAAAGCATTGTGTTCTCTTTTTCAAGCTTCATACAGTAAACTTTACTTCTGGTGCTTTTATCATAAAAAAACAAACATCAGTTCTCATCAGGAGTTTTCGTAAAGGACGTATTCATGCACAGCCATCCCCTAGTTCCAGTCATGAAGTGAATGATGTTATTGTCAGTTTTATTTCTGCATTTTTATGTAGCAGGTGTTTGTTTTCCTGAACGTTATCTTTCTTCCTTTGTTCGGACAATCAGTGTTTATTTGATGCTGTGCTGATGGAGGTTTATAGATGATATTGCACACTTGACATGCATGTCTTCATGGTCTTTATTTTCTGAGTTTGAAACAGTGTGTTGTATCACTTTTTGGTCAAATAAATTCTTCAGTGTTCTCTGAAAGACTATCTGTATTTACTTTTTTTTTAAAATAAAAGTATTTGCAAAGAATTTGTATTCTTCATAGTGGCAAAAACAACTTATTGACAGAGGATGCAGTGCAGTTATATGGGCAATTTGTCTTTGAATCAGTTTTTTTAACTCTGTTTTTATTGCTAGATTTCAATTGGTAAAGAATGGCAAATCACAGAAAAACAAAAGTGAATAATTTTTATAGATTTAAAACAAAACATAACATGCAATTTAAATGTTACAAGCTAATCATTTGATTAGAAAATGCACCTGTCTTAGAAAAAAAAGAAAAAGATTTAATGAGAGGAATCGGTTCGATAGAACTGCGAATGCTGGCCATGTGCTCATCAATATTGCCCAATTTTTGTCAAGCTGAAAACAATAATTAGCGCATTTGCATTATTGTTGGAGGAAGGTGTAGACGTTAATAAAACACAATCTAATAGGTAGCAAATGTTATTGATTGTTAACCAATCTATCCCTTCAGCCGAAAAACGAAAGTCATCGGTCATAAATGGATAAGGAAGCGTGACGCCGCTGCTCAGCTTTGATATCATTGGCTGTCAATGTCCCTTGTCATCGCAGGGTTGTCTGTGGTTGGACTATCCTTTAACCCATACTAAACAGCGCATCGTGTTACAAAAGAACGTTTTGCTACTATTATCACATTAGTAATATATTAAGTCAACAATTAAGGGTTGCTATGTTGAGGAAAATTACCTCTTTAGCGAGATCCTAACCCTAACCCTAATCATAACTTCGATGAACTACAAAAAACAGCCCCTAGTTTCGCCTTTCCATATATAGAACGACGGAGGCTTGTGGGTAATGTAGTTTAAATCGTTTTATTGACGAAATGAAATAAATAATATATTTAATGGAAAACTGGATATATGAATAGTTTCATTGTG
Source organism: Carassius auratus (assembly GCF_003368295.1). NCBI lineage: Eukaryota > Metazoa > Chordata > Actinopteri > Cypriniformes > Cyprinidae > Carassius > Carassius auratus. The sequence continues at coordinate 15,573,525 of NC_039273.1, read as the reverse complement.
TAAACCTCTATGATATAATTGAAAGACAGAGTGAAATTTGGTATTTTAGAGGGAGCAATATTTAAAATGGCTTTATGAAACATTTCCATTTATTTCTGAAAACTGTGCCCGACATTATTTTATCAGCATAGCATAAGTAAAAATTCTTCTGGTTTTCTCTTTGATTCATTAATTGGACTCTGATTTACAGCCATTTCAAATGTACAGTTTTTGGCTCTTCCGGGGGGTGCTACTGGGCCCCTGGGGGTAGAAGGGCAGTAAAACCTACATGTATGTATTCTCCTCATAATGGACAACAAACTGAGCTGAGTCACATTTATATCTGACAGTTTTCACAGACTAACCTTTTCTTATTCTTATGTCATGAGCAGTAAAGCTTTTGACAGGACATGGTGAGGCCATCTGATGAAACATGGCAAAATTAGAAAGAAATGATTTAATAATAAAAATTATAGATTATTTATTTTATTTTTGAAGTTAACAGTAATAAATATAATGGATAAACCTGCAACAACATGCCATTATCTATTCCCCACTGTTAAGCAATAATCAAGGACAATTTATACACATTGTGATACTTCACTATTCCACAAGGAATAATTCATGGAGTACTCAGAATACTATATATATTAACTAATTAGCAACAATCAGTGTAAAAATGTCCTCCTCATCCCCTTATCTGGGTCCTCAGATGCTGAACATCAGTAATGTGCGTGCTCTTGGATTTAATGCAGTACAAGATCCATGTTGATCATTCCTGCTACATTCTCAGTTATCCCTCAAGTGTTTGTAACTATAAAGTAAATGGCTTTTCAAAATAATTCATCTAGTAAATCCCTTTATATAGATATATATATAGGCATATTTGTGATTAAATATATACAATACTAACTTTCTGGTGTATTGTTGTTCCAGGTGTCATTAATGTTTAAGCAAAAAATAATCCTGGTAATTAATATGTAGTTTTTCAAGTGTAGAATAAACCCATAGTAGCCTACAGTATCTAGTAAAATTATGAATTTACCAAGAATTTTCAACACACAATATTCACCATATTATTTTTATTGAAGCATAGACTATGAAGTTGATAAAGTAGCTTCAAGACAAACACAGTTCAAGGAAAATAATAATGGATCAAAAATTCATTAATATCATAAATTAATCAGTTCACACAGATGAGTGATGAAATGTCCTTAAAAGTAAAAATAATCCATCCAGTCAACTGTGATACAGATCATGTGATACATTTAAGACATGTGATACTGTTCCAGAAAATAATGATTCCCATCATCACATCTAAACTGGTTTCATCTCCCCATCGTGTTCTTCTTCTCTCGTGTCTGGAAACAGTTTGTGGTTGATATCCAGCACTGGTGTGGTGTAGCCTTTTCTCAGCCAGAGGATCTCTCAGTCCTAAGATCCCAGACCTGGTCAAAGTGAAACACACAATACAGATTAAGTTGTTTAATTGACAGAGAGCTCAGCTTATGTTCTGTGTGATTTTAGCAGGGTGAGCAACTATGACCCTTGTAGTACTGTACACTTACCATTCTTCAAGCTGTTTTAAGACCTTTTGAGAAGCTTTTTCTCTGAAGACAATTTACCACATCCTCTTCTTTCAGTCCTTTCAAGAGCATCACTTGGTCAAAACCCCTCATTTGGTTGATGAGATCATCTGTACAAATTAAAATACTGCAATAAAAATTTCATTCTGCAAGAATTAAGGCAAAGACTTGCTCATGAGACACCCCTTAGCATGTGACAGAATTTTTTGCCTCTATAATTCATCTATTGTTGCAGTAAATGTGTCTTTTTCCCCCTCTCTAATCTATCTTCAAAGTTCCTGACTTCTCTCACAAATGTGTTTTAGTGTAAGGCCTGGCTTCAAACCAATCAACTATCAATCCACAATTTATAATACAACATTTATAAAACTTGTATTCTTTTATTTAAGACAAACAGTTGGTGTTTTTTTTTTTTTTTTTACTTAAAGTTTAAAAATATTCGGGTCACACTTTGCCTACATGATTTAATTGTAATAGCTGTATATAATTTTTTTTTTATTAAGAATAAAAACATAGAAAGAATAAATTACGGCTGAGATGAACAGTCCTGTGAGATAAAATCATAAAGTGCTGTAACACATAACACAGCATTGCACAGCATTGCTTCAACACACACATACCAGAGGACTTCAGTCTTTGTTTGGGCTCAAGATGGCCGTCTTTATTCCTCATGAGCAAATCATTTCCTTGGTCTTCCTTCTCTTCTGAAAAACAAGATAATCTTACTCTGTGTGCAATTAACATTGCTCATTAAACATATAATTAAGTTAATTTAAAATAAGATTCAGACCAGAGCATTTGATGAGTAAATGTTGATTCAGAAATATTTTAAACAAATGTACCTGGGAAGAGCTGATCATGGCAAAATTCGCTGAGACTCAGTAATAGCTCTTTTAGTTTTTAGGAAGGTTTGTGAGGGTTAGCTCTTAAAAGAGCTGTTGAGCTTGAACAGCATTATCTGCAAACAATCCTGTAAGACAGAAAGAAAGAAAAATATTACTACATTACATGCATCTTATACATTACTGTGCGTATGTGTGTGTGTAATTATACAGCTATATTCATATATATATTAAAAAAAATTATTACAAGCTAACAGGACTGTTATCAGTAGTGCGCAAGTCTTAATAATGCCAAAGCGCAGTGCCCTTAATGAACACTAAACCCACATTATCTCCAATACCGCTCCGGAGCTCTATACCAGGCTTAGTGTATCCCATCATGCATCAATTTTTGGAATAAATTGTGAGACCTTTTGTCGAGATCTCACAAGGGGTCACGGAAACCTTTACAATGTATGTAAAATATTAATAATAATAATAATAATAATAATAATAATAATTAGATATTGAAATTAATTTTTCAATTAATTTATTTTAAAATGCAAAGTTGAATGATCAAACTAAAAATCTCTGTAAACACTTAAGTGTGTCCCATAAGGCAGTGGCTCCCAATCCTGGTCCTGGAGAAGCCCAACACTGCACATTTGAGATGTCTCCCTGATCAAACACACCTGATTCAGATCATCAGCTCATCAGTGAAGACTCCAAGGCAGATAAGAGAGACACCAAAACCGTGCAGTGCTGGGGTTCTCCAGGATCAGGATTGGGAAACACAGTCATCAGGTCATGAAAAGTTCGACACACACTTGTGGTCATCATGCTCACTCGAACACTTGGCCTAAACATAGGAAATACGTCAAATAAATAATCCATTGGTCAAGTGCAAAGATGGCAAGTGTGGGTATTTGGACAGTGCAAAAGTTTAAGAAACAACAAATGCTGTGCAATTTATAACAGCAGTTTGATAAAAAGGTAAAAACAACACAGACTTACTGCTGCAAATGTCTGCCTCCGCAGCTTTCAGTCTTCTCCATTTCTGAAGGAAAACCTCTCCACAAACACCACAGGGATGACTGCTTCCTTTACATCTTTTCAGCTAAAAAAAAATACATAATAATAAAAATAAGAAAGGGAGAGGGGTACAATAAAATAGAATTATAAACAGAATTTTAATAATGTTTTGTGAGCAAAATATTTAAAATATAAACTGATATGAATGAACTGCAGGAAGGGAAAAATGTTTCCTTTTATTTATTTACTTTTTTTGGATTTACATAAAAATGTATCAAAAGCATGGTACAGTAAATGTGTGATATCTGTCATATAAAAGCACATCAAAAACTACCATTACAGTTGTACAACCAAAGTTAGTTTGATGATTATTGTATTGTTGTATTGGTTATTAATATACCATAGTAGAACTATAGTTACTGTGGCAAAAACATGGTAAATGTCCCGTTCCTGGGTTTTAACTTCAAATTTAATTTGTTGCTATTGTACGTGTCGTGGTTACCATGATTTTACTACAAATTTACATCTTTGACATGAAATGAATATATTGAAAGTCTATGGCACGTCACGTGACCGACAGGGTTTAATCACACTAGTTAGCAGGTGTGTTCATTTAGTTAAACGCAATGAAACTCAAAGACAGCCGCGGATGACTGATATAATACAGCGAGTAAACAATATGGCGCTAATCTGATTAATAAAGACAGAATACATTTTATAACAGGCATTAAAAGAGCGTAATTATATCTACTCACCGACCCTGTGGCACATGGAAACTGATGGCAAGTATCGCGATGTGTGCTGAATGAGACTTCTTGAACGTGATTTCATAGAGATGATGAACTATGAATAAGCGATAAGCGAAATGGGTTGTAAGAAAACGGTTAAACTGCTTACTTGCACGCGCCTTGGAGCGTTGTTAAACTCACCTTTTTATGTCGTTTTCCCTGCAGTTGAGCGTTGCTTTGGTCAAACTCACCGCTGAGTGCTGTTTTACCTGCAGTTGAGTGTTGTTAAACTCACCACTGATGAACGCGCTAAGCTTTGGCACAGAGATCACTTTGATATCAGATTGCGAGAATATTTAAACCCTTAAAAACAAGTTGGAGGGCCAGATAAAAACGATCTCTGTCATATATAATTTTTTTTGTAGCCTATTATTTATTTTTATTTATTCAGTGTAGTTGCGGTGTGCTGAACCAAGACGTCAAATTTAAACGCTGCTGAGTTCTATAGAAGTCTATCGGACTAACCTGCACGTTGAAAAATAACGCCAAAGGTATACCCAGTGCGTCAAAAAAGTGACGCCAGATCACTTGACCATGCGTCAGACATTTGACGAGTAGAGAGTGAGACTGTGTTGAATATAACTAGAGCTTTACAAAAGAGAACAGTTATGTGTCAGTTGACATCAAATGACAAAAACCTTGACTGACACTGAAATAAACCTTTGAATATGTAAAACAAAGAAAAAAGAAAAATGAAAAAAAGAAAAAATACTCTTCCACTGAATACTGCAACGCTATACTATAGCGCCCTCTGTCTTTTGCTACTAGTACAAATATTTTCAACTAATAGAGAACTAAATATTACAAGTCACATTTGGACACCAATAAAAATATTCTCTTTATAGCTACTTCTGACCTCACACAATCATCAAAGGATATCCTACATGTGCAGACCCACCACATTTTATCCTTGAGAGTGGAGCACCGCATGCATGAAAACTGTTATTAATTTGGTAATTCAATAAGTTAACATTCTGAATAATTTATGTTGAAAAATGTGAAAGTTTAAAAAGCCATACTGCACAAATAAAAGTTCCTGCTATGGGAAAAAATGCATTTCTGCATGGCATTCTTCTGGTGTGTAATTTGTGGTGAGCAGTTCTGGCCTTTTCCAGCCCTGTTTGGCCCAATGATTTTCTCTTGTCTCGGTGCAACGCTGACCTTCTGAAAGGCAGCTATGTGGTTAAAACAGTCCATTTTCAAGGCCCTTGTAGCTTGAATCAAAACTCCATTATAGATTTTACCTCCGGGGGAACCAGGGGCCTTGCAAGGTTTTTCACAATTTTACCTGTGGAAAAAAACCTAAAAGGACGGGCCGCTCTCCAGAGGGCTGCTTAGGGTTGATGGGGGATAGTGAGGGACTGAGAGTGCCAGGTGTGTACCCCAGGACACCATCCTCATCTTCATGTGACGAGCAGGGGGGCAGCGCAGAGCGAAAATGGAGCTTTAGAAACATTCGGATGGCACTGAACCCTTGACATGACAAGGCCAGCACCTCAGGGAGAGAACGAAAACAGAGCTCAGAATCTAAAAGCAGCTACGAAGGGTTTAAAACACCTCCTAGCAGGAGAGTGAAAGAGACGGAGATGGATTTATGGTGAAGAATGAGCAAGTAACATAGGGTGGGAAAGATGGAGGCCTCCGAAGAATACAAGTAACAGTTATTAAAACAACCAACAGTTCTCTTCCCTTGAACCATGTGTACTAACAAGCCAGACGGGGGCCAAAGACTCAGCCAGATCCTATCAGGACATCTGTCACTTTGTGGTGACAACCTCCTTTAATAAGTGACAGGGCCTTAGTGCTCGTGTGTCCATGCTGGGGGGAGGGTTCCTCCACTCTGAGCAATGGCGAGGCCACTGCAGCCATCAAAGTCATGCAGCGGATGCCCTTTTTAAAACAACTTGTCCCAATTACAGCCAATAAGCACCAATCGCTACCCAGGCAGGGGCTTGTGACATCAAAGATGCCAAGCGAAAATGCCCGCATGAGGTTTGTGTGGCAATTAGAGAACTTAAGCTGCATTTCATCACCAAATGTTTTCAAAATAAGTCTTAATTTAGGGGGAGTGAGTAAGAAGAAAGACATAAAGAGAGAACTAGTGAGGGAGGGAGGGGGAGATGCCCTTAAGAAATCATTAAAGCATAATTACTGCTCATCATCTGTGCAAGTGCTTACAAAGTGCCAGTTCTGGATTTGTGCGCTTTTCCCTTGGGCAACACACACACACACACACACACACACACACACACAAATAAATCCAAGGCCATATCCTAGATAAAAGTTTTACAATCAATCTCTCACTGGGTTTAATGCCCAATTAAAATGGGAGCTTCAGCATCTAGAAGAAAAAACACTTGCCCTCGACTCAGAAGCAACACTTAACATCTTTATATATCAAAAGTAGCTCTTTTTGGTCTTGACTAATGGAATATCAACAAGCATTTATTGTATAATCTGTCACTTGTCTGCATATACATTTGATGTAGAAACAATTTTAACTCAGAAACTGCCAGCAATTTTCACAAACAATTACAAAAAAAGGGCAAGTAACACATTTTCCCAACCCACCCAGTTAAAGCATGTGCTAATGTTAGCACAGTGATAATTGTAGGTTTTTTTATTGCATTTTTTTTTATCGTAAGGCAAATTTGACATATATATATATATATGTGTGTGTGTGTGTGTGTGTGTGTGTGTGTGTGTGTGTGTGTACAGGTGCTGTCCATAAAATTAGAATATCATCAAAAAGTTAATTTATTTCAATAATTCCATTCAAAATGTGAAACTTGTATATTATAGTCATTCATTACACACAGACTGATATATTTCAAATGTTTATTTCTTTTACTTTTGATGATTATAACTGACAATTAAGGAAAATCCCAAATTCAGTATCTCAGAAAATTTGAATATTACTTAAGACCAATACAAAAAAAGGATTTTTTAGAAATCTTGGCCAACTGCAAAGTATGAAAATAAAAAGTATGAGCATGTACAGCACTCAATACATATTTGGGGCTCCTTTTGCCTTAATTACTGCAGCAATGCAGCGTGGCATGGAGTCGATCGGTCTGTGGCACTGCTCAGGTGTTATGAGAGCACAGTTTGCTCTGATAGTTGCCTTCAGCTCTTCTGCATTGTTCTGGCATATCGCATCTTCCTCTTCAAAATACCCCATAGATTTTCTATGGGGTTAAGGTCAGGCGAGTTTGCTGGCCAATTAAGAACAGGGATACCATGGTCCTTAGACCAGGTACTGGTAGCTTTGGCACTGTGTGCAGGTGCCAAGTCCTGTTGGAAAATGAATGAGCAGCAGGAAGTATGACGTGCTCTAACACTTCCTGATATACAGCTGCATTGACCTTGGACTTCAGAAAACACAGTGGATCAACACCAGCAGATGACATGGCACCCCAAACCATCACTCACTGTGAAAACTTTACACTGGACCTCAAGCAATGTGGATTGTGTGCCTCTCATCTCTTCCTCCAAACTCTGGGACCCTAATTTCCATAGGAAATTCAAAATTTACTTTAATCAGAGAACAAAACTTTGGACCACTCAGCAACAGTGGCTTGACACAAGGAATGCGACAGCTGAAACCCATGTCTTGCATACGTCTGTGTGTAGTGGTTCTTGAAGCACTGACTCCAGCTGCAGGAGCTGCTTTGTTTAAAAAAAAGACTTCCTCGTTGCCTTTTTCTCTATCACATTTTAGAAATCATCAGAAGTCATGTATCACTTGAAAACATAAAATCTCAAAATTCATCCTTTAAAACCCATTTTAAAATCAGACATTGCATTACCATGTAAATGGCACATCAAAATCATGTTACAAAATGTTTTCAGTCATGAATTATAAAAATGTAGGTTTGTATCATCCACACACACATTTACTACACATAAGTGCATCTCAATAAATTAGAATGTTGTGGAAAATTTCATTTCAGTAATTCAACTCAAAATGTGAAACGTATCAAATAAATTTAATGCACACGTCTGTGTGTGGTGGCTGTGTATGCCTTGACCCCAGCCTCAGTCCACTCCTTGTGAAGTTCATTCAAATTCTTGAATTGATTTTGCTTGAAAATCCTCATAAGGCTGTGGTTCTCTCGGTTGGTTGTGCATCTTTTTCTTCCACACATTTTCCTTCCACTCAACTTTCTGTTAACATGCTTGGATACAGCACTCTGTGAACAGGCAGTTTCTTTGGCAATGAATGTTTGTGGCTTATTCTCCTTGTGAAGGGTATCAATGATTGTCTTCTGGACAACTGTCAGATCAGCAGTCTTCCCCATGATTGTGTAGCCTAGTGAACCAAACTGAGAGACTATTTTGAAAGAAACCTTTGCAGGTGTTTTGAGTTGATTAGCTGATTGGCATGTCACCATATTCTAATTTGTTGTGAATTGGTGGGTTTTTGTTAAATGTGAGCCAAAATTATCACAATTAAAACCAAAGGCTTAAACTACTTCAGTCTGTGTGGACTGAATTTATTTAATACACGAGTTTTGCAATTTGAATTTTATTACTGAAATAAATGAACTTTTCCACGACATTCTAATTTATTGAGATGCACCTCTACAGTAAAATACGCGTGTAAAACAGAAGTTGCTCAGAGCGGTCATTGTTTCCTCCAGTAACTTCCAGTGCAGCTGGTGCAAGTACTCTTACAGATGGTCTTACATAAAGTTCTAATGAGTAAAATGAATGATAATGCTGACATATTTTCACAACAAGCACGTCTAGTTTAAAGTGAAAATTTAATGGTAAACACACCATCTCATCTCAAACCAAACAGTGAAAAGGCAAATGTCCCATCCAAAATATTATAGGGAACAAAATGTAACATCTGCATTTAATTATGAAGCTGTAAAATTTAAAGGCATTCAGAACAGTGGAAAAATATTATTACAAACTCACACAGATACTACAAACACAGTACAATCTGACCCAAGTAGACGGAATTCATCGGAGTCTGCACTGTGAATACAATAATAAAAAGGGAGAAAAATGCCTACACTTTATCAGAGGACATTGCAAGGTGATGTGAAATGTATAGATTCCTGAGCATTTGAAGTTAAAGAAAAGTACAGTACAAAGAGTCCTTTCCTCTTGTCTCTTTTTCTCCATTCAATTCTCCTTTTGTCCATTATTATGAGGCACTATTTTCTTCATCTTCCTCCGCATCATCAGATCTCTCAGGATCCTGAGAATCAGAACTTGTGTCACTTGCATCGAATGCAAATGGGTCTTCTCCCTGTAAAACAAAAAGAGATAAACCTTTAAATATTCTTTTAAAAGAAACGTATATTTTTTAATTTTAATTGTTTTAATATACCACAAACGTCATTACCTTCATGTACTTCTCATAGCGCACCTTCACATTATCATTATTTATTATGGCTTTAGCTGTGACCACGCTGTCTCTTTTTAACTGGTCCTTATAAGCCTTTGAGAGGAGGGGAAAAAACGAGACATGAAATGAGAAAAAAGCCCATATATATATATATATATATATATATATATATATATATATATATAGATGAAAATGACAGTTCATGATATTTAGAGTAGAGAGGACAGAGTACTGTTACCACTTTGCTCTTGAGGTGTGTGACTGAATGAAGATGTTGCTGTACAGAGCTGAAGAGCACAGGAATGTAAATGTCACATGCAACACAGTAGACCACCTCCATTCTTGTCATGTAATCATCTTCTGTCACGCCTGTAAGAAGAGGTTTAGACTGTCAATATTTGTCTTTGTAGTATGCAGAATGATGGGAAATGAGTTACAATACATCAATGTATTTATTTATCATACAATGCATTTTTATAATGTGATGTTGGCTTAAGCAGAGTCATACCTTCCATTATTTTTGCCCATTCATCTTTGCTTCGTCCACAGGTAGACTTGAGTTTGTGTAGGGTAGAGACAGTTTTATGAAACTTGTGAACCATGCAATCCTGTGCAATATCAGAATGGGGTAAATGTACATGAATAAATATAATACAAATCAAGACTAAAACATGAAGGAAAGAAAATTATTTAAAAAGTCTTACATGCAAAAAACTGATGACCTTGTCATCAAATTTGGCCTGCCGTCGTATATAGTCAAGAGTCTCTCTGTGATATGTGCTTCCAAAGTGTTTCTCAATGTCTTTGTCTTCAAATGTGTGGAATTTACAAAAAGCACATGTAAAAGCCCACCTAAAAAACAAATAAATTACACGCTATGAATACTAAAGTGACAGAAATTTGCATTTAACGACATTTATTGCTAAATGTTTTTGAATAACTGATGCAAATGTCTACCGTATTTTTCGGACTATAAGTCGCACCTGAGTATGAATCGCATCAGTCCAAAAATACATCATGATGAGGGAAAAAACATAAGTCGCACTGGACTATAAGTCGCATTTATTTAGAACCAAGAGAAAACATTACCGTCAACAGCCGCGAGAGGGCGCTCTATGTTTTCAGTGTAGACTGCAAGAGCAGTGAGCAGCATAGAGCGCCCTCTGGCAGCTGTAGACGGTAATGTTTTCTATTGGTTCATTTCTCTCGGTTCATGTCAAATTAATTTTGATAAATAAGTCGCACCTGACTATAAGTCGCAGGACCAGCCAAACTATGAAAAACAGTGTGACTTATAGTCCGGAAAATACGGTAATTTGAAAGATTTTGTAGTTGCAGTTTAAATTCTATGGCCTTTCTACATATCACAAGTCATCATTTCACTGCTTTTTTTATTTTTATAATCGATTTAAATAATAAATTTATATCCAGCAAATCAATCTAGATAGTGTTTTAAAACACAAGTGATGAGTAAAATTTTAGTAATCACCTGTGCTTGTCTCCATATTTTTCATGATTCTTCTTGCGTCGTCTTCTGCGCTTCTCTCTGGCTCGAACTTTCCTACCAAGCTCTGCACACAAATATCAAAGGGTTAGTTCATCAAAAATGAAAATTCTGTCACTATTACTCACCCTCATGCTGTTCCAAACCCGTTAGACCTTAGAACACATCTTCGGAACACAAATTAAGATATTTTGATGAAATCCAAGAGCTTTCTGACCCTTCAAAGACAGCAATGCAAGTGATTCGTTCAAGACCCAGAAAGGTAGTAAGGACATCATTAAAACAGACCATGTACATCTTTGGAATGACATGAGGGTGAGAAATTAATGACAATTTTTTTTTTTTTTTTTTTTTATGAAGTAACCCTTTAAACCATGCTTGCACTGAAGTATGGTGATTAATTTAATCTTTTCCAATTTAATTAATAGAAATATAAAAGCCATTACATACCATGCTCTTTATTCATTTCCTTGGAATGGGAAGAAATACAACTCTCCTGCAGAAAAGAAAAGCTCTAGTATCACAGGTTTGATTTTGAGGCATCTTTGATTGAGAATTCTTACCTTTGAAATGTGCGGTCCTAAAGAAAGAACAAAAAAAAAAAGCATCGTAAACATCAACGCAAGGCAACATTTTTGAAAAATACAATAAAGAAAGTGCAACAATTTAACTATGGAAACTGTTTGGTCTAACAAAGCAGCAGATCACATACCCACAATAGTGCTTATGCTGGGAGTAGCTCTGATTATCCTCTTTTTTTTTACCAACTTGCAAGGAGGTACTGGTTCCATCATCTTCCTTTTGGTCCCTCGAATCACCGAAGCAGCTGATTTTGAGTAGTATCTCTCTATGCAAATAGACGGGTTCTGACTAGAGCACTGTGGAAGAAAAGAGATCAACACTAAAAGTCATTGCTTTTGCTCAGTTAATAATCTAGACACCAGACGTACCCCTAAATCTTGTCCTTTAGCCTCAGGTGCAGCAGCACCTATTCCCTGGTAGTTTCTGTGCACATATGGGTGCATGTCTCTGCCCCGTGAGCCAATCGGAGTTGACCAAGAGTGTGAAGGAGAGTTCAGGCTGGAGTAATCGGAGAGATTGGATGTGGAGTATGAACTCTCTCTGCCACTGTCCGAAAACGGAGACCTGGACCTTTGGGAAGACATGACGAAGGGCCTGATGCAATTTGACGAGGCGTCTGCACCCCAGGATGAACAAGTGTCACTGTACCCTCCATTAGAATGATCAAAAACGCTATCTGCTTCTTCAGTGTTCAAAGCCCCAAGTCCAAAAGATTCATAGGCACCATATCTGTTGAAAAAAATAAATGGTAGCATTATTATACAATAAAACTTTTTCTTTTTTGGATTAAAAAGTAACATATATAATAAAGTTTATATAATTTAGAAAAACATATTGAAAAATATTAATTTAATTTACAATTTATATAATTGTTATATTTATTTTTAAACATTTTTTTTTCCTTTTCCAAAACTTATTATAAAATATTACCGAACAGATTACCTTTAAAATAAAAATGTCAAATGTCTCCAGCATTTTATATAGGAGAGCTATTTCTGTTGCCTCTTCAGAAAAGCACAAGAAAGATCCTCTGACAATTCTTACCTGTCAGAGCCATTGGTCTCAAAGTCCTCAGAAGATGCAAACGATCCAAATAATGGCTGATTGTAGCATTTCCCTGGACATTTGACAAGTGACAGTGATTATTTGAGAGTGCTATGGGAATTGACCTCATTCAGAAACAAGAACAAGGCAGCTGTACATAACATTGTAGCAAAATAAAAATTATTTACCTGAATTTTCAGCTGATGATGGGAACATTTCATTCTTATTATTAGACCTTAAAAAACAGATTATAAAATGTCACAATTAAAGACCTGAACATTACTAGCAAGTATAATTATTTTTATATAATATTTTATAATTAAGCAGTTACCTTGTTAAGCTTTTCTATGGTACTTCATAAAGGATTCTGTATTTAGGGGTCAACCAGTGTTTATTTTTCTTTCTTTTTTTTAATGGCCAATATATAACAATCAAGCAGGGTAAACTTCTATAAAGGCAAACAGGAAACCATTAATTTTGCAATGTCATGCCATAAGACAAAGACCAAATAAATAAATAAATAAAACAATTCACAAATAACAAAGTTTTAACTGTTGTGGAAATGCATTACCACAGTCTGTGAAAAAAGGCCCATGTTGTTTTCAGAAGTGAAAAAATGATAAAGAAAAAAAAAGAACAAAAAACTTTCTGTTATGATAGCTTTTATGTAAGAAAATACAATTAAGCATTAAGGGTATGTGCTAGTTTCACACCAGTGAAGTTGTTAAGATTTGTCATTAAACACTTGTAGACAGCAAAAAAATATATATTAAAAAAAAACAGCATAAACTACTCTATAATTCAGATTGTGAACAGGCCTTTGTAAAACAGTTAACACTCCAGTGTTACTTTAGCCCTTGTGTTTGACACTCTGTTCAAGATTTACATGTCAGATTAAAACAGACCACCTTGCTGTATTTACATCCATTTTGCACCATCAATTCATACTTTTATTAAAATAAAATATGTGCTTTGTGGTGTGGGAAATGTTACATTGCCTGCCAACTCCAGACATGCTGTCATTTAAAACTTATACTTTTTAAACTTTTTTTTTTTTTTCAACCAAAAACAACGCATTTAGTGATTAAAATACACCTAGCTAAGGGTCTAACCCCTTTGCAAGGCATTGTGAATACTGAACTCGGCCCACATTTAACCCGTACCAATTATTTTATTTGTATTTATTTATTTATTTTCGTTTCACTGATTCTTTTTCAACAAAAGTAACGTTATTTCGAAATGCAATATAAAGCACTTACCACATAAGCGAGAGTTAATCAGTCCTACCGCGTTCAATTAAAGCAGGTGTCACTGAAATCATTTCCCCCTGGAAACAAACTAAGCGACGGTGTAAGGAAACTTTAGGGCTGGTCTGCAACAACATGCTTCATGCTCCAGAGGACGCTAGTGCTTCACAAACAGATCTTATGCTGAGACCCCAGCTCGGGCCCATTCAAATCGTTGATACTTTTGGTCTCACTGGGGGCATTTGTTCTATAAAACATGTCTTTATAATCGGATTGATACAGCCTTACAATGTCATAAATCTATTAAACACACGATTTTTCCAATAATCACAAACAGCTGTGTTTGGTCTGTCCTGATCAGCTCAGCACCAAGCCACTGGAAGGAAAGTCTGCAACCTCTAGGCAAAAAAAGCGTAACGGTTAATGCTTCTGCTTTTGGCAGTACGTGGGAAAGGAGACCATATCAAATTGTTTTTCTTTCATTCATTTACTTAAGAGGTGCACATTTTCTTTACTTTACCACTAGAGGGGGCTCAAACCTAATGTGCAAGGATTCCACTTAAAGAGTTCGTGAACTGCCTTTATTATTTTGTACTGTTCTCTGAAAATCTAAAGGGTCTTGTTTTGAAATATTCTATTAATATAACTATAAATATTAAAAGCCATATTGTCCATTACTACTCTTATAAATTATTTTATCTTCTTTACCTTCTCAATATATATCTTAGCTGTTAGTTCCTTATTCTGTATAATCAGGAATATTTGCCGAGATCTGCACATTTTGAAGAGATGGACCAGGATTAAGAACCACTGCTGTAATGTAAATTTTAACATTTCAAACAACACAGACACCAATATATTTATTTTCAATATATTTATTATATTAAAAATAGCAAGTTGCAAATTTAACATCCTTTCAAACAAAACGTGATTAGAAGCAAAGCCAAATTCATTCTCCTCTCCATCAAAAACGGAAAGGCTAAACCATGAAGGGCTGCAGTATCAGGCTACATTCAAGGCTGAAGAGCAATACACCCTAAAATAGCTTGCTGAAAAATAAAACATATAGTACTCAGAACAAACATTTAAGTGTTTTGTGTACCTGATTAGACACAAAGTATTTTTTTTCGGTGGAATCATTTCAAATCAGGTACACTGTAGTAAAACTAGGAAATGGAACATAAATTAATGAATCTCCACATAAATGAACAAACAAACCTTAATTTCAAACATCTAACAGAACACAAAGTTACATTTTATAAAACCTATGACAGTTATGTAATTCAAAATCACTCAAAACATTGAAACTTCTCTAGAGTCACGTGTGGTTATAATTATTGTTATGCACACATGTATCAAAAATTATTTTCAAGCCTCATCTGGAATGACATCAAGTCTAAAGATTCTTGAGGGGTCACAAAGATACCAATTACAGATCAGACCCTGCAGCATTTCAGAAGGACAAACATAACAGTGTGGGAAGTCTAATTCCGCAGAATGACTAGACGACTCAAACACAAAAATGTGAGGTGAGTGTCCTTTTGAAAATATGTTTTAATAAAAATAAGAAAAAGAAATTAAATGGACGTCATGTTGTCTCAAACCTGTATGCCTTTTTTGCCTATGCCTATGCCTATAGATAACAAACACACACACACACACACACAAAATAAACTAAAATAATAATAATAAATGAAATATTATATTAAAATGTAAAAGTAAATGTGATCCAAACAACTTTCATTCTTTCATACAGGTTGTCTAGATGTCTGGAATGGCATCGGGATGAGTAAATGTTAGCAATCTTTATTTTTGGTTCAACTATAAAACAACTATTAAATCTTGACCATGTTTCATTAATTTGTCTATGACAGATCTGTTACTTTGTCAAGCAAAATGAAACAACAAAGGTTCAGGTTATAGTTATATAACATAACATGTAATCCCAACATTTGCGTGAATATCGATACCTAACATCTGTCAAGTCACCTTTTTGTGCATTTGCCTCAAAAGCTGACTGCATGGGCATGCACAGTGCAGAGTATGTCAAGAGCAAGGTAACTTAAAAGGGATTCACACAATGCAAGCATTTTCATTACCTTTACCAGCCAGTAATGGATACATTAAAGCAGATTGTATTCATACAGTTACAGGCTAACATATGATGTTAGAATATATATCATATGTTAGAATATATATATGTCTACTGGTGTTTTTGAGCATGAAGGACCATGCAGTCTATGCACATTACAGGTCTGTCCCATCATATGGTGTTATATACAAAACATGCACAAGTCAAATGAGCTCACCATAACTTATGCATTACTTCTGTAACCCACATAAAAAGATGATGCTAAAAGAAAAAGGCTATTTTATTGCCAAAACTTGCACAGACTAAAGGCATCATGTGCAATGCACTCCATCAACAAACATTGTTATTCAGTTCCATGTATTTTGGTTAATAGACATCAAATAGGGGAACAATCTCATAAAAAAAAATCAAACAGATATTAACTGAGGTATAAAATATAGTGTGAGTGAATCTCAGATGGATATGATAACTTTGCATCAATGCAAACATTCAGTTTCTTAAATACTACGTAGTGCACATGATAAATTGCTTAAGTGCACTTTTCACTAAACCCAAATGAGAATTCCTTTTTGAGGAGTACCAGGGGGACCTTTTCAACTATTTTTTATAATTATTTTTTTTACCCTTTATAGCCAAGTACAGTAGTTTAGACTAACAGATACACTAGTTTAGATTAACTTTATAATAAAATGTCAGTTGTTCTGGGTTCTCCCAAACAATAAATACAATCATTAATGGCACCACAGTACACAATGCATGTGATGCAGACTGTGCGGATAACAGCTTGTGAAAATGTTAACATAAATGATCGGAATTATATTTCCACTGTAAAATGGGCAAATCATAAAAAATATTTTTTTTTTCTAAAATAACAAAATATAACAATCATAAAAATTTCAAACATTTGAATACTTTTAACAGAATTCTATGCACTAAGCATAAAGTTCACAAATGTTTATTTCGGCTTACCGGCTATTTCTTCAGGCCTGTGCAAACAAATAACATAAGCTTTGATACTGGACTCATTCCGTACGCATGTAACAGTCCTGGATAAAACTTCTGGACAAAAATTTAAATGACAAAAAAAAAAAAAAAAGTACTGAAACACTGCCTTTTGCGCTCTCTAATTCCATTCACTCAGAAAACCATCTTACCGGGGTTTTTCTTTCCAGGTCAAAAATCACACTCCGTTAGCAAAATTAGCACTGGTTTCCTGACTTAGGCTCTCTTTGACCTCTAGGGGTAGTGAATCAAAAAGGTGATCATCCAAAATGAGGCCATTTCGGCGCAAGAGTCGGCACTGGCCAAGCTGTGAAGGCAGGCAATCCAGGCAGTTGCCCTTCAGCTCAAGATGAGTCAGCTGCAGCAGCTGCCCAATTTTCTCTGGCAGCAATGAGATGCAATTGTACCCAAGGTATAGGCTACGCAGCTTTGTGCATTTAAACAGCTGCTTGGGTACCACTTCCACCTTGTTTCCTGTGATGTCAAAGTGCTGTAGATTCTGGAGAAAACCCACCTCTGGAGGAATCACTACGATGGAGTTTTGACTAACATCCAGGTATCTAAGTTTAAGAAGACTGAACAGAGTGGTAGGTAAGGTCTCTAGTTTGTTATGTGACAGATAGAGGGACTCCAGGTTTTTAACATGACTTATGGACAATGGAATGGAAATTATTTTATTGTGCCACAGTTTGAGGCAGTTAAGCCGCTTGAGGTGCTGGAAGCTGATGACCTCTTCAATGGTATGGATATTGTTCGATTTCAAGTCCAACTCCTGCAGGTTGGTCAAACTAAAAATTGCATGCGGTATCCGTTCCAATTCACAATTTTGCAGCTCCAGTTCAGCAAGGTTCATCATCTTTTTCAAGATATTTAACACCAAGAGTTTAGTACCATCATTGTGAACCACAAGTTTGATCAGGTGGGGTGATAAGTCCGTAATGTTAGTCGGGATCTTGGTAAGGTTGCTCTTCAAATGTAGGATCTTTAGATGCCTCAAGTCCCTGAGGGACTCTAATCCTATCATTTTGTTATTCTCGGAGTTCAAGTTTCCCACCAAGTAGAGCTCTCTCAAGTTCTTTAGCATGTAAACCCAAGTGGGAATCTCTCCTACATCCGTAAACTTGACATGAAGGCAGCAAAGGTGATCGCGGAGGAAACTGAATGCAGTCTGTTCAACTTTGGCGGGGCAGTGGTAAAAGTGCAATTCGCGGAGGTTGGTCATCTGGGAAATTTTCGCTGTGATACGTGCCTCTGGGATGAGTTCTAGTTTTAGGACCTCTACATCAGTGAGGTCAAAGACCGCATCAGGAACGCCAGAAAGCATAAAAAGATGCAGCTCAAGCTTGTCCTGGGCATTGCGAGTCACGTGTTGGCGTAGTTTCTCAAAGGTCCACTCGTGGTTTAAGCTGATTTGCCGCAGTTTGTTCTCACTTACCTCTGAGAGAAAGACACCAAAACGTTTAGAGTACAATTGGTCATACTGGTCCACCATGTGTAAGAGGAAAGCAAAGTCATTCTTCACATCTGGGATATCACTAAAACTGCTTTCTTCTCGAACTTTCTCAAAAGAGTACTCTTTAAG
This sequence comes from Carassius auratus, assembly GCF_003368295.1. Classification (NCBI taxonomy): domain Eukaryota; kingdom Metazoa; phylum Chordata; class Actinopteri; order Cypriniformes; family Cyprinidae; genus Carassius; species Carassius auratus. The sequence continues at coordinate 15,554,904 of NC_039273.1, read as the reverse complement.
AGGCCGTCTGAATAGCCAAAAAAGTGTGTAAATGCAAACCAAGCCATAAACAAAAATGAGGGCAATGTAGGTAACAAGGAGTTTTTTCAACATGAAAGCCATGTTATGGGTGCATTTAAATTTTGCGTATCCAGTTAAATGCTTAATTTCAGGCTCACAGTCATGGTCGAATTTAATGGACGTGACAAAGGTCATGGTGTAACACAGAATGAGAATGAATTTGACCGTTTTTGTTATTGTTTGAGCTACATAGAGTTTGTAAATCATGTCGCTGTCTTCTACATGTGTACGGAACTTCCTAACCTTCTCAAAAAGTGCTTTAGCTTGCTCTCCATCTTTCTTGTCAAGTATGGTCATACTTGGAACTTCAATGACTGGCTTCTCTGCAGAAAACTTAATGCTAGATTTCACAAGCATGGGTGTGGATGGATTTGGACTTCCCTCCTGACTGCTGGTTGAAAGATGCTTTGGTAATGTAGAGGCTCCGGTCAATCTCTGCTTATTCTCTTCAGAGTCTTCACAGGCTGTCTCAGACAATGCCTTGGTTGTCCAAGGGGACTCAAAACACTTACCCAAAATAGACACAAAAAGCTCAATTTTGGAACTGGTCTTTGGATACTTGAACCAAAAGTTACTGCTTACCATGAGAATAATAGTGTGAATAAGAGCTAGATATGGAAAGTATTTTGAATACCACGGAAGGGCAACATGGTAGCACATCTGATTAACAAAGACGTACTGCTGAAAATCCAGATTTGTTCGTAAACCCGTAGGCTGAGGTTGCCTGACAGGAGACGACTGTGAGAAGTGTTGGACAACACTGTCGGTTTGTTCTTTGCTTGCTGAAGGTGCAGCTGCCAATGTCACATGGCCTCCTCCTGTCCCTGAGCCAAGGGCTTTCTCTCGGAGCCTTTCTATGGCCACAGGGGTTTGGTCCTCCAATGATTCCAGAACAGGAAGGCAAACCACCTGATCTTTGGTTAACTGCATTGTCCCAGCAAATATGGCCAGCATAAGCATGACCACACCCAGGTAATCCATAAAGACGTCCCACCATGGTTTTAGTATCCGATAAGTTGGCTGGATGTCATTTAGAGAGGCAACTTCTGTGAGGGTAAACATTCCTATATGAAGACATAAAAAAACATAAACATGTATTTAGTACACAGTATTATCAATGACAAATAAGAGTGTACGAGAAAAAACATTTAAAATACATGTAACTTATTATATATGTACTCTGTATTAATGTTGATTTAACATGGCTTTGAAAAAAACGAATATTTTTTTATTTAATACATTTCTGGTGTTATCATGAAGTGTACACATGTGGGAAAAACAACAAGAAGTTATCTTTTCAAAGGTAATATATAACAAGTGATATATATATAACAAATATATATATATATTTGGAAAGTCACACCACATGCCATTTTACAACCTCAATTAACCTTGCCTTGTCAAAGACGTCAAATTTATCTGATATTTAACATCTATTAAAATCTTATATATATATATATATATATATATATATATATAAATATATATATATATATATATATATATATATATATATATATATATATACACACACAGACACACACACACACACCTTAATATAATAAAATGCATAATTCTATACAATGACTTGAATATACAACATTTTCATTTTCGCTCGTTCTTTAAGCTAATAAACACATCAAGTGCCTCAATGTTACACTCACTGCTATGAGAAATACAGGCTTGACATAACAAATCATTTTTCATCAAATCAATCTACAAATGCAAGGAGTGGCCTACTACACCACTAGAGATAACAAATGGTCCCATCACTTGGAGAGACATCCTAGTGTCTTTGTCTTATATCGGTTTTCACAGCACAGAGCTTGATCACTGCTCAGGCTCTAAAGCACTGCATTAGACTTTCTCATTAGATTATCAGTCTTAGTGGGCCCATACTGTACTGCATGAAGATAAAAGTCCTGCAGTGGCGAAACCTGGCCAAAGACAATGTTGTCTTTCATATCAAGTTGCAAGTCCCTGCACTAATATTCAGGCATTTCGCAGGCGTTCTATGGATGTGAGAAGCTCAGCTTTCACATTGGTAAGACTTAACTATAAACATCCAACAGGCCAAACTGAATGACCTTCTCACTGTCAGGAAACAACTGACTCAATGTCTTATTAAGGATTAATTATCTTGTATTTTACTTGGCTAATAAAGCTGTTACGTATATACATCATAAATGTTTTCAGTAACATGAATTCGTTATTGGAGTTAATTCTCCTTAAAGGAAAGTGTTATCAGATTACATGTACTATTACTTAATACTTGTATTTTTTCCATGAGGCCTTTCTACTAATAAAACAAAGTCTAGACTTGCTTCACAAGACAATCACATTCCATCCAAGTCACAAGTACTTTGATCTTCCGTTCAAATCTTATGCCTTTGATGTTAACATGTCAACTGTAAGGAAGGTGTAAGAATCTAAGAAGCATGCAGAAAATGTTGAAGTTAATAATACAAATCATTTTGTATTTCAGTCAATAAATGTAAAATAATTAATAAATAGTGTGTGTCACAGATGAACACCTTTAAAGTGGTGCAGTCCAGTTCAAGATTGGCATTAGTTACAGTAGTAGCTGTATGTGCAGAAGTCCTTAATCTGCTTTAATTAGTCTCTAATTTAGTGCAATTACACAATATCTTATTTAGCCAAGTCAGATTGCCATAAACAACAATTACTACTCTCTCAGTGTGTAGCCATTGGGTTAGAAAAGCACTTGTGATTTCTCAAAGGGCACATAATAACGTAAAGATGCATTTTACATCAAAGCACATAGATAGACAGTGTAAAATCAAAAATCTAGATCCTGGCTGGATATTTCAGCAGGGTGATCTATTTTGGTAGATCTGTCATTTTATAAGTATTAACATCTGCAGAGCTCATCACTTCTTTGATGGTACTTTACTGTGAAAAAAGAAAAAATCAGTCCTTTAAAGTAAAAATTAATACCAGCCTATTACATAAAGTGGAAATTGAGCACACAGCCACCAGCAAGACTGTGAATAATATTAAGTCACCTTATAAATGTAATGCTCAAAGACTGGTAAAGTAGGACTCAACAAGACATCAGAGAATGTCTGAGAATTGCTTTTCCCATTGTCTATCCAAAATAAGATGGAAGGTTACACACACTTACCCTAGGAGCAGAGATGTTAAGCAGGCTGGTTTGCAAATGTTTTGAAGAGTCTACAACATAAATGCTCTGTTTCACTACAAGCAATAAATAAAGTATATGGATTGATAGGATATGACATAATCCGGATTCTCAAACGAATGTAATTTTATAGCATTCACAAACAGGAAATGCTTACACAAACATCTTCTGATAATTACCTTATTACTGGTATAGATTAGGGCTGGACAATATGGCCAAAATTTATATCACAATAGAGTTCTTAAGTTTGGTCGATACAATATAATTCTGATATCGATTTGAACACTATTAAAAAAAAAAAAAATCTGCCAAGAACGCCCACAGCAGATGTCTGAGCATACAAACTTATGAAAAATGTATTTGCCAAGTCTATGACACCTCATTTAAAACCATATAATATTTTAGAAGAAAAAAAAACAGCACAAATAAATAAATGTTTTTTTATTATTTATTTAGCCTTCATACAAACAATAAATGTGAAATCACTGTCAAATAATTGTCTCAGACTCACCTAATTAATATTCAAATATTTAACTTTTATTATTATTATTATCTTCTGCTTACCAAGCCTGCAATTATTTGATCCAAAATACAGCAAGAACTGTAACATTTAGAAATATTTTTACTATTTCAAATAACTGTTTTAGATTTGGAAATATTTTAAAATGTAATTTATTCCTTTCAAAGCTATATTTTTAGCATCATTACTCCAGTCACATGATCCTTCAAAAATCATTCTTATATTCTGATTTGCTGCTCAAAAATAATTTATTATGTTGAAAACAGCTGAGTATATATTTTTTTAGGTTTCTTTGATGAATAGAAAGTTTAGAAGGACAGCATTTATCTGAAATAGAAATTGTAACATTATAAATGTCTTTATCATCACTTTTGTATATATATATATAATTGATGTAGCTGCAATGTAGAGGGTTGAACGGTATGTTGGAGTGTCTAGAAAAGCTATTTGGAAAGGATTTGCCATTTTGTCTAAAGCTGCAAGTTACACAGGAATTATTCACATTATTTTTATAAAGACAAACTTGAGGTAAACAAATGTTTCTGCCTGAAATCTAATTAATTGTTATTTCCTGAAACAAAAAGATGGAAAAAACAATTGAATTGGCTTATTTGGAAACAGGTTGTCTAAATTTCTTATTTTAAATTTCTTTTTTCTTTTTTTTTTTTAATATAACTTTGAGAGTATAGCTGTATTCTGATAATATAATAAATCAGAGCTGCAAAATGAATTCTGGTCTTTCACTCATTTTTTTACCAGTCTATGGTGATGAAAAGACACTATTACCATCACAGCTAGCCTTATTTAACCTCAGTCTGGGCTTTTACCCCATAACTAGGTCACGGCTGCATCTGTTATTCTCATTTGCTGTGTCTCAAACAGAAATTTTAAATGACAATGCTGTTAACCAATCATGTCTCTTCATGTTATCCTGCACATTTCAGTGTTGGGGCAACCATATGTGTCCCATATAGACGTTATTGAAATATACATATAGCCTACTGTATATCCCATATACAGTAGTATATCCCATATACAGTAGTATACAGTACTCCCTGTCAGTGAGTTAAAATAAAGTGTTATTGTAATCGTGTATGAACGTGTATGTATATGTGTAGAGGGAAAAACGGATTAAAGGCTGAAACTGAACAATACCTACCAAGTCAAGTGTAAGAAATCAAAATCAGAAATTCAAGAATAATATTGAGGTTAAATATCTTCTGCACATAATCCAACATCACCAAATGTGCCTAAAAAAATGTTAATCTAAACCTAAATTCAAACTCTTTGAAATTAACACTTTACATCAACTTGACTGCAGTGGTTGTGTCTACAACAACTGTCCTGCTGGATGAAATTCTGGGGATATGAAATAGTGTACAATATTATGAAACAAATTATGTAATATGAATTACCTAAAATTAGATAAATCAGTAACTTCTTACAAGATAACTGACATTCATATCACTTGTTATAAATTAGCCTGTGCAACTGTTTGAACAGTCAATTACAGTCTCCTTAGAAAAGTGCCCAAACCATCGTGCTTTGACTGAACTATACTACTCTGACAGTCTTCATAAACATAACCTAAAAAAAAAAAAAACCTCGACAATTTGTAATATTTCAGAAATTAATGAATAACATATCGTACATACTTACTGTCTCATATAAACGTCATCAAACGTCATCCATGCAGCACTTTAATTCCTGAGAATCTGAAACACAGTTTTATCCACTTGTCCCTGCAGTAATGGGGACTCACAAATATGCGGTCCACTCGTCTGGGAGACGTCATTTTGAGGGCATTCACTCCATTGTGTTTCTATACCGGGTCACGCCATATATACGACAAGGGTTTGCTTCCCAATAAGGCGTAAACCGCGAGCAAAACGCGATTTACAGGAACGGACTGTAAATCCCTGTGAACGCAATCCGGTGACTTGTCATGTCTTCGCGGTTCTGTGCAGATTAACGCCGCTCAGGCAGGAAACCGTTGAAAGTCGTATGACTCTGTTGTGTTAAAGCGGTAAAAGTGTCGGTACAAAAGGACAACTTACTAATCCTTACCTGAGAGGGCTTTATGCACATGTAAGGGTCCCCGCTCATCTCATTGTTTATGGTACATTCAGAGCTGCGCGCACAACAGCAGAGTCAACCAGTCTGCACCAGTTCTCTACACTGCATATCCGCCACCTTTAAACCCGCACAAAAACACATTTACAGGCTGATACATACCTCAAAACAAAGCTGTAATTTTAAAACCGTCAACGCTGCCACGATATCCATGCGTACGAAATGATGAATGAGAAAATGTCTCTGATAAACAGAAATGTACTGTCAAATAGAGGAAGTGCGTGTGGGCGGAGCTAAAGTTTACGGGAGGATTTACGCGCGAAACACCTGACCGGTGTCTTGAAGTTACTAAGCAACCAAACCCAGTTTGTTACACATGAATAGTTACATGTTTGAAACTGTTTTTCTACTGTCTATGGTTTGAAAGCACTTTCCACGAATAGGGTAAATACTGGATTTGAACCATCAGAAAATGTTCAATTCTATATATTTTATGTCCAATTCCACACGCTCATTTTAGCATTTCTTATAGGATTATATATTATAAATAAATTATACACCTTATAAATTGTAAAAATAAATCAAATACAAATATGATAAAATGAGTAACACTGTTGCAAATTCAGCCAAAATTAAGATGTCACTCAGAAGGGGTTTGCTACAAATATTGGTTTGTAATTACTGCTGATTATTTTTATCTATCTATATATTATCATGGGTTATGTATTTTAGTCAGTTATTTGGTATAGTACTTGTGTTGAATGGTTGAGACCTATGAATGCAGTCAGTACTTAAACAGAAGAAATTAACATACAATTAGCACCAATGATTATTTTACAGATTAAGCATTCAGTTCTAAAATAAAGTTGGCTGAACTCTCTACTCAAGAACTCTACATTTATTTATTTATAGTAAACCAGCTAAATGTTAAACTCTGTACTTGCTGAGTTTGTCACCATAATTGCTAGAGTCAAGTACTATTTCAAATATGCAATTACTGTTCTTAGAATCAAAACAACAAGCAAATACAAAGAGTAGTTATTACCAGACACCATAAAATAATATGGAGCAAAACTCACCTTATGTCAGTTTTCATCGTAAATGCATGCATTTGTAAGCTTTCTGTCTTGTATATATGTAAATGAGATCCTTTATGTTTTACAAGCGAAACATATGGTTGCAAATAAGATTAAACAGACTTTGCCTTCCCCACCCCACCAGAGAACCAGGTCCAGAGGGTTTTTGCGTTGGGTATATAACTGCCTCATGAATGATTTGGTGTGGGTCAGTAGTGTTGTTAATCATTGTGTCTAGCCACCTGCACACACAGAGGGAGACAAAGGAAAGAATATCAGAAAACCACACAAAAAAGTCTCAGAGTTTGATTGAAACAGAGGGTGACAAGGTGAATCCCACATTCCAATTCATGCCGCAGGCAAATTCTGGGTACATGCGGACATTTCTTGGCATTCAAGTTCTTCAGCTATAATAGGCCGCTCTATAGCTTAGCTTTAGTGATGCTGTCTTTAAAATGACAATTTAAATTTGTTTCTATAGATTAAATGAGAAAGGCTTTAGAACTGTCTGCTTTTAATTGATGGCAAAATAAATTTGTCAAAAAAATATATATAAAAAAAAAATCAAAAAATCAAAAAAAAAGATTGTCTCTAATCACAAGCTTAAAGTGTCTTTTTGCCTCTATCTTCAGCTCCACTTTGACAGCTGCTGGACCTTGCCTTTTTTCATGGTTGAACAGATAGCAGTCTTGTCCTCTGGATACATTTTCAAGATCATATTGTCCAGGGTCATCAGTTTGTCAGGTTTGTAAAGGCCTGAGGTCTGGTGCTTCTTGATTTGTTATTAATGCACTACAAATCACAGACCTGCAAAAACTCTTCAGACAACAGATTAATGAACTTGCCATCAACATGCTCTATTTTGCATTAAACATTTGTTAATATAAATATTAATAGTTAAAGCTGCAGTCGGTAACTTTTGACGCTCTAGCGGTTAATAAACAGAACTGCTTGCTTCTTGCAGAAGAACCGGAAATACTTCTCTCTGTTTATGTCTATGAAGAATCACAAAGGTACTGGGTTACTCCACCGCAGTACCCCCGAAGCAATCTTAAATAGTCAGAATATAAACACTTATTATAGGTGCACCCTAGTGATTCAGGACAAGCTAAAAACAGGGCTTGGAAAATGGATTCATGGTGTACTCGCTTATTATATACATTTTTCTACATTTTGAACACAAACAAAGTTACGGACCACAGCTCTGATTGGTTGTTTCTTTCCGGGAGCGGATGAATTTCTGCAAATGGCAATAGAACCACTGGGAGGAGCCAGAGGAGCTTGATTTTTTCACAGATTATCTGTCTCATATTCTACTGTTAGGACATAATGACAGGTTTAACAAATATGTAAAAAATATATTTTTTCAAAAGTTACCTACTGCAGCTTTAAAGGGATAGTTCACCCAAAAATGAAAATTCTGTCACTAATTACACAAATTCATTCATTTTTGGAGCACAAATTAAAATATTTTTGATGAAATCCAAAAGCTTTCTGAGCATGCAAAGACAGTGACGCAACTACCACATTCAATGCCCAGAAAGGTAGTAAGGATATCATTAAAATAGTCCATGTGACATCAGTGGTTCAACCGTAATGTTGACGTGTCAGTTGTGTTGCTGTCTATGCAGGGTCAGAAAAGTATGATTTCATCAAAAATATCGTAATTTGTGTCCCAAGATGAACAAAGGTCTTACAGGTTTGGAACAACATGAGGATGAGTAATTTTTGTGTGAACTATCCTATTAATAATAATAACTGCTGCACGCCATGGAGTGCAAACGTGGTCCCTGTATGGGTTCGTGGATCACCTGTTGAAGCTCTTATTTTTAATGAGTCTACATTCTACATTTGGTATATGGAATGTTTTAGACTACGTGATGACAAGGGATCAGGCGAAAGTTAAACATCTCCATCTTGTTGGCAAAATAGTGTACTTGTACTTTCTATTTTAGGGTGCAAGTACTTGCCTGCCTTAGATCTGTATGTGGTGTTGTGTTTCAGGATGGTAATTAAGATATGTTCTATATAAAGGCATTCGCTGTCCACTTTTGTCAAAGTTAGATGACATGCCAGCATACAGAGCAAAACTGTGACAAAATATTTGCTTCCATCTCTTTTGGAGTTTTGTACAGGTAGAGGTAGATGGAGGGCATTTTCTAATTCTCTGATTTCAATAATAATATAATAATAATAATAAAATACTAATTTTACCTTCAAATGTAGCATCATTTACATTAAACAACTACATGCAAGGCAGAGGTGATGCTTTTGAAAGGTGCAGTAGCTATAGTATTTGTCCTCTCTGATTTTTACTGTAGACCAGACCATGATTCAGCTATCAATAGCCATATATCCATCACAGCTGATCATGTGACCAAGCAAACACTCTCTGATCCCCACTTGGTGCTGGAACATGAGATGAGATAGGAGACAACACCCACATACCTCCGTTAGACAGAGGATTGCTACGTCAGACATTAATAATTCCCTTTCATATAAATTAGGCCTAACTGTTGTACAGCATCATCTTTTACTAGCATTCTCTTAATGACCATATGAAAATAAAGTAAATTTGAACGCAATGCATTTTTTTAATTAATTAGTTTTTGCTAGAAAAGGAAATATTGAATATATTTAAGAATTTAAAAAAAACATTGAATCATGCTATACAGATTAAATTATTGGCTTTAAAGGGGACCTATTATGCCCCTTTTTATAAGATGTAATGTCTCAGGTGTCCCCAGAATATCTCTGTGAAGTCTCAGCTCAAAATACCCCACATATCATTTACTATATCATGCCCAAACTTTCCCTTTTTGGGTGCGAGCAGAAACATGACCTGCTGCTCCACACTCTTCTTCCAGAAGAGGGCGAAGCCTTTACAGTCATGCTTTCGGATACTCTCCAATAATAAGTCGCACAGTGTATAGAATTCATGATGTATTAATGATGTATTAATGTATTAGATGTATTAATACCTGTTTTTATACTGTCTGTGATCAAAACCGGCTCTTCGTGATCCAACTTCATATCCAGAACACACAAATATACCACACTTTATATTTTGTGAAACAGTTGAAACAAATGTGCCGAATCGTGTTGAGGCTTCGAAACAATATGACTCTCGTCTCCACTGTGGCACCTAAGTTAGTGGTCACTTGCGCAGCATTGTCAAAACTTAAAGGGTTAGTTCACTGAAAAATGAAAATTATGTCTTTAATGACTTACCCTCATGTCGCCAAACCCGTTAGACCTCTGTTCATCTTCGCAACACAGTTTAAGATATTTTAGATTTAGTCCGAGAGCTCTCAGTCCCTCCATTGAAAGTGTGTGTACGGTCTACTGTCCATGTCCAGAAAGGTAATTAAAAACATCATCAAATTAGCCCATGTTACATCAGAGGGTCAGTTAGAATTTTTTGAAGCATCGAAAATAAATTTTGGTCCAAAAATAGCAAAAACTACGTCTTTATTCAGCATTGTCTTCTCTTCCGGGTCTGATGTGAGCGAGTTCAAAACACTGCAGTTTAGTGATATCCGGTTCGCAAACGAATCACTCGATGTAACCGGATCTTTTTGAACCAGTTCACAAAATCGAACTGAATCGTTTGAAACGGTTCATGTCTCCAATACGCATTAATCCACATATGAATTAAGCTGTTAACTTTTTTAATGTGGCTGACACTCCCTCTGAGTTCAAACAAACCAATATCCTGGAGTAATTCATGTACCCAAACAGTACACTGACTGACAGTACACTGAAGAGAGAACTGAAGATGAACACCGAGCCGAGCCAGAGAATGAACGAAAGGATTGACTCGTTCTTATGAAGCAGACTGACACACAGAGCGTCTGAACCAAACTTATTCTTTTGGTGATTGATTCTTATCTGATTCTGTGCTAATGTTATGAGCGCGGGTAAATCGAAGGATTTCAAGAGCAACCGAAAAGAATCAAAAGCAATCATCGCCAATGACGTCATTACTTTGAGCTCAAAAGAACTGGTGAACCATTTTCTTCAACCCGTTTATTGAATCGAACTGTCCGGAAGAACTGGTTCACGGAAAAGAACCAAACTTCCCATCTCTACTGGTGATCCGAAAACCGATGCAACCGGTTCTTGATTCGTGAACGAGTCAGTCTTTTGTTCATTATCTGGCTCGGCTCGGTGTTCATCTTCAGTTCTCTCTTCACAGAAGTTCAGTCACTGTACTGTTTGAGGAAACGAATTACTCCAGGATATTGGTTTGTTTTAACTCAGGGAGTGTCATCCAAATTACAAAAGTTAACAGCTAATTTGTGGATTAATTGTTAATTTGTGTTTATTGGAGACGCAAACATTCAGTTCGATTTGGTGAACTGGTTCAAGAATATCCGGTTACATCGAGTGATTCGTTCGTGAACTGGATATCACTAAACTTGTAAACTTTTGAACTCTCTCTCTCACACAGACACGGAAGAGAAGACAATGATGAATAAAGTCATAGTTTTCGCTATTTTTGGACCAAAATGTATTTTCAATGCTTCAAAATATTCTAACTGACCCTCTGATGTCACATGGACTACTTTGAAGATGTTTTTATTATCTTTCTAACCATGGACCGTATACCGTACAAACACTTTCAATGGAGGGACAGAAAACTCACGGACTAAATCTAAAATATCTTAAACTGTGTTCCGAAGATAAATGGAGGTCTAGTGGGTTTGGAACGACATGAAGGGTAAGTTATTAATGACATAATTTTCATTTTTGGGTGAACTATCCCTTTAAGTTTCACCTCAGCCATCCCTACTTTCTGAATGTGTTTGTAAGCACACTGAATGGCTAATGTGGCTAAAGTTACTGTATTCAATGAGACCAGAGCTAACTTATGTTGTTATTTATTTTTAAGAAGCAATTGATTTGCATTTATGAATTATAGAGATGGTGTTTTGGGGTTAAAAATTTAAATTAAATAGCTCTGGTCTCTTTGAATACAGATACAATGTGTTAAGAAGCACATTCAGAAAGGTTTCCAAACATTCGCAAAATTAATAGTTAGGTATTTGCATGTCCCGGATATGAAGTTGGATCACGAACAGTTGGTATTGGATCCATAAATAAGAATCAACTTTTGTTGGCCCTTGTTTGCAAAGTTTGTAATAATTAGCATTATTTTAACACATACGAATTTAGCGATTTTCTTGGACCTATTCCCTTCATGAATAAAATTAGTCCACTATGTCCTTAGTGAGTTAATAAAAGTAAAATTGGCATAATAGGTCCCCTATTATGTTACACAATTAAAGCTGCAGTAGGTAACTTTTGACGCTCTAGCGGTTAATAAACAGAACTGCTTGCGTCTTGTGGAAGAACATCGTAGCCGGATTTACTTCTCTCTGTTTATGTCTATGAAGAATCACAAAGGTACTGGGTTACTCCACCGCAGTACCCCCCCCCCCCCCCCCCCGAAGCAATCTAAAATAGTCAGAATATAAACACTTATTATAGGTGCACCCTAGTGATTCAGGACAAGCTAAAAACACGGTTTGGAAAATGGATTCATGGTGTACTCGCTTATTATATACAATTTTCTACATTTTGAACACAAACAAAGTTACGGACCGCAGCTCTGATTGGTTGTTTCTTACCGGGAGCGGATGACTTTCTGCAAATGGCAATAGAACCACTGGGAGGAGCCAGAGGAGCTTGATTTTTTCACAGATTATCTGTCTCATATTCTACTGTCAGGACATAATGACAAGTTTAACAAATATGTAAAAAATATACTTTTACAAAAGTTACCTACTGCAGCTTTAAATTATGTAAATAATTATGTGCAAATTTTTGTGTCCATTTCATTTTCAAAATTCAAAATACTGTCATCCCACATAAATAAATAAATAAAATATTTACAATATCAGCAATGTGTTAAACTTTCTGGTGTATGCAGGCATTTAGGAAATCATCAAATTATCCTTAAATATTGGATAGACTCGAATCTGTTGCATTTTCTGCACAATACTGTCACCTGTGTGACAACTCTCCCTCAGAATTTCAAAACATCAACTGAACTCAACACAAAGGACAAAGAATGCATTTTATTTATGCTGTTTTACAAATCAAAACACTTTGGTAGAATAAAAATAATACAAAACTAAGGCATAAAATAAGGCATATGGCGGCACTATATAGCTGTTTTGACACAATCTGTATTGTATAAAGCACTAGGCTATATAAATAAAGGTGACTATATTATGTCAGCACTTTTATCTAATGGAAAACAAATCCTTCCTTTTATGCACAGATTTTAAATAAAAAAAAGTCCACTCTGAAGCTTTCGCATTCACATCACTATAACCTCTAACATGCAGACCAGACATAAGACCTGAACAGGAACTGACCTTCCTGACCCAAGACAGGTCTACTGACAAAAAAAATGTATAAAATAAAAATAAAAATCACTTCAAATGCACCAAAGTCATTTGTGAATATTTTAATAAAAGAATACATGCAAAACACACAAAGATCTGGTAATCTAAACAGCTCAAGTATTCAGTTTTAACCTTCTTAAAGCAACTAAAGATGTGTATTACCAGTGTCTTGGAATTCATACATGAAACACTGATTCAATGACACTTGCTTATGATGGCGATGTAACAGCAGTCTATTAAGAAAAGGCCACATGCTGATCTCAGTACATCAGATAAGTCACCTCTCACAAGGCAAGATCAGATCAGAACAGATGATGTAATTGCCATGTACATGACCTCAAGAAAAGACACACACACTCATAATCAATCGCCACTGTCTAGCTGAGAGAAAATACTGTGGGAACTAAGTCTACCTGATAGGCCTGTCGCAATAATCAATATATCGACTTATCATACAATATATGTACATGACCTCAATAAATTTTAGTGACAATGTATCGCCCATTATATTTACTTAAACATTCATGTCACCATGTTTTTTGCATTCCACTTGCGCCAGTGTCTTTGCAGCTTCTCGTACATAACATGGTGTAGTTGGTGCTAGTTCAAAAAAAAAAAAAAAAAAATTATTCATGAATATTTCTTTTTTCTACTTGTTACTTTGCCGTTTTTTTTAGAAAATGTTTATTTACTATTTATTCAAGTTTTTAAGGTATCTGAATATAAAGTTTTTTGTCATTTGAAAGTATGTAGGTCTTCTTGCATTGTTATGCTTTTATATTATGATGGTCTTAAAATGACAATAATATTATTTATCGCAATTATTGATGGGACAATATATTGCACAACAAAAAGCTGTTATCGAGACAGGCCTACTACCAACCTGATTTATCTTAGTGCACCTTGAGAGATACCTTTTTTGCATATTATAGACATTATAGAAGAATACGTTTCTTCAAATGCTTTTGTTTATATGTTTAGAGCTTTGTTTCTGGCAAATGTTTTCTTTTAGTTTGCATAAAATGGAAACAGGTTACAATTCAAGCTTAAATGACAAATACTGTTGACTAATATGATTAATAAATAGAAATGTCTATTTGTAGTACATTATTGGTTTATAAGAAAAAGGTGTGTACATTAAAAGACCAAGTTCAGGTAAGAAAAATGCTTTCTTCATCTGCATTCTGTCTTCAACCAGAGAAGTCAAGTACTGTTTAAACTAAGCAAACCACAGCAGAAAAAAAAACCCTTTAGAAATGCATATTGTGACATTTGAAGCTAGGTACAACTAGAACATAAGAGGTATACTGAAATGTGGTTACCTTTATCTGCCCAGGATCTACTGCCAACGGCAGACAAACTCATCACTAAAACAGTAATGCTACGATAAACATGTAAATCTACCCTAGAACACATGCATAAGGATCCTGCTTTCCAAAAGCTTAACAATTATCAGAGTAAATATGCAGGAAGAAAAAAACTAAACAAATACTACTAGTATAAATGTTTACATTAACTATTTTCCTATAATACATACTTCAAATCCTTGCAAAGTCCTATATACACATAACATGTCAAATAAAAGGAATGTTAAAGTTTCTAGTGCAAATTCTAATATCACTATTTCCAGTGCAAAACATGTTGTACAGTACTTGACCTGCACAAGCTTAATGAATTATTAAAGCAAATGTCAGTCAAATGCCGTGAAAGAATGCAATGAAATTCCATCCCACTGTCTTTAAAATGAATCCCTGTCAATTGTCTAATTTTATGATTTACATGTATAGAAAATCTTTGTATCTTTGTATCTTACATGTATCTTAAAATGTTTACATGGCATCTTTTCCATAATATACAATGTAAGGCATTAAAAGGTATTCATCCCTAGATTTTTCTCTTTTTTGCATTAAAAGGCCATTAAGCACAAGTCCAGCTCTAAACATGAAATTACAAGTACTCACCCATATAGATCACTATACATACTACAGGACGAAACCCCTGGAGTCTTGCCTCTTAAGGAGTCAGATTACAATATTTGGCATGAAAGCAAAACAGTCATCACTCTGCTTGCATTTGTTCCCTGACTTCTGTAGGCAGCGTTTCAAACAGCGCGTCTTCTACGACAAGTCCACTGCACTTTAAGGCGCGACAATGGCCAAGTTCAGCTGGTAAGAACTCAAAGTGATTACCCTTTAACTCCAAGTGAGTCAGTACACCTAGGAAAGAAATCTTTGGTGAGAGGACAGACAGCATGTTTCTGCCAAGCTTTAGAGTCTTTAGCTTCTTACAGAAGAAGAGCTCATCGGGAATATTTTCAATTTTGTTGCAACTAACAGAGAAGTACTGAAGGCTTTGGAGAACGCCTATCTCCGGTGGGATAAAACGGATGTCATTATTGGAAACATCAAGGTAACGGAGTTTGTTGCACAGGAACAAATGTGAAGGTAGGATCTCGATCTTGTTATGACTGAAGTAGAGGCGCTCCAAGCTGGTGAGTTTTTTTATGTGTTCAGGTATAAAAGCAATGCTGTTGTGCCAAAGCTTCAGACAGGTCAGCTTACTGAGGTGCTGGAAGCTGACAATCTCTTCAATGGTGCGTAGATTGTTCTCTTTCAGATTCAAAGTCTGCAGATTAGACAGGCTGAAAATGGCGTGTGGTATGCGCTCCAGATCGCAGTGCACCAACTCAAGTTCTGTAAGATTCACCATCTTTTTCAGGTTGTTTAGCATGACCAGTTTGGTGCCATCATTGCAAACACAGAGGCGTAGTAGATGGCTGGCCACATCCACAATGGATTGAGGGATCTTGGTGAAGTTGCTCTTGAGCGTCAGTGTCTTCAGCGCTTTGAGCTCTCGTAGAGAGTCTAGGGTCACATTCTTTGATGCATCAGAACTCAAAGAGCCACTCAGATGGAGCTCTTCCAAGTTTCGCAACACATACATCCACTGTGGAAGTTCACGGGCATCATCAAACTTAACTCGCAACACCTTCAAGTTCTCCTTGAGGAAGGAGGTGGCTGCACTGTGGATCTTGAGCGAGCACTGGTAAAGCGAAAGCTCCTGGAGATCCTCTAGTTGGGCAATGGCTGCTGGTATGGTAACATTATTAATAATCTCAAGCTTCAAAGACTGCAGCTCTGTCACCTCGAAGATGGTATCTGGGAGACCCGACAGCATAAAGAGTTGAAGTTCTAGTCTGTTATTGCTGTTGGTCTGCAACTTCTGCCGAAGCTTATCAGCTGTCCACTCGTGGTTGAGGTTGAGCTGTTTCAGCTTGTTTTCACTCACTTCTGAGAGAAAAACTGCAAATCTCTTGGAATATAAGGGATCATACTGGTCGATCATGTGCAACATGAAAGCAAAGTCATTCTTTACATCTGGGATGTCATCAATTCCGGTCTCTTGCCTGACATATTCAAAAGAGTATTCCTTGAGAGAAATATAGAACAGCCAGTAGGATGTATAAAGGCAGGTAAGTCCGTAAACTCCAACAAAACACAAATAACAGTAGGAGAGCTTGGAGAACAAGTGGGCCATAGTATGATTGCAACAGAAGTACCGGTAGCCTGTCATGTCCAGCATGTTCTCAGTACAGGTAACACTGAACCTAACCTGTGACACCAGAGCACTGTTGTATGCAATTATAAGGATAAATTTGAGTACTTTTACAACAGTCTGACGGACATACATCATATATAATATATCACCCTCCTCCACATGCAGGCGGAATTTTTTGACCTTCTCAAACAAGGCCTTGGCTTGCTCTCCTTCCTTCTTGTCAAGGACACTTGCTACTGGCTGTTCAACAACAATCTTTTCAGGAATGGATCTCAAAGACTGAGTCTTTTCCAGGTTGCCCTCACCAACTGGAGTATCAAGGTTTGACCTACTGGCACTGTTCTTCTTCTTGTCCTTCTCCTCAGGATTCTCCCCAGATACTTCTGACAGTGCCCTCGTAGTCCATGGGGAGTCAAAACACTTGCCCAGAATGGATACAAAGTGCTCAATTTTAGAGCTGGAGCCAGGAAATTTGAACCAGAAATTGCTGCACACCATGAAAATGACAGTATGTATGAGAACCAGGTAAGGGAAGTACTTAGCATACCAATGCAGTGCCTTTTCATAGCACATTTGGTTTATGTAATTATACTGCTGAATATCCAAGTTCGTCTTTAGTCCTTTCAACTCATGGACAGGCACTATTGATTCATTTTTTGTAGAAGGAGGTGGGCACATCAGCTCTGTTTGGTTTGGCGAGAATGTTCTTTGAGGAAGGCATATGATTTTATCTTGCATCACCTAAATGGACAGAAGAGTGAAAGAGAAGAGACAGAAATTTGTATTAAAGTAGTTGGGGGATAGTTAAACCAACATCTTTCCATGTACATCATAACTATGCAATCTTCTATTCTAACTTATGTATAATTACATTAATATCCCCAAGTATGCAGTAAATGCTAATGAACCTCAAATGCAGAGAGGAAATAAATAAACCTCAAGAGTTTTTAAGATAGCAGACAAGGCAATTGCTTGTACTGAATTACAATTCCACACCACCCATAGATTACCAGGAACAGTGTAACACTATCTGACATGGAGCATCTCTTTTAAGATAACTATTTTGGTCCTCTGACATCATTGTTTTGACTCAGACAGGAAATGAAAAATCATTACATTAAAGGTGGGTGAAATGGCCAAAATCTTGTATCACCATATGAGTCATTTTATATCACGAGAACGATATATATCACTCTTTATTATTTTTTTCTTTTAATGAGGTTTTTATGATATTAAAATCTTTGATACCATATCATTTTCATAATCGTCACCAATGTTGATATCAAACTAATACAAGAAGAAAAAAGAAAAAAAAAGAAGTTCACTGGAGATAAATAAACAGTCAGTAATAAGACAAGCAATAGGACAAAAAACTACAATACATAAGAAATACATTGTGTATATTAGTCTTCACTCTGTAAATTACATCCATCTATCTATCTATCTATCTATCTATCTATCTATCTATCTATCTATCTATCTATCTATCTATCTATCGCCATAATTATTAACATTATTTATTTATTTTCTTCTTATTCTAACATGAATGGTAGACAGAATGAATATTGGAACACTTACCCTTTAAGACTGGAGCTTTCTTTCGTAACTGTTTACGATCCCTTAAGATCTAAATGGCTTTGTTTATGAGGATAGGCTACTTGCAAAGCTGGGAATTTGGACACATATATGTGTTTATGCAATCATTCAAAGCCAATAAAGCAGCAATCAAACTGTGGAACTCGTTTATTAAATCAATTCAATGCAAACAGACTGAAGTAGTTAAAGTCTTTGGTTCTTTTAATTGTGATGATTTTGAGTTACATTTAACAAAAACCCACAAATTCACTATCTCAACAAATTTGAATACTTCATAAGACCAATAATAATGATAAAAAAAATAATAATA
Organism: Carassius auratus; assembly: GCF_003368295.1. Classification (NCBI taxonomy): domain Eukaryota; kingdom Metazoa; phylum Chordata; class Actinopteri; order Cypriniformes; family Cyprinidae; genus Carassius; species Carassius auratus. The sequence continues at coordinate 15,536,132 of NC_039273.1, read as the reverse complement.
AAAAAACATTTTTAGTGAATTGTTGGCCTTCTGGAAAGTATGTTAATTCACTGTAATGTACATGTACTTAGTGCTTGGTAGGGGCTCCTTTTACTTTAATTACTGCCTCAATTCGGCGTGGCATGGAGGTGATCAGTTTGTGGCACTGCTGAGGTGGTGTGGAAGCCGAGGTTTCTTTGACAGTGGCTTCAGCTCATCTGGATTTTTTGGTTTGTTGTTTCTCATTTTCCTCTTGACAATACCCCATAGATTCTCTCTGGGTTTAAGGTCTGATGAGTTTGCTGGCCAGTAAAGCACACCAACACCACAGTCATTTAACCAACTTTTGGTGCTTTTGACAATGTGGGCAGGTGACAAATCCTGCTAGAAAATGAAATCAGCAAAAAGCTGGTCAGCAGAAGGAAACATGAAGTGGTTTTCTTGGTAAACGGGTGCAGTGACTTCAAAAAAAGCACCAATGGACCAACACCAGCAGATGACATTGCTCCCCAAATCATCACAGACTGTGGAAACTTAACACTGGACTTCAAGCAACTTGGGCTATGAACTTATCCACTCTTCCTCCAGACTCAAGGACCTTGGTTTCCAAATGAAATACAAAACTTGCTCTCATCTGAAAAGAGGACTCTGGACCACTGGTCAACAGTCCAGTGATTCTTCTCCTTAGCTCAGGTAAGATGCCTCTGACGTTGTCTGTGGTTCAGCTAATTCCTTGACACATCTGTGTGTGGTGGCTCTTAATGCCTTGACCCCAGCCTCACGTCTATTCCTTGTGAAGTTCACTCAAATTCTTGAATTGATTTTGCTTGACAATCCTCATAAGGCTGCGGTTCCCACGGTTGGTTGCGCATATTTTTCTTCCATACTTTTCCTTCCACTCAACTTTTTGTTAACATGCTTGGATACAGCACTCTTTGAACAGCCAGCTTCTTTCACAATGAATTTTTTTGGCTTTCCCTACTTGTCAAGGGTGTCAATGATTGTCTTCTGGACAACTTTCAGATCAGCAGTCCTCCTCATGATTGTGTAGCCTAGTGAACCAAACTGAGAGACAATTTTGAAGGCTCAGGAAACCTTTGCAGGTTTTTTGAGTTGATTAGCTGATTGGCATGTCATCATATTCTAATTTGTTGAGATATTGAATTGGTGGGTTTTTGTTAAATGTGAGCCAAAATCATCACAATTAAAAGAACCAAAGACTTAAACTATTTCAGTCTGTGTGAATTGAATTTATTTAATACACAAGTTTCACAATTTGAATTGAACTAATTTTAATAAATTAACTTTTCCATGACATTCTAATTTACTGAGATGCACCTGTCCTGAATTGTGTGGCTTATGCACTCCTATCACACAGAAACAGAGACAGTGCATGCATATAGCTCTGTTGTTTGTGTTTAAACGGCCTAAAATCAGTTGTTTTTAAACTGCAGTGATTAAAAACGTGTGCAAACATTTATGTTTTCATTACTACACTCACAACAATGTGACATGAGCACGCATGCTGTTATTTACATATCTGCCTGCATCCCCATGTAATGCATGTAAGACTGCCATCATAAAATGAAAAAGTGTTGCCATAAACAATGTATTTTGTGGCACCACGAAATAAACTATATAGCATAATATGAAACGATAGACTTTTAATTTCATCCTTAAAAACGTAATTTCACCCAGCCCTACATTACACTGGCCATTTAAATATAAGAGGGAGATTAATTAACTTTGGGCTAGGAGAAAAAGGTGCTCAACGACTACTCAACAAACCAGGCCAAAAATAAATACATAAATAAATAAATAAAAAACTACCTTTCACTAGAACTGAAAAGCAGTAAACAAAAGCATTCTGTATACAGTTCAAGATGTGTGCACTTCCCCCCTTTTCCTGCAAAACTGTTTTAGTATGTCTAATAATTACACCATGTGGTTTCTGTCTGGAAAGGTAATAAGAAACAAGAACTCAGCTAAAAAAAAGAGGGAAAAGATTGTGAGAGCTCTACACAGCATTATAGTGTAGCAAAAACACAACAGGCTGGCTGCTGAGTAAAGCTTGCTAATGAAGCATCAGCTCTGAATATGGCATCTCTGCAGTAAAATGGATGTGAGGTGCAGCAGCCCCAAGTGCCTAATAAAATGTGCATTATGCACTACATGGCCACTCAAAGTGCCCCCAGTCAAACATGGTCATTTAGCAAAGAGGAGGCTATTTATTCCCCCCTCAGAACCACAGGACTATGCCATGACATTAGTAAAAGCATTAATTAGATCAATTAATACAGCCTTCACTGGGAGCATCATGAACATCCAATCTCAATTCAGAAATTGCAATACATCATGTGACTGTCCCATTCTTTGATGCACAACTCCAGCGATAGCGGGGGATATTCCCACCCTAACAGTTGGTTCCTGTTAGTGTTTGTTGAGGCTAAAAATAATTAGGATCATCTAGGAATTGAAACTCGAGGGCACGTGTGCTTGAAGCTCCACCCACTAGTTTGAGGCTGAGTAGCTTTACCACAGGAGTCATTATGTGTTTATAGAGGGGCCTCCTGAGGGGAAGGAGTAATCTTTTCGAGTGGGGTGAGTGGAATTTTTTCTGTTAACAAACTCCCACTTCTAAATGCAGCATGCACTCTCCAACAGTGGGCTTTTCATGCACAGAGGAACTCCATCTATGGTGTGAAGTCATTCATTATTCTATTGCTGTGGATCAATGAAGACTGTATGTCTTAGTTTTCCTTAAGATGTCAGCTTTTCAGCAGTAAAAAACCTTGAAAGACCAAAGTGTTCTTTTAGTGTGTGGATTAAGGAGAAAAAACTGTAATATTTACCTGCAGAGTACATCCAAACACACCTATCATAAGCATGACCACAGAGAGGTAGTCCGTGAACACATCCCACCATGGCTTCAGAACCCGGAATGCTGGCTGCTGTTCCGTGAACTGCCGGAATTCGGTCACTGGAATCATATTCTGTACAGGCAGAATGAAGAATAATGAATATGAATAGGAAGAAATTTTGAAAAACAAAAAACAGCTGATATGCTAGCCTACAGTTAATAACAAAATTTCTGTAGTTTTTGATAAATTCTTTTTTTTTCTTCAATTAATAACATTTTTTAAAAAGGGCAAGTAATAAAATGAAGACAAAAGAAACATTACACAATCATCACAATTCTGATTTCATTCTTGCATTCAAAATCAGTCATTCCTCATAAACTGCAATGTGCAGTGCAATTGGCTACAATGCGTAACATTTAAAAAATAAACACACTGTAAACAAAATAAAAATTGATGCTCTTCACAGGCCAAGAACACAAATATAGCCTGCTGTGTGCATGGAAGCATTTGAAAGCCATGGTATTTTATTGTATTTTTTACAACACCATGCTAGACTAAATATTAATTGATGGGAGTTTAAAATAAATAAGTTATGGTATGACAGTCAACCAGCATTTCACTTTGTAAAAAATCATTAATCAAATTAAAAACATTTAGCGTAATGATTCACATCTACATTTTATAACTTGAACCAATGAAAAATAAATAACTTGACCTAAACAATATTTTCTATGTCTGTGAAAACTATTTTATAAAACTTGGGACAAAGTATATTTTTATTGTTGAAGAAAGTAAATTAATTTAAATTCTATTTTTGAACCAAACAAAAAAAAATATAGATTTAAATAAAAACAAAAATTCTTATTTAAGAAATTTATTTTCATAGTCTATATCAGGCTGTTGTCCCCACATGCTTCAAAGCTATCATTCCAGTCCCGAAGAAGCCATCTCCATCCTGCTTCAATGACTACTGTCCAGTTGAACTTACCCCCCTTCTAGGGTTGTCACTTTTGTGAAAAAATCATTTTCAATTTTTAAGACATAAGTGTTAACTGAATCGATTGTAAAATCTATTTTCCATGTCTAAAAAACAAGATGTTTCCTTTTCAACATCAAATAACGGACGAACATAAAGAGAGCGCTGGAAACGCACAAGTCTGCAATATTTCTTATTTATTGGCATGAAGTTTCGTGCAGACTAACAAACTGCAACAGAAGTGCAACATTCTCTAAAAAATATATATGCAGAGGGGATGGCTGCCATGACAAAAGAAAAAACATCACTGCAGACTTCAACCCAGCTGCATTTATGATTTAGGCAATTCAAAAATCTCCAATATTATTTAAAAAAATGATTCAATCCATTTCAAACAAAAGAAAACGTGCTCCAACCGCACTGATGTCCCAGGGACACTCCGGTACAGCTGCGCAAAGTGGGGGTATTACTGCCAATTTTCCACCGCTGTCTGCTTGCAATGGTCCTTTTCATAACTCAGAATCTACTGTAACTAGATGCGTGAGGGGAATTTGCGTCTACCGTGCCGCGAGACCTCCAGACGTGCCTAAACGCATCTCTACATTGACCTAACATTGAAATCATTCGCGCCAGACGCTCTATTCACGTTGGGTGTGAACGCAGCATAAGAGGTCGCTTTCGACTTCACTGGGTCTTATAGGCGCAGTTTGTGAGTTTCTGCTTGTTTGTGAGTTTTGTTACATCTATATTTTTTAATTGTTTAATTATTTTAAAATTAATAGTGTACACATTTGGTTAAAATCGATTCCCTATTTTCATTTTCGAAACTTTTTTTGGTTGGTCCGATCGATTGTGCAATCGATTTTCGAACTAAAAGTGACAGCCCTACCCCATTCTCATTAAGTGCTTTGAACTGCTAGTCATGCACCACATCAAGTCTTCCCTCCCCCCTCCCTGGACCCCTTCCAGTTTGCATATCGGTCCAACCGCTCGACCGATGATGCCATCGCCACTACCCTCCACTCAGCACTCACACATCTGGAGGAAAAAAAGACTCATACGTCAAAAATGCTGTTCATAGATTTTAATTCAGCATTCAACACAATCATTCCTCAACAGTTCATCCACAAACTGGTCCAACTAGGGCTCAACACTTCGCTGTGCAAATGGCTGTTGGATTTTTTGACTGGAAGACCTCAGGCAGTACGGGTCAGCAGCAACACATCCAGCACCATCACACTGAACACTGGGGCCCCCCAAGGATGTTTGCTGAGCCCCCTCCTCTTCACTCTGCTGACCCACGACTGCAGACTGTCACACAACTCCAACCTCTTTATTAAGTTTGGAGATGACACGACTGTGGTTGGTCTCATTAGCAACAGAGATGAGACCAACTACAGGAGCAAGCTGAGCCACCTGGCTGGGTGGTGCAGTGACAACAATCTCTCTCTGAACATGGAGAAGTCGAAGGAGATTGTTGTTGACTTCAGGAGAGTGCACACTCAGCATACTCCTCTGACCATCGAAGGTGCGACTGTGGAGAGAGTGAGCAGCACCAAGTTCCTGGGTGTGCACATCACAGAGGACCTCTCCTGAACCGACAACACAGCAGAACTGGCCAAGAAAGCAAATCTGCATCTCTACTTCATGCCAGAGCCCCGCCCCTATCATTTACACCTTCTACAGAGGCACCATCGAGAGCATCCTGACTAGCTGCATCACTGTGTAGTATGGTGCCTCCAAACGCATCCTGCTGGAAGACTCTTCAAAGTATAGTGAAAGCAGCTGAGTAGATCGTTGGTTTCTCTCTCCCCTCCCTCCAAGACATTTATGGAACCGACTCACCTGCAAAGCCCTCTGCATTGCAGGTGATCCCACCCGTCACACAGCTTCTTCAGTCTGCTGCCATCAGGGAGGAGACTGCGGAGTCTCCAGGCAAGGACCAGCAGACTGAAGGACAGCTTCATTCATGAGGGTGTCAGCCAGCTGGTCTCCCTCCTGACCTTGTCCCCCCCTCCCTTCTTTTTCCCCATGCACCACAGAACTCTGAACTTCAGAAACCCCCATCCACACTTCTACTACTACTGCTATTTTTCTACTGCTGGTTTTATCTGTATGCACCAAGGGTCTAAGAGAAACGCAATTTCAATTCTCTGCATGTATTTACTGTACAATAATTGACAATAAAGCAGACTTGACTTGACTTAACTTGAAATATTGTTTAGGGCAAGTTAACTATTTTTCAAGTTTAAATCTATATCAGTTGATTTTTTTTCCAATTTGGTTAAACTAGAAAATTAAGAAAAAAAGCAAACAAATAAAAGGAACATTCGTGCAGTTTTCAGTTTTATTTTAATTCAATTCCAAATGTTAATTTAAAAACACAACAAAACATGAATTTTTATCTGCAAACATTTCCCCATAAAACATGACAAATCTAGTTTAACAAACTAACATAAAACAGTTTACCTCAGAATCACAACAAACGGCATCAAAACTACCTGTATATCGTTTTATTGGCAGTACTGAATTATAGGTGCCTTTTCCGAAGTTGTGCATCACCTGCTGAATAAAATATAAAGTGCTTTTTAAACACTTAGTCCAGGTACAGGGCATAAATCAGTCTGAAAAAAATGGATATAGAAGGCCTGAGATCGGTCGGTTCATCCATTTCAAATGTTTCTTCCAAGATGATTCCCACTCTAGATGGGTTCAGTTGTGAACTTGTTGGATCAACACTGAAGATTCTTACTGGAGTCTGTCTTGTCAGCTACATCCTAACAGAGGAAGAAACAGCTTGATAAAGTCAGTTAGCTAATGCTGTTGTCAAATACTCAAGATCATATGCTGTGTTCATACCACTGATCTATAATATAGAACTGGATTGCTCATGACGTCATGAAAGTGAAGCCGCCGCACTGCCATATTGGTAACATATAAAACAAATGACAAAGTGCTTATTCTGAAATCTGAATTTATTGAGAGAAATAACTATATACAGTACGGATTTAAAGACATAAAGCTTTATTTCCAAGATAGTAAGTTAAGCTTTTCGTTTCATTATAAAGCAATATTAACAACATAATTATATTATTCATTGTATATATTCAAATCCATTTCTGATACTAATACGTTCATGTTTAATAATTGCTGAATAATTATGTTCATAAAGAAATAGGCTATATTTTGTGTTGGATCAGTCACCTGTGTCGTCAGTGCACAGCAGACACACCCACCTAAACAGTTTAAATACATCACTTTTCCTGCCCCAAAAGACCGTAAAAACTGCTGATAACATCTGAAGTAAACATTAATTTACATAGACATATCATAAAAACGAGTCCCGTTTGACTGATTTGCTTCATATCGGGTGATTTTAGGTCAGCGGTTTGAATATGACTCAATGGTGCTCTCTGCCGGTAGTGATTAGTAAGATGGCGGATCGAACACTTCCGATGAGCGATCCAGTCATATATAGATCAGTGGTTCACACCATGTTCTACTTAGAGCTGTTCATGTCCTTGGACCAGGAACTGTGCATTTCTATGGCAACACTATCGATGCCTAAATTAATCTGCAGCAGTTAGGTACAGTCACGTGATAGAAGTAGAAACTCTCAGAAAATTCCCAGATTGCAGATGGTAATTATGACTTCTACAAGGATATGAATTATTTTTCCAAGTTGGAATGTAATTATGGCAAATATAACATGGGATCAATGCACTTATACATACCTGGTTTTCTGTAAAAATTGGTGATGATGTCAGGCTTGACATTGACAATTTTTCTGTGAAGATCAAACATTAAAGTTACAGTCTTTATAAGGGCATATGATTTGGGTTTACATTTAATTGTGCAGTATATCTATCAATAAAGTAATCCTCCTCAGTTCAGGTCTCAGTTAACCCACATGACATACAGCTGATCTGGAGTTTTGCTGTGAGGTGGCATAAGTATACATTTTAGTGCATAAGGTAATTTAAATGTATGTACATGCTTGATGTGAACAACATTGTTTGCTGTGAGACAGGATTTAAATAAATTACTTCTATAAAAAATGCCTTAAAAACTTTACTAGTGTGCATCTTGAGACATGACAATGGCACTGACATATTTTAAGATGTGCCAGTACATGATATTTTCAGTTAAGACCGCTTGAACATGCAATTTAGCCTAAAACTTGTCTGAGAATCCGGGGGATGATGTTTATATAACGTTAGCTGTGCTCTCATTGCACAGTAATTAGGGCCATACTTACACTTCCAAGGCATCTCTTCCGTCTTTCTACGATAGTCATTAAGAGGGCTCTGAACCTAGATAGAACAAAAATGTATTAATCCGTTTTTGTATTTAATGTTATATCAAACTTAATCTTTCAAACAGCCATGTCTATTAAACGTTGTCGTTAAATTATTGCACTCACCATATTAGTGCCACCATTGTCTCTCCTCCGCTGTAATCGCGGCTGCTGTAGGAGTAAAATTAACTTACACTCCTCATGAACAACATCAACAGAAAAAGAAAACGTAAAGATGAAAATAATTAAGTCGATCTTGCTGGTCTGGGGTTCAAGCGCGGTTATGTCTGCTAAAGGCAGGTGAGAAAACTAGTTAACTAACTGACGTCCCGTCGTTTAGACAAACAACAATTTTCACTTACCACAAACAGTCTCTCGTGGAAAAGAAAGAGCGACAAAAAGGTAAATGACGGAAGATAACGTCCATACACTTATTAACTTATCTTAAACAAAGTTTCCACCTTCTCATCCACAGCTTGTTGAATTCACACACAATCACATTACTGTAACAAAACGGTGTCGTTAACGGACTCGCAGCACCAGTGTGAGGAGGCGTGGTCTTGATATAAACTAAATAGGAGTTAATCTAACCTGATATTTTACATTCGTCAAAAATATGTGGTAACACTTTATTTTCATAGTGTACTTTAGACATTCTACTAGCAGTAAGTAACTTTGCAACTACATGTCAACTAGCAGTTAGTAGAGTATTAGTAGACTGTCTGCTTAATATCTTCTAACACTTTCTTTGTCAACTTATTGTAAACTTATACTAAGCCTAAACCTACCCCTAACACTAACCCTAAACCTACACTGACAGTCTACTCTGAGAGTTTGTAGACATGTAGTTGCAAATTTCTGAGATTTAGTTGATATGTAGTTGACATGTAGTTACAAAATTACTTATAGTCAGTAGAATGTCTAAAGTGGACTATCGAAATAAAGTGTAACCAAATATGTCTTAGTTGAGTTCTTAATGACAAATATTTATCAATGTTAAAAAAAAAAAAAAAAAAAACTAATAATGGTAAATTAAATTGAAAGACTAATTATTTATTTGATGAAGTACTGCTTGAAAAACTCTTTTCAGTGTAGTATGCAGAAGGTTGAATTTTACTTTTTATTATATTATCCTCTTGTTCTGTTCAAAATAAGTTGGTTCTTATAGCCAAACTGGAAGAGCATGATGGAAAGGACATGGGCTCAATTCCCAGGGAATGCTTGGTGTGATCAAATGTATAGCCGATCCAAAATTCTCTGGATTAAAAGCCTCTGGCAAATCCATTAACACAAATGTATTTCATGCTCTATAATTTTTTAATAGTCAAAGAATTATAACCTCAATAAGGAACATTTGTTTACACAGGAACAACACATTTGTATTTGAATATTTAAATGTGCATTTCAACTGCTTTTGCTTATTATTGTTGTTATTATTATTAAATGGCTACCTGAAAAATAAGTTGACTCTTGATTTAAGAACTACACTGAGCAATGAAATATTTCTGAATAATGACCATTTTCGAGCGAACCACTTTATAACTGGCTGGGGCTGCTCATACATTAGCTATATATTCTTTCCCTCACATTCTCCACAAGTTATCTAATGAAATAAATGTAAATTCAAATCCATGCATCTATTTATTTGGCAAATATCCTGGTAATATGTAAAATATAATTGTAAAAAAACTTAAAATATTTTATATATTATTATTGTAATAAATAAATGTGTTGAGGTGCAATTATGAAAGACCTGTGAATCCTGAAAGACACTGAATAAGTATTCAGGACAACACTCGTGAAGACCAGCATAATATGCTCTTACATTCTAATCATTCCTAATGTAGGCAGTCTGCCAGGCTTCCTCTAACATCTATTGTGCTGCACTTTTTGCATCATATAATACACAAAGCATATTCCACTGGTCTTATTAATTATTGAGATAACTGCTGCATATGCTTCACTTTGCAGCAGTCGGCTGGTCAAAAAAGAGGAATATTTTATTTTATGTGATTACATTTTTGTTGAAGTCGACTGATCACTGATGACGTAATTAATGAACATAAGCCTGGAGCTTTGTTGTTGCTCTTATAAAAGCTCATTTTTATCAGTTCTTTAGTCTTTGGGTCATTATATTTCTCACAGATTTCTACTCGTTGTAAATCAGATAATGTTTCAGATAAAGTAGCACAGTAAAGATTACATTCATATGAATGCATTGGTGAGATCGATTGTGTGAGTGAATTAATTCTACCTGGCAGCTTCTCTCTACTAGTAGTGATGCTGTGGGATTCGGTTATTGATTCTTGGATTGATTGGTTCAGCGTCCCCACGATCTGTACGTTGGCATATATGCAAATTCATTCTCTGCCAGCAGGAGGAGCTTGTAGAGCGGTGAGAGTTTTCTCCTGTAACGGCTGTAATCAAATAAGCGCTGAGCCTGCACTCACAAACGCTGCTAAGGCATTACTGTCTGTAGCTTATGTGTGTGCGTTACAGTGCAGCAGTGCATTAAGGCCCGTTCAGACCAAGCACAATAACGATAAAGATATAGCTCTAAAAATCATTCTCAATATTAAAGAATAGCGGAGTCCACACCACAACGATATAGGCACAGAGATAAAGGCACAGAGAAACGATATTGTTGGAATCACTTTCACAACTATTTTTTTTTCCGATGAACGATAAAAACATTGCCAACCAATCAGAATCAATCATGCTGTAATGAGCTCTGAATTTAAAGCAGCATACATGCGTCCCATTAGAATACACAAACAATATCGTTCGCTGGTGTGTACGCTAATATCGTTATCTTTATAGTTGTCTTTATAGTTATCGTTCTTGGTGTGAACAGGCCTTTAGATTAGAACGGCGATTAACTTACCTGTACAATAAGCGATTTAATCATGCATTCTCCCGTTCAATTTCGAGCATATAGTAATTTAATCACACATGACTTGTAAAGCGATTTTGGAGTATGTATTTATTTGTAATTTTAACTGTTTGGAACATAAATGTGGAAGTCCTTCAAAGACTTCTTATCCTGTTGCGCCCTCTATAGGACCAGCGACTAGTTGACGTCAAACTTAAAGCACCATGGCAGAGTAGTGTTGTGATGGTAACAAAATTCCAGTACTCGGTACCAATACCAGTGAAAATGCACAGTTCTTGGTACCAGTTTCGGTACCAAAGCAAAACACGCTTATTAAAAAATGCCTTGCACTCTATTTGTGTCGGCATATATGCAAATTCATTCTCTTCCAGCAGGAGGAGCTTGTAGAGCGCGTGAGAGAGGTTTCCTTTAACGGCTGTAATCAAATAATCGCTGCTAGTCGGTACAACCCCTAGTGTGTGTATATAAACCTATTTTTGACTCTATACACCTATAAAAGGCCTGCACAGATAGAGAGCATTGACACAACAAAGTAGTTAAAGAGAATCCCATGAGGAAGGGTAGAGTAGAACTAGAACTACTGCACATAATTTAAACCACTACTAAAGAGTAAAGGCTTAAAGGAACACTCCACCGTTTTTTGAAATAGGGCTTATTCACATTATTTCCTACATTTAGATAGGTGGGCAAATGCATTTTTGTGTCAGTGCATGCATTGTTTTAGTTTGACTGGGTCAGCGTTAGCTTAGCTTAGCACAATGAATGGAATCCTTTGTTGCCAGCTAGCATGGCCTGAGTAAAAGTGATCAAAAAAATAAAAAAAACCCACCTAATTACTTCTTGTGGCCTACGTATTCACAACGAGTACAAATAGCGATCCAGATTAACACTAGGCGATTTCCTAGGCAGATATTGACTTGGGACTATATTATGGGGAAGCACAGGCGAAGCACTGCTGCTTAAGGCGAAGCACTGCTACTTCGGCGCAGAGAATCACGCAACACATGAAATCCCACGACTTCCGTCAACACACCGGCGTGAATAGTAGCTGCCTGGCTATTTTCCTTACAGTACACGAATGGCGATGAACATGGCTGATTTTGAGAGAGACGAAGAGGGTGACTTCTCAGACAGTCAAGAACCAGAACCATACCTATTTGAACCAGAGTTTACAGAAGACGAGCTGCGTGCTTTGGAAATAGAACGACAGGAGGAGGAGGTTGCGTTCGCTCAACACCCTGAGGACGTGAGGATGAGAGCCAACATGAACTGGTGGTGTGAATGTGGGGGAATATGCCAATCTATAACCGACGGAAATAGAGTGTCTGTGCTGTAGAGAGTGGGACATGTTTTTGCCATTGATGACCAGGCTCAACACGTCAGATCAAGATGAGCGTGCCCGAAGTTGTGTCACATCTACATAGGATTTCACGGCGCTGATCCATTCTGCAGTACTCGATTTTTTTTCCAGTGTGACAAAGTGAACTGGAAAAAACGCCCCACGCCGAATGGACCAAATGGACAGCTGTCCACAGAGTAAGTGATTATTTTAATCATGACGCATGTATAGATCGACCCATATTATACCTGTATTCACATAGAGTTGATGTTTTCATGTGTTGCGTGATATCTCTGCGCCGAAGTAGCAGTGCTTCGCCTGTGCTTCCCCATAATATAGTCCCAAGTCAATATCTGCCTAGGAAATCGCCTAGTGTTAATCTGGATCGCAATTTGTACTCGTTGTGAATACGCAGGCCACAAGAAGTAATTAGGTGTTTTTTTTTTTTTTTCGATCACTTTTACTACGGCCATGCTAGCTGGCAACAAAGGATTCCATTCATTGTGCTAAGCTAAGCTAACGCCGACCCAGTCAAACTAAAACAATGCATGCACTGACACAAAAATGCATTTGCCCACCTATCTAAGTGTAGGAAATAATGTGAATAAGCCCTATTTCAAAAAACGGTGGAGTGTTCCTTTAAGGCACCTTTCAAAATGCAGATAAGTACCCAGTTGTAGTCAAAATGTGAATGCACTAAAATAAATGAATGCTAAAAAAATACAGTATGGTTTATAATGAACAATTAAATACACTAATTTATAAGGTATACAAAAAAGTACACAAGTATAGCCAAACCTGTTCACACACAATTAGTACTAGTAGCATAATCATCACAAACTTGTCAGCAAATGAATTAGGCAAACCTGACCTCAGCTGATCATAAATCTTCAAGTTGTTTACTTGCTGGAAATGTTAACAGTTCAATGGTGCTTACACCAGGGTAAACACAATCGGTCTTATTCAGTTTAAAATATACTCCAGTATCCAGATGCAGTTTGTACTTTTATAAATAAGATAATTTAATTTTTTCAAGAAAAAAAGACAATATCAAAGCTTGCATATTTAGATGCAATCTGCCTGTATTCAATGCACAGAATAAGTAGCCACAACAACCGTTATAAAAAAGAAAACCGGGATAAAATAACTTTGCTGTATATGAACAGGCAGCCTTCTTCAGTCCGTGGAAAATATCTGGACATTCATGAACAGCTGCAGCAGTTCAAGTGTCTGGACCTGATTCCCGGCTGATTTTGCAACAAGATATATTCCTCACGTAGGTTTGAAACTTCTAAAAATGCACATAAATCCCTTTACACCTCCAGGAGCACAACAAAATTAAGTATATATAGCTATATATATAAGAATAATAATTAAAAAAAATACAATTTCATGACATTTTAGATAAATACTGCACTATATCCAATGTTCAGATGCTACAAGATGTAAACTCATAAAATGTTGGCAGACTGAATGGAAAAATCCAAAGAGTTCTTATAGACAAGAAATAAGCAGTGCAGAAATGGATGGGGGATCTATGCATGTTGCAGCAGACTTTCTATTTAATCTTATAGCTTTAGTATCCAACTAAACTCAGTTTTATAAGGGATCTATCATCTCCTGGAGCAGCTCTTCCTGCCAGGAAATGGTGTGATTCTCAAATATAGTCGTGGAAGAAAAAAAAAGAAAGAAAACCCTGCACGTCTGAGTCATAAAGGATGAAGGCTCACTTCCAGAAGGATCGGTAAAAACATTCGACAGCCGTTTTGTAATCTTACGTGAAGACGATTGCCTACTACTACTAATAATAACGGAAATCGAGATAAACATCATTGCCTCTCACAGGACAAAGCACGCACGCTTACTCGCGATTCTTATTTAATTTAACGTTAAAATCTGAACATTTGTTTTGAATGTCTCGTGGTACATTAAATTAAGTATTTTAAATAGACGCCCCTCTGTCTAATCCCTATGGATATAAAGTAAATAATGTAAAATAGGTATAATCCAAATAAAAAAATAGAATAATAAAAAAACATTTAGTGACGCAAATTTTTAATTTAACATTATATTCTATGACCAATATCGACAATTTCCCAGCGGTCCTCAATTTTCTTTAGTCCCAGTCATTAAACAAATTCGTTTCGCTATCACGTATTTAAAACAATAACTGTAACGTTACCACGTTTTTCTCCCTGAAGGATTTTGAAAAGTTAAACGCTGCACCGAGCGAGTTTCAATATTTCAACGACTATCCCACAATTACGTCATGAAGATGAAATTATTCAACATAAACATCTGGAATGTTAACATTTGGTCGCAAACGCCTACAGCTCGAAGGAAACGGTCCCGGTTTTCACTAACCTTTAAATGGACTGAAGGCGCGTTCTGCGTCTACAGCTGAAGATTCTAGCAGGCACTGTGGCATGTCCTTGTGGCCGCTGCTCAGTCACTTTCTGTCCTCCACCTCCAGCTGCCGTCAGTGGGCGGGACTTCGGTTCATGACCAAAGCATTCCCAGGACCGCCTTTCTCACGTTCCGTTTAGATTGTGCGCGTTACTCTTTCGTGTTACATAGCCTATATCTGACCCATAAGCACCTCAAATGTTACAGAATATCTCAGGGGCATATCCTCCACATCCCCAGCATTTTAACTAGTAACATGAAGCGATTTCCTATGCGTCACGCTAAAGTTAATTATGGCTTTAACTGTTTACAGTCCTTGCTTAACCTTAAAAAAAAGATGGGATAATGAGAGAGATAATGTATCAAGCGAGAGATAATGTATCAAGCGAGGCAGTGGTTTATTGTAAAACACTGTAATTCACACAGGGTTCCTGACCATATAATATTATTGTTAAATGACAAAAAGAGAGTGGAACTATTGAACAACAATTCAAGAAATGTAATACAAGTTCTAAAAGATGAGTAATGTAACTCGGTGTAGTGTTTATTTTTAGTATTTATTTTCAAAAGATATCAGAAATGGGAACTAATGCCAATGATCCATGACAGTGTACACAAGCTGTTCATTACTGCCATCCTCCTCCAGCCATAGCAGACATTAACTTAAATATGTCAGCCCACTGTCTCCATAGCCTCTGTACTAGATCATATGTTTACAGTGTGTCTGATTGGCTGAACCATCTGCCTCAAACTTGCTTGCACGCTCCCTCTTTGTTCTCCGGAAACCCTCTTTGACATTGGGGCGGTAGAGACTTTAGAAGGTCTTCCTCAATTAAAAGCCTATTCACTGTAAGGCCTTGGCACTTTCAGCTCTGTTGAAAGACTCCACAGCTAGTTCCCTTGAAAATAAGTCAGAAAACTGATCATTGCATCACTCTTTGCTTTTCTGGAAACTTTTGTGATCCAAGATCAAATACATTTCTTGCCATGAAATAACCAATTTAAAGCACAGAATTCTAAATAGAAAAATATTCACAGTACAGACTCAAATTAGTTTTAAACAAGTGTGTATGTGCGTGTGTGTGTGTGTGTGCGTGCGTGCGTGTGTTTTTGTGTGTGTGTGTGTGTTAAAATTGCCATTGTGTTGTTGAGCTGCACAGCTCAGTTTTGTAATTGCACAGACATTCCAAAGTATCATGTCAAGGACAGAATTCATGACCCACCAAATAGTTCTTTCCCAGTGATTTATTTCCTGGAGGTGGGAATGTCCAAATATTCTCTCTCTCTCTCTCTCTCTCTCACTCTCTGTATTTGGGTAATTAAGGGCCATATTAACGAAAAACCCCAAAACAAAAAATTGGTCATTATTAACTTACCTTCATGTCAATCCAAGCAACATCAAAACAACCTTTTTGTCAAGCAAAATCAATTCAAGAATTTGAGTGAACTTCACAAGGAATAGACTTGAGGCTGGGGTCAAGGCATCAAGAGCCACCACACACAGATGTGTCAAGGAATTATCTGAATCACAGACAACGTCAGAGGCATCTTACCTGAGCTAAGGAGAAGAATCACTGGACTGTTGCCCAGTGGTCCAGTGTCCTCTTTTCAGATGAGAGCAAGTTTTGTATTTCATTTGGAAACCAAGGTCCTAGAGTCTGGAGGAAGAGTGGAGAAGCTCATAGCCCAAGTTGCTTGAATTCCAGTGTTAAGTTTCCACAGTCTATGGTGATTTGGGGTGTAATGTCATCTGCTGGTGTTGGTACATCGTGTTTTTTTTTTTTTTTTTTTTGAAAACCAAAGTCACTGCACCCTTTAACCAAGATATTTTGGAGCACTTCATGTTTCCTTCTGCAGACCAGCTTCTTGAAGATGCTGATTTCATTTTCCAGCAGGATTTGGCACCTGCCCACACTGCCAAAAGCACCAAAATTTGGTTAAATGACCGTGGTGTTGGTGTTCTTGACTGGCCAGCAAACTGACCAGACCTGAACCCTATAGAGAATCTATGGGCTATTGTCAAGAGGAAAATAAGAAATAAGAGACCAAAAAACGTAGATGAGCTGAAGCCACTGTCAAAGAAACCTAGGCTTCCATACCACCTCAGCAGTGCCACAAACTGATCACCTCCATGCCACGCCGAATTGAGGCAGTAATTAAAGCAAAAGGAGCCCCTACCAAGTACTGAGTACATGTACAGTAAATGAACACTTTCCAGAAGGCCAACAGTTCACTAAAAAAAAAAAAAAAATGTTTTTTTATGAAGTATTTTATTTATATTTTATTTATTTATTTTATTTATTTATAATATTTTATATTTTTGATTTATATTATTTGTTAAGATAGTGAATTGGTGGGTTTTTGTTAAATGTGACCAAAAATCATCACAATTAAAAGTTTTTTTTTTTTCAGTATTTATAAGTTTATATTGCAAAGTTCAAATTGTTGAACAACTTAAAGACTTCAGCTTTTATATTACAAAGCATTTGTGCTAATACGTAGATAGGGTTTACCCATTTTTTGGTCCATATATTAAAAAGTGGTTCACATAATAAATAATTTAAGTTCTTTACAACATATATGAAGCTTTTTGAAGATCAAATAAAAAAGGTTTATGACAACTGTTTAAATAAATATTTATTTTTTATACATGACAATTGTGTAGTAATAGTGTAGCTTGTGTTATTCCTTCTATTGTTGTATTATATATATAATTTATCATGGGTTTATTTTTAAAAACAATAACATAAAAAAACTCAAGGCGCTCTAGTGTGTTTTGTGAGTGATCTCTATTCAGTTTTTCACTGAAAATATTCAGTGCTGACTAGAATCCAATTAAATAATAAATGCGTAAGAAAAAAATGTAATATAGGCAATATGAATTCCATTTAATCTAGAATAATTTGCCCCAAAAGGTACAAACAACTAATATCATCTATTATTTAATGTAAGGGTTTTATGGACCCCTAGGGGTCTGTAAAGGTATTGCATAGGCAAAATAGGGAGATTTGTACGCCCATGAAATGTTCGTCTGTTTATATTTCTGATTAATGGACTGATAAGAATTATGTAATTTTAGTTTTTAGTTTAGTTAGTTTGAAGTTTATTTAAAAATCAGAAATGTAATATATATATATATATATATATATATATATATATATATATATATATATATATATATATATATATATATATATATATATTATACTGGTTAGCAGGATTAACCTCTAGTTCTATATTCCAAGTCTAAGTAAAATATACAAGATGATCAATACAAAAACTTTTGTTCTGACAACCGTGGAATCTAAATCTTGAGACGCATTACCTGCTTGAAATAGTATTAGGCTAATATTTATAATGTATCTGTGATTACTGCGCCATCTGCTGTGTTAAAATGCATGTCGACAAATGATATAAAAAGCTCATAGATCACAGATGTCTAAACCAGGGCCCACGGGACAAAGTCAGCCCATGATTAATTTATAATTTGGCTCGACATTGCAAAATTATATACTATTTATATTTTTGTTACTGATTCCTCCTCCTTCCTATCTGAAAGAGGTCTCAGGCTTAATTGTTGACAGGCTGAATCAGTAGATGCGTGTCTTTTGTATTTTCTATTCACGCTTTACTTTACCCTGTGTTGTGTGTTGAGCCTTTTCTAAATTCAGGGCCAACCAACATTGGTTAAAGCCGTTTCAAAAGTATATGGAAAAGTCTATGACCGTCAGCCAGATCCTGGTTAAAGTATATGGATCTTTGTTCAGCACTATGCAGGCTACCGATATAAAGTTGGTTCTACGTTTGACATTTGACATTTGTCAGACATTCAGCATAGGAAATCTTCAATAGTTCTTTGATTTGCCACAATGACAAGAAAAATGCTGTGTTCTAATTGTTTTCAAATGTTTAAGAGAACGCACAATGTGTTTTATTTGTTTTAATCTGCCTTAAGGTGTTGTAATGGATAGACCTTATAGTGTAAAAGTGCAGGATAGGGTCCGTCTGCAAAGTGTAAAACGAAGAGCAAAAGGCACAATTATTCCATCTAAAAGCTTCACTTGAGGAATGTATTAAAAAAATATGAAATATAATGAGTGTCTTATTACTGGATCATAAAAGAACATTTAGATGTTGGTTTTATTCACAGAATTATAGCACAACAAAAGTTATTGAAATGGAACAATTGAGAATAAGCTTGCAAAGCATTATAGAGATTGTGCAGTTTACCGCCCCCTAGAGGAAGATATTGCACTTGTTTTGACCATGTTTGAATGTGCTCTTCTATCTTAACTTCAAAAGCTGTGACTGTTACTGGTTTCTCGAACAACATTTTGATCTATCTATTTGTTCTGTTATAGTTCTGTGGCTTAAACCACCGTCAAAATGTTTGTCTAATCTGTAACAAGACATAACTATTGAAGTTGTGTAATAAAACTGTGTGTGTTATAAATTAATGTATTACAATTTTAAAACAACTGCAAAACAATACTCTTTGCTAGCATTGTCTTAATTGTTGAATTTCAATAGCATGTTTTCTGTTATAGTTCTGTGACTAAAACAACTACAAAAAATATTCTTATGAAAACAGTAACAAGACACCATGAGGTTGATACAGAGGAGTGTATTTATTAGAAATGAATTATTTTTTGGTTTTAATTTCAATAGGGTGTACTTTTTTGGTGTCACACTTTTGTGAATATAACGGAAAAAAAAGAAGGAAAAAAAAGAAGATCTCACAAGGACCTGGAATCAGCCTACTGCATAACTACCAGATTATGGAATGATAATGCTTTTTAATGTTGTTTTTTTTCTTTTATTAATGTATTTATTAATATTAATAATATAATAAGAACCACTATCACATATCTTGTTTACAATATTTTTCATTTAAATTCAAGTGAGCATTATAAGTGTTTGTCCTTATATCTTTCAAAGACCTTGGTGCACAAATTGCTCTTGCTTTGTTAATTATATATATATATATATATATATATATATATATATATATATATATATATATATATATATATATATATATATAAAACATTCAGGTGGAATCAATGTCAAAACAACATATAAGCTGTGATTCAAATATTAAACAATGTTATGTCATTGTCATTATGCTGCAGTTCTGGCGCTTCCGTCATACACTGTACAATGACACATGCATTTACAGCAGTGTTAACTCTGCGGAGCTACTCTCATTATCTGCATGTGCTTTTAAATGTTTCATTCGCGCGCTGGTCTGACCTATGCTTTTTCTGAGCGCTGCATTCACCGTTATCTCTTGCGCTAAAACTGTCAAAACACATAAGATTTACATGTAGACTCAGTTGGCTATGTCTAAAATGAAAGTAAACAGTTGAAAGAAAAACGTATATGTGCCTGTATTATAGTATACTAATACTGTATTATTAGTACTAATTTCTGTATTATAGTATACTAATACATGCTGTATATTAGATGCGTGCATGTCTTAAAGGGGCCGTAGGCCTAATAAACATGATACTCTCTTTGAAGGGATAGATCACCCTAAAATTTCATTTCTGACATTATTTACTCACTGTCACATTGTCCCATACCTGTATTAATTTCTTTCTCATGCTGAACACAAAATAAGCTATTTAGAAGAAAGTGGGTAACCAATCAGTTGCTGGTCCACGTTGGATTTGATAGTAGCAAAAAAATACTCTGCAAGTCAATGTGGACCAGCAACTGTTTGGTTTTCCACGTTCCTCAAAATAGCATTTATGTTCAGAAGAAGAAGAAGAAGAAAAAAAAAACTAATTCAGGTACTTTTGAGTGAGTAAATGGTGGAATAAAAACAAAACACTATGACAAAATTGACAGACAGCTGACAGAATTTTTTTTTTTTTTTTTTTTTTTTTGGGTGAACTGTTCCTTTAACGTTAATAAAACAACAAAACAAAAAAGAGAGAAAATTCACTCGCTGGTCTTGACTGAAGGAATTTAATACAGTTACTTTAGGAATCAGTTTATATAGTTTTATTTTTATATTTGTTCATTCAATTTCTTGAATGCTTAGAAACTGGCTGCGATTCCTGTAACAGCTTTTGTAGGGGAAGCTCCAGTAAAGCAGTTTGAGAAGTTCATCCATTTGTGTTTTCTCAAGGAAAGGAGTGGGTTCATTTTAGGCTTTTACAGGAAATGCAGAAGATCATTCAGCCATCTAAAGACAGCTAAATATAGATTTTGCTGCATTTCCTTTCTGAAACTGTCTGGAAGTTGCAAAGATCATTTTCAAATAACAAATGAAATCGAATGCCTTACTAGTGCTGATGTTATTTAAGGTTTTTTTGTTTGTTTGTTTGTTTTTTAACCACAGCAAGACAGCAGTTTGGATGCAGCAGATAGCATTCTGAAGTTCTGGAACAAAGACTGATTTCTGAAAGCCTGTTTATGCAGTAATGGGTCCAATTAATAACATATTTAACTTGAATTTTATATAGTTAAATCCTCTTATAATGACCTAAACTGCAGCTCAAGTGTTAATAGAGTTTGTATTTACAGTTAGTAGAATCAGCCATTTTGGGAAATTTGTTGGGATTATGAATTATGTTTTGTCACAGGCTACTAGTTGTATTAAATTTGCTGAATTTAATGCTTGTACATAAAACAAAATGTGGGGAAATTAACATTTTTGTCTGGCTTTTTAAAGATACGTTGTGTACTCTATCAAGCAGCAGTTAACTGTGTGTAAATAAAAGCTTGGGTTCAGTAAGGTTTCTTTCCTTTTTTTTTTTTTTTTTTAAATAGTACTTTTATTCAGTAAGGACACATTAAATTGACCAAAAGTGGCAGTAAAGGAATTAATGTGGGATTAAGATTTCTATTTTAGTTAAACTTAAAAATAAATAAATAATAATATTCATGAAAGAGTCCTGAAAAGCTATCATTGTTTACACAAGAGTATGAAGCACTATTATATTGATGATAATGATAATGTTTCTCAAGTCCCAAATCAGTGAATCAAAATTATTTCTGAAGGATCTTGTGATCCTGAAGACTGGAATAACATGACTGCTGAAAATTCATCACATTAATGAATTACACTTCAGAATATATTAAAATTGCCATAAAAAAATAATAAATGCATATTTTTTTATTAAATAAATTCTGCCTAGGTGAGCACAACAGACTGTAAAAACCTGATAAAAATCATGTCAACCCCAAACAATTCAATGGCAATGTAGATACAAATGTGTAAAAGGTGCTCGTAGATTACAACATCTGTGACCATTTATACAAAATTGAGAAATTATTCAGTCCCAGTGTTTTTCTGTGGATTTATAATCAAAATGTTCACAACTTCACAGTAAATAACTTTGACCCAGAAAGTACAAATCATATCAGTGCTTTGGTGCAATATACTGCTGGCATATTGAACTGTACTGCTCATGTGAGTGACACAGGCTTGAGTCTGACCTGCATTTCATTTCACTTCTCCAATAAATCTGTCACTCTTTAATGTCTTGCCAAAACAAACAATTTAATTTTTTGTGCAATACTATTGGTCAACCTCAAGATGGCATCATTCAACCTGAAAATATTCAGGATAGGCGTGAGACATAGAATATCATCATATATTTATTGAACTATGAATTGATTTTGACCTCTTCTGTTAGCAGCGAAGGTCAGTCAAGTGCGAAGAGAGTAGATTGATGTTAAGATTGTTTGCTGAACTGGAGGGCCATCCTTAGGGTGGTGTAACTGGTGCAACCTCGTGCTTGAGTGGGCCCCTCGGTGAACAGAACTTAAGGGGACCCAAAACCCCTCCAATCAGTGACACCAAAATTCCCTCCTATATTTTAGTTCACTTCCTTTCTGTAGATAAAAGGTTCTCTGAAGCACCAGCAAGTGAAGGACGGAGCCTCTCTTATTCAACCTATTTCCCAGCCTGCCTTTCCTCTTCCTGTCTGTAAATCTGTTCCATGTCCTGACTATCCCCCGGAGAGCATGTACCCCACTACTTCATTGACAAATCTTCAAGATAACGTCTGGTCACTGACTATCAGACAGCAAAATCAGATTAACGCTGCTGTTCAAGAGTACGAGTCCAGTTTTTAAATCTGCCTTTAAATCTAATTCAAACCTGGAAACAGATTTTAAAGGGATCATGACAGGTCCTTTTTATTATTTTAAAACATTATTTATAAGAACATTTGATATTTAAGACATTTCTGTGTCAGTAATCAGATACATATTGCCACATCATGTGAGCTCTTTCATGCAAATGGTCAGACGTTCTAGCTTCCATAGAAGCTACATGAGCACTGAAGCGCAATGCTCTTTGGGACGTTCTCAAGTCATGCTGGATAACATTTGCACCAAATAATTGGATTCCTTTAAGAACTAGCACAGTGGGACTATTTCGTGTTTATGATTCTGGGCGGAGGAGGATGTTCAAACACATAACGTTATCACCTTAATCTTGAACACAGAGAGGAGGGAGTTATGGAAGTTCACAGAGTCGATGAAGCAAAATAAACGTTTTCTATTGGAAACTCTTATTACTCATGTAGTGACTCTCACATACACACCCAGAAAGACCAGTTAGACCCGCAGAACGCTAACTTTTCTCCTTCCACTCAGTATACAGGTGACGTGACTCAAACATTTGTATTTTTTATTTATCGAGCGCCACCCACAGCAGGAAACGGTAAAAAATAGCTTCTTAGTAAATTCTCCAGCCGGTTTTCATCTACAACTGATACAAGAATAGGGTTACAGCAAGTACTAAAACTTGACCGTCAGGTTTGACTAGACAGGTAACGTCTTCCACCTGTAAGAAGATTTACATAACCCACAAGTAGCAAATCCATCAAATCTTATTTCTTCATACAGCCAGTGAACAAGTTACAGTTATGTGCAGTTATTTTCCTCCCTTTGTGGCAAGTCAACAGGGTCAGAATTATGCCAAAGATGAATCGCGTTTGCATCCAAAAAGCTGTAATTGGCATAGTTAAAAATGGTATTAGTGAACACGTTAGTACAACATTTTGTCGGACAAACTTTATTTTTAGTAGTAGGCTACTGTCAAACGATTAAATTGCATTCAAAATAAAAGACATTTGAAAAGGCAGCATTTGAGAGCAGAATGTATCCTTCGTTGCCTTTGATATCCCACAATCCCATGCATTTCATTCCATGACGGTTGAGCTTGAAAATAAAGATGGTGTTTGAAAGTTGTGTTGGCAGTCAGTTTGTTTGTAAATGTATATTTCTTTTTGCACTTTTGATGCTAATTCTATAGAGAAAACAGTATTATAGTAATTAAATATTTGTTTAGTCATCACCAAAATTCTATTTGGTTGTAGATTATTAAACAATTACGCTGCCTCAGAAGCCTGTCCGAAATTGTTTCACAAGGTGCCTTTGTGCAGAAATGCTGTCTGCAAAGTAATTGCCTGATAGGGCTACAAGTCAGCTGCCTATATGTTAAAGGTCCCTTTATTCGCACTTTATTGAAGCTTTGTGTTTACAGTGTACAATATAACGTGTAAATTTTTTGCGTGTAAAAAAAAACAGTATTTTTCACACAATTCACCTATCTGTATACCGCTGTTTCCACTGTAATAAAAACGGGCTAATGACTTCCTTGTTCTATAAAGTTCCTCCTTCAGAAATACATAACGAGTTCTGATTGGGCCAGCGGTTCCTGTGTTGTGATTCAACAGCAACTGAGCGTGCACTGCCCTCCTGCTAACGTGACTGGGCTAGAACGCACGTGCTGGAGATGTACTTATAATCACATGAGTGTTTTTACTGAAGAGATGCGCATGAAAACCGTATTCGTTTTTTTTTTTTTGCACAGCCCTAACATCTAGTTAACAAAGCTAAACAGCGTTGCCCTTTGTGTAATAAATTACAGAAACTTTAAAAAGCACCAATTTAAATAATAAAATACACTTACCAGTTGTGGTCCATAAACAACGCCTTCTCCAGACAAAGAGGGAACTGCTCCATCTTTCAAGAATAATCTTTGAGCGAATCCGGCATTAAACTGATTGAGATTGAGGAAGTTGTCCTCAGCAAGCTGTCCTAAGCAAAATGTGCACATAGTTTTACATGTGGATTATAATTTTCGGGAACCGAGTTAAACATAAATTGTAACCTTTAATCTTCAAGTACAGAGTCCCTGGGAAGCCCAAACAAAGATGATTGGACTCTAAGATGAAAATAACAGCGTTTCAACGACATGGCAAACAAAAACGCAGCTCTTCCTTCTTTGTTGGAGCCATAGACAGTAAAAGAAATGGACACAGCAACCCCATTGGAACTCAACTGAGACAATTGAAAGCCATTTTTAGCTATTTTTAGCACTTCTGTTTCTGACGCGCAGACTCAAACGAAGCTTGATGACGTCAGCAACCTGTCTGACAGATGTAAATGTTCTAGTACATGTGCGTGCAAACTGTCATCGTTAATCTTGCAGAGACGGCGAGCTTGAGCAGGGAGTTCTTTGGCGTGAGTGAGCAGGAGTAAGTATTCTGATTAATTATTTTGTATAGTATTTTTAAATGTAACGCCAGTAAGCCATATTAAGTTAATTGCCTGCGAGCTTCTCC
This sequence comes from Carassius auratus, assembly GCF_003368295.1. Classification (NCBI taxonomy): domain Eukaryota; kingdom Metazoa; phylum Chordata; class Actinopteri; order Cypriniformes; family Cyprinidae; genus Carassius; species Carassius auratus. Next base: position 15,510,789 of record NC_039273.1, on the reverse strand, counting down.
TCCTGTCTGTACAGTAATGTGACAGAGAGTTGAGTGGTTATGACGCAATCGTTAGCCTATTTTTTACAAAAACTGTTTCTACGTGGCCATAATGTAACATAGAAGGTAATGGAGCCCTTTATACATTGTCGTGTATCTTTAGAAATAAATAATGGACAAACGGAGTCTTTAAACGCCTCAGATGTAAAGTTATTCGCTGTCAAAGTGACGCCAAAATGAATGGGAGTCAATGGGAATGCTAACGCAAGTGAAGTTCTGCTACAAGAAGGCAGCACGCAGCCGACTTCAACTTCCGGTCGACTTCCTTGCCGCCTGGTTGGAGCGCAACAAGACCACGCCTCCCTTTTTGTGAATTCATGTGGGCGGAGGTTAGTCAAATAACTGTTTTAGTGACGTCATTACTGCAGGAACTAGAGGGATGCAGTCCAAACGGGTCGTTTTTTGTAGGCGAATTCTGTTAAATAAAATATGTCGCTTGGCATTGAACTTTGAGCTTTAACATTTTACAGATATTATTTATTACTCAAACAAGAACATTACACACTAACTAAAGTTTAACACATGGGATCACGAAGAAGGGGACCTTTAATATGTTAACAAAAACTTATTTCGGATGCGATTAATCATGATTGTCGTTTGACAGCACACATTTTTAGGGTAGGCGATTTCAGAAAGGCTAGTAATAGCAAGCTAGTGTCTTAATTTGCTTGGAGCACACACATTCTTCTTTGAAGCTCTTGACAAGAGGAATAGACAGAAACCAGCTGTCAGTTGGTGTACAGAATGTATTTGAGGAAGGTTTCATGATACATTTGAATGGAATTGTTGGCAGGAGTCCATCATAAGTTTCCTCAGAGAGGGATGAGTTCACTGTAGGATCAAATGTGTTGAACAAATAGGAATGGTCATCACAGACATATATGAAACCATTTCTATTAAAGGTGGTTTAATGTTGACATACAACCACAAAATGGCTAAATTGTGAGAAATCGTTGCAAAATTACAAAGATCTGGAACAGACTACAAATATCCTTAGAAAATGTAAACTAATAAAACATACAGCCAGCTTTGGCATAACCACATGCCAAAAATATATATATTTTTTGTTTTTGTTTAGATGAATATACATTTTTACATTCCATTTGAAAAGTTCAGAATTGTTCTCAACTTTGAGCTGCCCTCTCCAAAATGATAATCTTACAATTGATATTTATGTGTACAACAGTAGATTCAAATGGCTACAATTCTAAAAATACAGTATAAAACTATAAATTACATTTCCTTTGATGATTAGAGAGGAATGATACTTTTATAAAAGTGAAATTCTCAAAAGATCGATTAAATCGCAGCTTTCTCTCATTTTTCCTTGATAAAATTCAAGTTTATTTATCTGTGCTCTTGGTTAAGGTCTTTTTTTAACAACATTTGGCAGGAATGCTTTGGAAGGTTTTCTGTATCTGATAGTTATTGTTTGGAAGCCATGTAAAGAATTTAAGGCATTGAAGGGAACTCTTCTTGAGCTTACTCGTCTTGTAAGATGCTCCTTTTACGGAGTGAAGAATTTGTAATTTTATGTCTTAGTCAGGTTCAGTTCTTCAGTTGTGTAGAAAATCCCCAAAAATTATTGTTTCTTAAAACAGGTTATTTCCAATCCCTTAAATGGCACAATAAGAGCATAGACGGAAAGCAGTTTCTTTTCCAATATGTCCTACAGAGAGGGAGTTGTTCGGTTGGTTCAGTGTTGAGCATGTTTGAACAGGGTTATTGAGGATCTGCGTTAACACCAGTCAGCAATGTAGTCAAAGTCTACAAACATCTCCTGCTCGCTGACTGTCAGAACCCTCGGCTCACGAGGCGGAGTCAATATAGGTGCCTCTGAGGTGAATTCATCGTCAAAGTTACTAACATCTTCACGGCCTTTGATAGTTGGCAAAAATGGAGGCGGGATCTTCTTTGCCAGCAGTGCAGCCCAATCCATATCCTGAGGAAGAATAAACAAATGTGTGGTAAGGAGATTTTCAGTGACATTTGAAAATTAAAAAAGAGGTTAAACAGATGGCCTACTCTGAAAAACGGATGACTCTTTACTTCCTCTGCATCTCGTTCCCCAGCGCCGAGACGCCGCTCTGGATTTCTCCTTAATAACTGGATAAGGAAGAGAAACTTTAAAGCTTATAAACATCGTTAGTTGGTAAATTAAATAGAGAATATAAAAGTGCAAAAAAGAAACAGTCTTTTCTAATAAAGCTGTGTTGTGATTTTAAGGAATGCCTTAAGCTATAAAATGAGCTGTAGTCTAGGAAAATTGGTTTAACTGGTAGCAGGAAACATCCAAACATACCCTTCTCATTATGGAAATGGCTTCTGTGGAGAGGAACTTTGGATAGCGAACTTCATCGTTAACAATACTGTCAAACACCTCCTCTTCATCATCACCAGGGAACGGGGACTGTAGTTGAAATAATATAAAGAATATTTAAGATAATGAAGTACTGGGGGAAAATAGTCTATTCAAATGATACATATTGTAGTTAATAATTATTTAATGTGCAATTAGTGTTAAACTAAATTATGCAATTTAAAAATGCACACCATTCTTTATGCCCCTTGACCTGTACGTATATTCACAATTTAAGACAGAACGTTCAAGGAATTTTTTTTTTTTTTTTTTAGTTTGCAACTGCCACAAGCAACACGCCTAACCAAATCACACTGAGAACTGTTCACATGGGATGCAGTCTTGCTTTAAACAACAACAACAGTTTGATGGAGTGCAACAAAATGGAACAGAATGCAGAAAACTTGAAATACGTTTTGCAAAGTATGAACTGCTTGACACACTGTGTTAAGAACATGGTGCCCAGCTGGGTTTCCATCACCCTGTTTTTATGTGCACACATTAGAATCAAGTGATGTATTGTTTGAACACTGTATTTCCAATAAAAATGCCTTAATTCGCAAAAATGTTTTTACGCTCGCTTGAGGTGGTTTCTGACTTCTGCGAAAAAAAATCAATGTAAATAATGGGAGATGGAAATGCATTTTGCAAATAAATTCCTCCACACGCATCAAAAAAGTAATGTGACTTTGCGCTATGGGACGACAAATTCTGACTAATCAGCGGACCATTCTTGTTCCACAGCATCTGAAATATTGTTATATTGTCATCCGGTAAAATGCCAGAGAAAAGTCCGTCAATCAAAGTATTTCTGTACAATTGCCTCCCAGAATTGTTAAATTACTGCGTTCCCAAACAGCAGCATTCACCTCCGAAAGCAATAACTGCATTCATTGTGTTTCTTCTGCTTGTTCTGAGGTGCAAGTAATTATATAGCAAAATCATTATATCCAGTAGCTTCTCCTACTTTTCTTAGTGATGTATAGTGCAAGTTTATCAGGAACTGATAATTTTGTTTTCTTTAACTAGTTGGATGAGAAAGGTGCTTGTTTGCAAATGTTTTGTTCGATATTCCAATTTTAGTTTAAGTTAAATTCACAACTTTGGATGGAAACCCGGCTAGTGAGACATTAAATAGCACAGATGGAATGTCTAAAGTTCTGTGCGAACGGTCCACTGCTCTACATCAGGCAGGTTGACAAACTCTGTTGCATGGATTTCTGTGGACTGTGAACCAGTGACAGCCTTAGGTTAAGTTATACATACAGTAAATACGACGAGTTCTCAAGTCACAAAAAATTTTAAGTCACATTTTATGACTTTTTAAAGATTTACTCATCCGAAGTAATAATGTAACAGAAATTGTTTTAATTTTAGTCACGCAAATTAACGTAAATAATCTTTTTAGGGGTCATGCAATTAATTTACTGTGATATGATACATTGAATTAGCTTATTTTTTTAAACCAATCAAGTAAACAGCATTAAGTTTACTCCTAATAAATTTCCCCTTGAGGATCAATCAAGTATCCATCCATCTATCATACCTCTCCAACCAACATCTCAAAGATGAGAACTCCCAGACCCCACCAGTCCACCGCTCTTGTGTATGAAGTCTCGGTTAAAACTTCTGGAGCTAAGAACTCAGGAGTTCCACAGAATGTACTAGTGCGATCTCTGAAGCCCATTCCTACATGATGGGAGATGGAATGAGTTACACCCACATTACTGACGACAACACAAATCACTCAAACATTAGTAACATTAGTAATAAAAATACACTATGTCTACCTTCTTTGCAGAGACCAAAATCTGCAATCTTGACATATCCCTCAGTATCCAGCAAAAGGTTATCTAGCTTCAAATCCCTGCAAAATTAAACTCATGACAGTCACATGATGTAGTTCATAAAACGTTCATGAAGCCTTCGGTTTTTACACCGAGGACTGACACTTACCTGTATACTATTTTATGGTCATGCAGAAATTGCAGCCCCGAGACTACACAAGCAGCATAGAAACTGAGGACATAAAAACAAGTCGTTTCAGATGGAAATCCAATTTTTTGCTTTTTATATGGGAAACGATCATATCAAAGTGACAGCAGCAGTAGTAAATTCTGTCACTCACATGGAGCGCCGCTCAGAGAACACGTCTGCATGAATGTGCATCATCAGGTCTCCTCCTGCTGCGTATTCCATGACAAAACACACATGCTCCTTGGTTTGGAAACAAGCGAAGAGGTTCACCAGGAACGGATGCCGAACACTGTTCACTGTCTCAAAGATCCTCTTCTCACACATGAGGCTGTGGATAGATATTAATATGAAGCGTAAACGGATAGTTAACAAAACATGTCAATTAAAAAACATTTCTTTTTTTCTGGTTCAAATTTAGATGAGGCATAGTTACTTTAGGTGCTATATTTAATATTTTCTACATCATATTGTCATGTAGTGAGACCAATGCTTTTTTTTTAATTTATTTTATTGTAATATCAATCCATTAACCCCTGTGGCACTCCACAGTTAGGAGGTATACTTGAGGAGGACTGATGACCAATACAAACACGAAAACATCTGTTGGACAGGTAGGAATGGAACCACTGTAAGACCGTGCCACGTAGACCTACAGATGTCTCCAAATGTGTCAACAGAACCTCATGATTAACCAGATCAAAAGCAGCACTCAGATCTAATAAAACTAAAGCCATGGATTTCCCAGAAACAGTTTCTGTAAATATATCACATGAGGCTCTTAAAAGGGAGGATTCACTACTGTATAAAGCTTTGAAGCCAGACTCAAACATCTCATGAACAGAATTAACAGTCAAATAAGATTGTAACTTGATTGTAAATTGAGTCAATGCAACTTTCTCAAGGAACATGTCTAGTACTACTCTGACACTTTGGCTTTAATAATAAAATGAAATTAAACAGGAGCAGAACAGTCCCCACTGTATATGATTACTGATGCATCTACAAATGCTTCAAGCATCATCATAAGTTGTTCATTTATTTTATTTAAACACACATAGATAGCCTTTACCTGTCTACTTCATCCCTTGCAACAATGTCACCTTTCTTCAAAGCTTTAATAGCAAACATTTCTCCAGTGGTCTTGTACTCCGCAAGTAAAACCTGTTGAATAATTAAAGAGCTGAAACTGTATGCATCACAAAGTGGCAGCATGCAGAGATAATCTGCAATATTATTACACAAATGGTTAATGTACTGTACATTTATGGCGCAATTGCACATTTTACAGAGCTCACCATATTGCATATGTAAAAGCAAGTTTTCAGTTTACCTTTCCAAAGTGGCCACGCCCCAGAACAGCTACACATTTGAAGTCTGTCACACTGAATTGAACTTCCTCTTCTTCCCTAAAGGCATGACCGCACACTTTGAGCATTTGACTACCATTAATGTATGCATGTTTATATGTGGCCATGATGTCAATCATCCAAAAACTTGGAACAGACTACCTTTCAGTTTTTCGTTGAACTTCGGTCAGTTCCAGGTCATGCTGCTCATTTTCAACCAGACTGTTATAATCTGGTTTAGCTACTGTGTTGTTCAGGAAGTCAAAGGTCGCTAGGGCATCCTGTAGGTGAGAGGCGTTATAGAGTCACTCTTAAGTACTGTAAGAGAACTCCCCTTATTAATAATACTTGCCTTAAAGGGACAGTTCAGACAAAAATGAAAATTCTGTCATCATACTGTTCCAAACCCATAAGAATGATTTTTGCCCCTCAAAGAAAGACATGTAGGGCAGGATGTTCAAGCTGTTCTTTAACATACGATCTACAGGTGCATCTCAATAAATTTGAATTTTGTGGAAAAGTTAATTTCAGTAATTTAACTCAAATTGTGAAACTCATGTATTTAATAAATTCAGTGCACACAGACTGAAGTAGTCTTTGGTTCTTTCAATTGTGATGATTTTGGCTCACATTTAAACTAAACCCACCAATTCACTATCTTAACAAATTAGAATATGGTGACATGCCAATCAGCTAATCAACTCAAAACAACTGCAAAGGTTTCCTGAGCCTTTAAAATAGTCTCTCAGTTTGGTTCACTAGGCTACACAATCATGGGGAAGACTGCTGATCTGACAGTTGTCCAGAAGACCATCATTGACACCCTTCACAAGGAGGGTAAGGCACAAACATTCATTGCCAAAGAAACTGGCTGTTCACAGAGTGCTGTATCCAAGTATGTTAACAAAAAGTTGAGTAGAAGGAAAAATTGTGGAAGGAAAAGTTGCACAACTAACCGAGGGAACCGCAGCCTTATGAGGAATGTCAAGCAAAATAAATTCAAGAATTTGAGTGAACTTCACAAGGAATAGACTTGAAGCTGGGGTCAAGGCATTAAGAGCCACCACACAGACGTGTCAAGGGATTTGCTGAACCACAGACAAGGTCAGAGGCATCTTATCTGGGACTAAGGAGAAGAAGAACTGGACTATTGCCCAGTGGTCCAAAGTACTCTTTTCAGATGAGAGCAAGTTTTGTATTTCATTTGGAAACCAAGGTCCTAGAGTCTGGAGGAAGGGTGTAGAAGCTCATAGCCCAAGTTGCTTGAAGTCCAGTGTTAAATTTCCACAGTCTGTGATGATTTGGGGTGCAATATCATCTGCTGGTGTTGGACTGTTGTTGTTTTTTTGTAAACCAAAGTCACTGCGCCCGTTTACCAAGAAATTTAAGAGCACTTCATGCTTCCTTCTGCCGACCAGCTTTTTGAAAATGCGGATTTCATTTTCCAGCAGGATTTGGCACCTGCCCACACTGCCAAAAGCACCAAAAGTTGGCTAAATGACCATGGTGTTGGTGTGCTCGATTGGCCAGGAAACTGACCAGACCTGAACCCCATTCTGGGATTCAAGATTCTCTATGGGGTTCAGGTCTGGTCAGTTTGCTACCCCATTCTCTATGGTGTATTGTCAAGAGGAAAATAAGAAACAAGAGACCAAAAAATGCAGATGAGCTGAAGGTTAATGTCAAAGAAACCTGGGCTTTCATAACATACTTTTCAAGGACCAAAATAAGACACCATTTACTTCTGCACTAAATTCCAAGTCATAAGCCATATGATTGCTTTGTGGGATGAATAGATGGGGGGGAAAAACACAAGCATTTGTTTATAATCTTATTCACGTGATTACTTAAACACACATATATAGCATTTTTCTAAAAGAAAAAAGACCCTCTAACATTTGAGGTCCCAGCGCTTACATATTATTGCCCTTATGTTGGCTTTGATTGCTTCTATTGTCCTCATTTGTAAGTAGCTTTGGATAAAAGTGTCTGCTAAATGACTAAATGTTATATAATTTAAATGTAATGGGATTATATTATTGAATATGCCGGTGGTTCTCAACCTTTCTTTATTTACAGGTACCAGGAGTGTCCATACTTTTCTCACTATTTCTTCCCAATAGTGCATATATACGTTTTAGGATTTTCATAATTTCTCTAACTCCTTCAGGCAAAGAAATTGCACATTACAGATGGGATTCTCTAGAAATATCCAAAAGTTGTTCAGTTGCTTTTTTAAAGCTTGTTTTTTCTTATTTTAAATGGTTTCAAATCATCTTGAGGCACCCTTGTAAGTTTGCCAAGGCCCCTAGTGGTTCTCAGTACTCTAATTGAGAACCACTGGAATGTATCTATATTATTCAAATTAAGCAGCACACATTATCAAACATTCACACATTATCTGTTAAAATAAAGAACCAACAACACTTGAAATAACTGACATCAAACTGCATATGAAACAACTTGGCATGGCATACTTAAATTTCTCAAATCTCTTACACCTTGATGTATATTTAAATAATCTGCTGCCAAGATTATCATTGAATTACGATTAAGATATATTTTCCTCAACCAAAGCTTTCCACCCCATTTCCATCCCATCCCCTTTCATTGTATAGAAAAGAATGGTATCAATATTTAGCTAAAGTTTTCCTTTTGGGTTCCACAGAAAGAAAAAAAATCTGATGGGTCTGGATCAACATGAGTGAACAATGATATCTTTCAGTTCTGGGTGAACTATTCCTTTAATGCAACCACCCCATTACCTGCACCTCTTTTCCATCTGCGGTCTTATCTGGTGATGAAGGTTCCTCTATCTCCACTTCGATGGAGTGCCGTTTTGAGTGAGGGGTTGCTGGTTTGTCAAAGTCTAATTTAGTCACAGTGGGGTCACTGAAGGAGAGAAGATAAATCATAAAAATTTCCTTTTTAAACAGTTGGAGGTCTGGAAATGTACAAATTAGCTACATTATGGAACGCTGGGATACGGAGCAGGAATGGTGAAGTCATCGAATTATCTAATACAGAGCACCAATTATGTTTCCAGACAGATTAGTCATTGTTTATCAAAGACTGCAGAATAATGTGAGGGCTTTCAGCTACCAGATGCTCTTCTAGGAGATGATTCTGTGTGGAATAATGAGCTGGAATAAGAATTAATTGTTACACATATGTACCTGGGTAGGAAGTGGGCGTCTGGGTGGCCGATGGGTACTGTTTCAGGGCTCAATGCTGAGCCCAGATCAGCCGCCTGAGGACTGAATGAGGAATTGACTGACGGAATGGCTCTTCTCATCAACCTGCCCCAGGTGGCGATGTTGATGTTCATCTGAGGGGCACGCAAGAATGTTTTTCCTGAGAGGAACAAGGTTTATGTATGAGATGAAAAAAACAGAAGCAAACTTCTGAACAATAGATCATATTAGTTCCCAGTATGCTATTTATGTCGGCGCTCTTTTAATGCACCGTAGACAGAGCTGATCCAAAAGGTATAAGATACCTTATTTTAGCAAAATTCTGAGACAACATGGCATTTATCCTTCATGGACAATGCAATCCCAGAATACTTTTTGTCAAGCTCAATGAGAAAGCAAATCCAGGATGGCTGAATATTTGTGAAAGACTGTTCACACCAGGATGCACAGTGTGATAAACATATTGCTACTTTTCCATGCACCACCAACTGACAGAAACTGAATTTACATGATCATTCAGCCCGTTTGTAGCTTTTTCCCCCCACACATTGCTCTGAACAGACAAATCACATGCAAAAACCTGACCAAATTTTCCTGGCAAAACATTTGTTGGAGATTGCCCAAAACATTATTGCACTGTTAGCTTAGCAAAACGCTAACAGAAAACTTTTGACTTGAGTCTCCCACGTGAGACTTTGGCAACAATTTTGAATCAAAACTTAAGCCTCTCAACCAGCTTTTAACCTTCTTTGTTATTAATGGTTCAAAAAAGTTCAAATAAGAAGGTTAAAATTAATTCTGACTTCACTGTGTGAACACTGGCCCCACAGCAGTGCAACATTGAACCAAAGAATTGTGTCAAGAGTAGGCTGCTTAATCTAATCTGTTTGAGTGGACATGTCAAGCCTTCTCAACACTGAAGCATATTTGCCACTTCATAACCTTACCTTGCTGTTTGGAGAAGATTTTCTTTTGCCTTTGTAGTTTAGGTCGCCTCTCAATAACTGGGTTAAAAAATGTAACCTGTATACAAAGAGATAGAGCTAATCTCAATAAAAATATCCTCTACAGGGCCATAAAACTTGTATACGGCATGCCTGTTTGTGATGACAAAAACAAATTACCTCAGCAAACAGTGTTCCTTGAGGTTCCAGGTAAAGGCACATGCCATGACGCTGGTTGTCCAGGAAGTCCTCCAGCCGCAAAAACTTAACAGCACACAGCGAGCGCCAGTCTCTCCAGTACACAGCTATCTCCAGCTCACGAGACTACAGGTCAAGTAAAACAGCATTTAGTATCTGATATTAAGTATACAACACACACACAATACATACACTACCTTGAAGTGTATAAATACAGCCTTGGTGAGCATAATTAACTTCTTTTAAAAACATTAAAAATGAAAAATTCTGTATAGTGTCATTACATTGTTGTATTGAGTGGTTGCCAGGGCCTTGCTATACAGATGCTAGAAAGCAATGGGTAGTTGCTTGGAAAAACTGCACTTCCGATCACCAAATAAGGTATAATGAGTACTAGTAGTGCCAGTATAAAACAATAAAAAATAAAACCTCATTAATCAACATATTAGTTAAAAATTTTACAAATGTGTTAAACTCAATTGAAACTTAAAATTATAGATAAAAAGATCGACATATTTATAACTATAATTTTAATATGCCAGTTAATAATTGTATTTAAGAATGCACTGACTCATGTGCTTTTCTTAAATTATTGATCAACAGTTACCACTTAGGAGTATTACTAGTTCACAGCCAATGGTTTGATATTTACAGGCCTTTTATAGGTCTATTCAGTCTGTCTGCCATTGCACAACTGCTGATTAGAACTCTGGGACATTGCTCTCAATGAGATTAAACGCTTACGTTGTCACATAGCCAAAAGCAAGCCCAAACCGTCACGTGTAATCTACCCTCAAAAATAAATAGAATACAAAGCAAACTCAAAATAAGCCAATTTCGTAATGTGGAGGAATGGAGATACATTATACGGGATAGGCCGAAAAAAAAAAAAAAACTGGGTAACAATACTGATTGTGAACTATGAACATAATGTTATAAACAAAAAGTAAACTATATATGTGAGAGTGAAGAGATTATGAACGATGACTTCTGATCTGCCTTGTCTGAGTTTCCATAAGAACTGGGTCAAATTTGGGATTAACATATCCTAAATTAATTGAGAGAGGCTGGAATGGAGAGCATGTGTGTATATGTGTGCTCATCTACTCATGTGTCGAGAGGATTATGGGATAAGACTGTGGTTTGACAAGCGCGTTTTATGCAATTTCTCATGCATTACCCTGTCAAGTTCCAGCGTGAACTTCTGGTCCCAAGACTGGTTGCTAACTGGCTTCCAATGGGTCTGTCCCACAACTGTGTTGTCCAGCTTCAGAACGGCACTGATTTCATCTGTCATAACAGTGTAAAACAACTTTTAACTATTACTTTAGAACAGAAACATGATTATTAGGGAAATTCGTATTTTATACATTGATTTCATGCGATTTATTATTTAAAAATGCTGTGATGAAAATTAAACTATACCCAAAGACATTTGTCAGCAAATGATAAAAAAAAAAAAAAAAAAAAAAAAAAATACTCTAAAAACAAATATAGATTCTTTGATTCCATGTCTTTGAATTTACAGGGAGATTATTTAAGCAAATGTTGATATATGCTATTAATTGTGATTAATTTAGTTATTAATCATGCAATGAATCAATAGCAATTGAAATATAGAAATAAAAAACATCATACGGACAAACTTGAATGGTATTTTATTCACTTTATTCTTTTTTATTATTATTATATTCCATATAAAATAACACTGTATAGAATAAAAGTATAATCAATTTCTTGGCGGAGACAATGAGTGAGGATGGAAAAAGGTTCACTTTGTAAACGCAGTCTATTGTTTTTGAAATTTAGTTTTTTTTGGTTACTCTATTTGTTCTGCTTCACAATGAAACCATTCAAGATTTTAAGGAATGATATTAACTTGGATTTTCAATACGCATTTAAAACAAATAAAGCCACTCAACTGGATAGATCATCTGACTTGGAGAGGGTTCGGCTGCTGCCAGACTTGTTCTTGTTGCCTCGGGTCATAAATGAGGACCGTGCCTCACCGGGGCTCCAGCCGGGCAGAGGAACAGATGCTGTTTTAGAGCGACCTGGGACGTTCTCCAGGAGGTCCTGACAGCCCATGAGCCTCACGTCTAATGTGCCTGTGGATTTACAACAGAAACCCGACTCAGAGCCAAAGTGCTGCGTAATTTGAGATGTAAATCACCAAACACATCTATTCTGATTAACACAAGATAATAAGTGTGCAAGCAATTGTAAATGTCTGTTTCAAGAGACAGTAGTTATAGAGCCATATATGGAATGCACTACGAGTCTATAATTATTAAGTAAGCGCTCTCATTCTCCTTCAGAGTGAAGATCAAAGTTGTGTGAGATAAAGCCAAGGAAGGGTGGGGGAAGGGACCAAGTGTGTTGACACAGTGTAAAAATTTGAATGTAGCTCTTACATGCCTAAACTCAGCCAGCTGTTGCCCCTCTCAAACAGGGCTGAATGTACAGTACCATGTGTTGTGAAAAAAGCCTAAAGAGCCTATTCACACTGGGAGTGAATATTGGCAGAGAACAAGACTATAAACTGAAACAATGAATTAATTCTCATGGATCTATTCATGGAGATGAAATTTGTGTGAACACTGGCAGAATTTTCTCCCATGTATAGGTGAATTTTTTCTTCATCCAATGCCATCTACCACTCATCTATTAATAAAATGTACGCATATGGATTTTGTCCTATATACTCCAGTACAATTGGGGGTGCTATTTTATCAACTAGCACTTAACAATAAAAGAAGACTTATAGTGGAATCCATTTGCTTTCTTTTTTTTCTTGGTTGATTAACCAAACTTTAAATGGATAGTTCCCCAAAACCTGAAAGTTCTGTCATTATTTACCCGCCCTCATGTTATCTGAAACCCATAGCTTTTGTTCAAAACATAAATGAAGATTTTTTTTAATAAAACCGAAAGAATTCTGTCCAGCTCCTGAAATACCCACAAAACTTTACCGTTCAAAAGTATATTAAGAAATCATAAAAGTTATTCATGTGAATCGCAGTGTAGTCTTTCAACGTATATACATTGAACACATCAAAAATGGACAATGGCAGTTCAAACATACTTGTGCAACAAGCAAGCACCTTTGAGCTTCCATTGACCACATCTGATGTGAATTGGTCAGTATTTTCTCTGAATAAAAGCTACGAATCCTCAATTCATAAGGATTACTTTTACAAGCGCTTAATGAACGTTTTGAAGCATCACAGTTTTGGCAGAATGGACTTTCAATGGACATTTTTCAAATGGAACAAATAGGTTTTAACTCTGTTACAAGCTGTCATTTCTAAAACCAATCTAAAATGGGGACAGTAAATATTATGTGACTGTACGGATTCAGCTTTGTTACCGGTCAGAGCAGCGGGTTTTGCCACAGTGCTGTACTTGTTGCTGTTGGACATGATGCTTTGGCGGGGACTGAGAGTTGGGGAAGACACCATTGCTAACTCCTCCATAATCAGGTTGCTCTTCGCGTGACTTTTGGGCAGCTCACTGAGTCTCTGCTCCAGAGAGAACTTCAGCAGGTCTAGCTTCTGACTGGACTCGTTCAAGCGGGCTTGAGCCTGCAAGAAAGTCAGACAGTGTTTACAACTGCATACAGACATAAATTTTTCATTTCTTTCAATGTGACAGTGCTGCCTCAGAGAACAAGGATTCAATTCTCTGTGAAAAATGGTCTTACACCAAAAACTATTAAAGATGATGTTTTTATTACTATTATTATTATTATTAGAAAACAATTTAAAAATGTTAAAATAATAATTATTACTGTACAATACTGTGTTTAATGTTTTAAACTACTTAGTTTTTCAGCTTTCATATAATTATGTAGATTTCCAGATGCACTTCCCTACATGGTCATCCCATAAATTACTAGATAGATTAATTCTTACAAAATAGCATTATTCAAATCATGTGGTGAAAATTTTTTCTATTCGCAATATCACAGAAAAACAACACTTCGCAACATCACTTTTAGGGGTGCTCCGATCACGATCGGCCGATCGTTAATGCGCATCTCGTCAGTAAAGCCGGTTCTCTAATCAGCGATTAATTCCATCAGGTGCGTGATTTCACATAGAGCACCTGTTACTACACAGAGCCGTTGTTAACTGAGAAGATGGGCCAATAAACGCTGAAAATTTACGTGATTTGCGCATCTTCTCTATTAACAACGGCTCTGTGTAGTAACAGGTGCTCTATGTGAAATCACGCACCTGATGGAATTAATCGCTGATTAGAAAACCGGCTTTACTGACGAGATGCGCATAACGATCGGCCGATCGTGATCGGAGCACCCCTAATCACTTTCCTCCAATATTGTGCAGCCCTAACCAATCTATTTTTTGATTTTGTTTTAACCTTGCTTTACCAGGAGAGCAAACAGGAACATCTTCAAATACTGATTCAGAAGTACACAAATTTCTTTCAGTGGCTTGTTTTCTGATTGGCTGCTATCATGTGAAACTAGCTTGAATGTTTTTTTTTTCCCTGCTAGTCTATTGTTGTCTAAGAAAGCTGCTTAATGTCAGGTAGCAGGTCTGAAATGTGTTGTATCCCATTTTAAATTAAAAAATAATTCCAACAGACAGGAAACTGACAGAGTATTACTTCCACAGGCATTCTACAATTAAATCATTTTAATTCATCCCGAGTCATACCACAATTATGCTATAAAGCTGTAAACATTTGGCTCTTTAGGCAATTAAAAGTACATAGTTAAATGAACACCTGGATATAATAAATATAGACATGAAAGAGTTTATATGACTTACAGAAAAATTATGAGAAGCGACTATAAATATCATTACAATTTAGAAATGGAGCCGACCTCTGAATGAGCTTTCTTCTCCGTCACCTTCCCTGTACCCAGCAGTTTCATCACATTCTTAGCACCTTCCGCCACAGCAGACTCTATCCGGAAGTGATGTCGGAGCTCTTCTATCCTCAGGTCCAGAGGACTGATTATAGGCTTACTTGAAGTCACTGCAAACATCAGATTTATGTTTTATTACCACACTCCTGCCCATTTAAATTGCAAATCACAGATATAATTACAGAGGCAATCAGCTAGACCACATACTGTCATTGTCCTCATAGTTCATCTCGCTGGTCTGGCTGGCTTTGAGAATCTGCATTCGAATGAACTCTATCTTTGTCTTGCTGTCTTGAAGCATCTGTTGAGCTGCTGCGAGCAGTTTGCGGTCCTACGAATGAAGACATTGGAGGTTCAGAAACGAACAGAGGAATAAAATATGCACAAGCAGCACATTATATGCAGATCCACAGTTCATAAAATAAAATATACAAATATAAACAGAAAAGGAGATCTACACCTTCAAATAAATGTTCTTTTGACCTTTATTCATCAAACAATCCTAAAAAATATTTGTGTGTAAAGAGACTGAACACATAATTATAAGAAATGATTCTTGAGTACCAATATTAAAATTATTTCTGAAGGATCCTGTGAATAGAATAGGATTAGATAGATTATAAAACTTGTTTTAATCTGTAATATTTCACAATAGTACTATATTTTCAATCAAATAAATGAAGCCTTTGTGAGCATAAGATACTCTTAAAAAAGATTAAAATTATCTTTTAGACTCCAAATTTTGGGACAGTAGTGTATGAATCAAGATTTCATGTACATAAAGCAATGATTACTTTATATATTATATATTTTACAACAGATTACTATGCAGCACTCATGGTTTTGCTGTTTGCATGCCAGACACTACAAGATTAAGCAAGCAGAAGGATATAAATGATGTACAGACCTAAATATTTAAAAATTAAATCACATATTTTTTTTATTTAACACATTAAAGGCTACGTTTACACTGCAGGGCTTAATGCTCAATTCCGATTTTTTTTTTAAAAATGCAATTTTCTTGCAAGACCATTCCCATTTCCAATCAAATGCGACCTTCTGTGATCTCCTGTGTAAACGTGAAATGACCCAGAAGTGACCCGCATGCGCAGAAGAGTACTCAACGGTGAACGACGTCACTCGTTGTTTGCGAAAGTAGCTAACGTTAAACATGGATGTCAACAACAGTGTAGTCAACAGCAGAGCTCTTTTTGCAATAATAAAGTTATTTTCCCAACGGAGCCAGCACAATTACAATCTTCTCGTTTTAAGAAGAAAATTGAAAAGGAGGAGGACAGCAAGGTTTTTGGCCATGGCGTTTTGTAGAGCAGTGTTAGCAACATCGGTACAGAGAAACATGTGGGTGCGGAGTCGACTCGCAGCCAGGAGTGGTGGGATACTGATGTGAGTGGCTCTTCTCATTCCCGCCTACTTCAATGCAGAATTATGACGTTTGTAGCGTATCAATGACGTACGGGTCGGATACATGGGGCCTGGCCGTTCAGATGGAGGTCGCATTTCAAAAGATCGGATACGTATCGGATTTAGGACCACATACCCAAGTGGCCTGGGTCACATTTGAAAAGATCGGATCTGTGTCGTTCAGACTGTTATGAAAAGATCAGATACAGGTCGCATAGGAGCAAAAAAACAAATCGCAATTGGGTCGTTTCAGCCTGCAGTGTGAACGTAGCCTAAGTTCCCTTTTGAGGTAACCTAAAAACTCCTTTAAACATATCCTTAAACACCTGTCACTTTTGACAACTTTAAAAATGTATTTAATAAAAATGTTCAGATTTTTTTTTTATGTACAGTTTATAAAAAAATGGTCCTTGAGGCCTTACTGGATTTTAAACAGAGTCACACTTTAAGGGGCTGCCTGTAGCACCAAACACACTTTAGTTGTAACTACATTCACAATACATTATAGCATGGCCTCTCATACCTTAATCTTAATTCATATTCTTAACATTTCTGTCATTTTTTTTTTTTTTTAATTGAAACCCACAAATTAAAAACAAATCCATACATAATGTGTTTGAATTGTAAAGAGATGTTTCCTTGTCACACCAATTATTTAAATCTAGTGACTGCGAGTCAGGAACCTCTATGGACTAAACTTCCTGTAAGTAGCCATTAGAGGCTGACGTTACCTCAGAGGCCTTTCCTCCGGAAATCTAAAGCAACTGGGAAGTTGCATACAGGACTCACCACTTTAAAAAGTAAAAAAATAACACAGATACATTTTTTTTTTAACAGTCCAACCACTAAACTGAGTTTGGGAAGGGACTACCAGTTTGGCCTAGCATTGGAAGACACAGAGTTAGCAATTTCATTTGGCACCACAAGTGGAGCAAAAAAGGCACCTTTGAAGTTCTTAAACAGAGCAGTCATTGGCCAACAGAAATGAAGGAGTGTCGCTTAATCAGTTCGAGTCAAAAGAAAGTCCTGTGCCATAATGCTAAGTATGTTTTTCTGTTAAATCACCAAAAAGACTGCTGATTTAACAAAACTCCTTTGTGAGTCTTAGATGCTAATTTTAGCCACAGAGCCTCTTTAATTAACAGTGGCGTCCTTGATAAAATAGAGAAAAGGAGGGTCAGACACTCTAGACCAAAGCCAAACCATGAGAACAATTCTACTGATACTACATGTATGTTTTGAAACACACTGCATGTATAGCACCAAAGCCTGATTTCCTGAGGGAGAGGGTGGAGAAACATAACTGAACTGTTCTATTCCAGTTCTCCTTAATGTCAGCTGCACCCTGGGGGTTACAACCATGACATTGGCATATGTGTATTAATGAGTCTAGTCTGGCTTCCTTTACCTCTTTTGAAAATAGGAGAGGAGATTTCACTCAATTTTAGAGGACATGTTTGCTAACATCTGTTTTCATTTCTTGGGACGAATCTAAGAGATCAAACGGCTTATCCTCTCTGGGAGTTAAAGCAAAGAAGTATTTAGTGTAACATAAAGATGAAGTGAATTTTGAAATACTTTTCCTATTCCACCTTAATATGTAGAGGTTACAAGTTTTTCACTTTAATGTTGATTTAACTGAAAAATGTAAATGCAGTGGCAGCGTGGTGCCATCAAAACATTCTAAACAGCGCAACACTGCATTGGCTCAACCAATGGTGTGAGTCTGGGGCAGGACTACTTAATGGAAAAATGTGGGAATGATTTTGGAAATATTTGGAAATGGACCTTATTATTTTTGCAATTATGATTTGTAATAAAAAACAAAAACAAAAAACAAGTTTAGATTCCATGTCCATGTAAATAACTGTTTGAACCAGAAGCAAAAGCATTAGTCTAGACAAACCACACACCACAGATCCTTTAAAGGCAGACTACTACCTTGGAAGAGCCGTTGGAATACATCTGAATCATATTTTCCGCTCCCTGTTTCACTTTAAGCTCGATGTCGGCTTGTTTCTTCAGAGCAGCCAGTCTGCCACTGTTGGTGGACGTCCGAGCTTCGCTCTTGGGGGTGTCTGGGGTTAGTGGGTACTCTGACATTGAACAAACACAAATCGACATCAAAGAGTTAACAAAACACTAAAACAACAATACAGCATGCTGGGAATGTTGAAGAAATGTGACTAAACATATGGGAGATATGGGAGAAATGTGACTAAACCCATGAATTATCCTTTAATGCAGGTAGAAAAAGCTAAACGCAGGACAGCTAGCATTAGCACACTTTCATTTTTATTAAAGTAAACCACAAACAGCTACACTGAAAAATAAAATGTGGCAGATGATGCTAAAAGCTATGTTTTTGTTTGAGAACCTTTAGATAAAGGTCTTATAAAGCCAGGCTTTTAACTAAATGGCAAAAGGTCCAGTCCAATCAACATTATATAATTCTAGCCACTTAAACTACCTACTCACAAGCAGACATAAAAGATTTAAGGATTAGCTTAATCTCACTTTTTTCTCCAACTTCAAAATCATCTGACATGGTTGTTTTAACTTTTTTGTAAAGGACATTTGACATGCCTTGTATGTTGGCTTTGTAAACACTGTGTGGGTACTTCCACCTATGTCATGCTTGACCTTTCCAACGTGACTACATAATGCATGAAATCAAGCTAGTGCAAGATGAGCATTTGTGATTAGAAAGTAAATTTTATATATATATATATATATATATATATATATATATATATATATATATATATATATATATATATATATATATATATATATATATATATATATAAGATAATTACCAATTGTTTTGCTAGATAAGACCATTATTTCTTGGCTGGATCGTGTAAAGCACATTGAAGCTGCATTTAAACTGCAATTTGGACCTTCAGCCTGTTGGTCACCATTGTAGTCCATTATATGGAGAACAATCCTGGAATGTTTTCCTCAAAAACCTTAATTTCTTTACGACTGAAGAAAAAAAGACATGAACATCTTGAGTGAGAGAATTATCAGGAAATCTTTATTCTGGAATTGAACTAATACTTGAAATATACAGTTAATTCAGATTTTGTTTAATTACCATTAAGCTAAGAAGCTCAGATTAAAATGGTTTGTGTTAAATCAACCAGTGAGATTAGAGCTTGCTAGATTAAGAAAATATTTTCTAGGTTGCATATGAAAGAGACAGTCAGTGAATGGTCTGTGATGTCTGAGGTTGAGACTAAGTAAAGAAGAAGAAAAAAAGAAGTAAACCCCTTTTTTTTCTTTCTTTCTTTTTTTAAACAATGGGGTAGTGCTTACACAGAGGGTGAAAAAAAACCCTAATGATATATGAAGAGTTGTGATAACAGAAAAAATACTATTAAAACAAATTTGCGGTACATTCAACACATTGTAAATATTAAAAACCTTAAGAAATCAGAACTTGTGCAGCAAGGTGTAGCCAAATATTTTTTTTGGTTGAGTTTTTGATAACGAGTTGTGTAATAAAAAGAAATGACAATGATATAATAACACTCAGTGAAGGACTTCAAGCAGGCTGGAAAAATGCAAATGTTCTCTCAGGTGACAGTGCGCCAGTTTCTCAAAGACTCTCTGTGAGAACAACTTGGCCATCATTGAAAGACTTGCACAAGATTGAGCAAACACAAAAATGAGCAGAAAACACCTCAAGAGAAAATTTGAAAGATGGGAGCAAAACTGGATTGCCAGTATTAAAGTTGCTTAATCTGTACCGAAACAAGTAATACTCAAACTACTAAAATATGCATGCAATTTAGAACTTGTTAACATAAATGGCCTATGGCTATTTTTGTAATTTTGCTCTCTGAAACTTACAGACACAGACATACACACACACACACACAAACATTCCATGAACTTCAGGCTTGTTTTATGATTATCTTAGGTTTAGAATGATGAAATCATCCACTCATGTCCTGACAAGAAGTTATACACCTGCAAAGATAAAGTGGAAGCCCTGTTTCTGACAACTCTGTCATAACATATAGAGGAGAAAGGCAAAACATTAAAGGGATTATATGAAATTGTTAAAAAGAACATTATATTGTGTATTTGGTGTAATGAAATCTGTTTATGTAGTTTAAAGTAAAAAAAAAAAAAAAATATATATATATATATATATTTCTGAAATGTGTCGATTTTTACAAAGCTCATTGTCCCAGTGCGTTGTGATTGGCTGAATGCCTTGTGTGTGTAACATAAATGTTACGCCCCTTAACATATGTGATGCTGTGTCCTGGCGCAATGAGAGAAATCCAATAAATACCATTACAAACGAGGCATTTGTTTCATCCAGTGGGTACGACATAATTACTGATTATAATCACTTAGTGTTTTTACATGTTGTGTTGCATTGCGTCACGTTAACCTAAAACCATGTCTGCATTTGTGATCAGAGAAATGACAAGCACTAGTCTAACTCTGTTCAAAACTCGCATTTGAATCGTCAGTGGCAAATTATCTAAATATGAAAACATACAGGCTGTGAGTTAGAAAAGCCAGCATTGAAGGCTACTCTCCCAGGTTCAGGAAACAGTCCTCCATAAAATGCGTTGCACAAACACGACTATTTGGTTTGAACTGTTCTGGAACAGTGTTATAAATACAACTTAACCACTGATTTCTAGTTGTGTCTTCTTTTGGAAGACCAAACAAAGTATTTTCGCTTTTTTTAAACTTGAAATTGCATCATATGATCCCTTTAATATTAAGGGGTGGGGGGATACAATGGTGTTTCGTGTATTCAGAGTTGTTCACAGTGTTAAAGAAGATGGATTCTCATGCTAAACATGGCCAAAGTTTTAAAAAATAATTTCCAAGAGTGACTGATAATTTCTGTGCCGAAAATCTTACTTCCGGGTTGGTACAAGTTTTGTGTTTTTTTTCAATCATGGATCTAATGACATAGACGAGAACGAAAGTCCTTATATGAGCATTTCTCCCAGAAAAACGCGGCCATGAACACACATTGACCAGAGGAAAGCAAGACTGCGCACATCAACGCGCTTCAAAATTGTTGGAAGCGCTGCATAGGCTTTGTTTGAGAATGTCTCCAAATAAGTGCATTTTTGGATGTGAGGGAAAGTTTACCATGTTCAGCTTCCCCAAGAACTCAGCGTAACATGAACAGTGGATGCGGTTTGTTTTTCCGGGACAGCAACGGAGTGTATCAAGTGTGTTCTTTTCATTTCAGTGACGAATGTTTTATAAACAAGGCCCATGTCAACGCTGGATTTGCACATCATAGAAGTACAATTGCATCAGATTTCTGTATTTTGTTGAAAATATTTTTTTAAAATATAAATAAAACCATTTAAATAACTGGCAGTCATTACTACATGAAGACTAATTAGATAATACTGCTTTGGTTTGACTATTAAGCAGGCCTGTTATTTAAATTTGACAGATGAAAAAATATTTAATTTGACCTTGTTAGAAATAGACTAAACAAGAATGCAATTGATTCCTCCAAGGATAGGACAACTCCCTGCATGATTCACATGCTGGGTATTCCCATGTATTCCTTCTTTGTACTTGATCGCAAAGTGATTATTTCAGATTTCTTATAACACATACATACAGAGTATCAGAATTCAGAATACTCCTATATAAATGTTTGCTTATTTTGCTATTGTCTTATGGAAATACTGGAGATGTTCACTTGTACCATTTATACATACTTTACATATTCCATTTCACTTATTCTGCACAATAAAGCAAAAACTTTCATTAATTTCCTGTTAAAATGCATGTGCATTTGTCATGAGTCATGAGTGCATGACAAAAAAAAAAGTTTGTAGTGCTTACCTTTCTGTTTGATACACTGAATTAATAAATTTAAATGTTCCTTATCTTGACAGTTTATAAGACCATTTTCAGATTAGAAAAAAAAGCTTGTAAATGTATTTTTGCTTGCAACAACATTCAATCTGTATTTGATATTAATACTGCATTTATAGTAATATCTTAGCACAATGCACATTTGAAGCATACATACAATTAGCAACATACAATTTGAATATTTCCTACATAAGTGAAAAAACTGAAAATGGATAGCAGTAATACATACATAAATAACATAACATTTATAAATAAACAGTACAGTGATTCAATGAAGCATTTGTGTAACGAACCAGGAAAAGTCTCACACAAGCCATGGGTTTCCCCACTACTAAGTGCTAGGAAAGACAAGCTTCCTGTCCTACTTCTCCTCTAATCCCTCTATCACACTCCCCCTCTTGAAGATGGGCAGGTTGCTTCTGCCTGACCAATAAAACACATGTCTAAATACACCATATACAGCAAACATACCTTGAACAGAAAAAAAATTAAAAAGAAACTACAAATAAAAAGTCTTGGAAGAAATATCTGGGCTTGATCCACTCACACCAAGAACTATATATATTCTAATTTTGATAGCAAGCACACCAAAAATATAGCAACACATAGAAATTATTTAACACTTTTAACCTGTTAAATGTCACCCCGTCCCGTATACGGGACACCTACGTTGACTATACTATATTACAATCAAATCTAATCTAATCGGAAAGGTCTAAGACTCCCAAATATACATTTTACCAATATTCTTTGTTAAAAATTATGTAGGAAAAGTAATAGATGAATTTATGACAAGAGTGCACCCTCAGAAATCTACATTACAAAAGGAGCTTTGACCTTTATTTAAAGGTTTTTTTTTTCTTTCTCTCCAGGTAATGACTGATAAATACATTCACAGCCAATTAAAATCCTTCATGGAAAATAACTGAAGTGCGTGCTTAGAATTAAAGTCATCATTCGTTGGTGTGAATGCTAATAAAACTAAGAAAAGGCATACAGTTGGTGAAACACTAACAAATGCCATGAGCATTCAGAGAAAATAAAAGTCATGATTTTAAACAACAGAAGTCCCCTGTAGCACTAGTTACAGAAAAAAAATAAAATAATAATAAATAAAAATACAGCCTTGTAATTATGAGTCTGCATTCATTGTTCTCGAAGTCACACTATAAGTCATAACCCACAATGCCATGAGCATAATGCAACATTTACACACTAGGGCTGTAACAGTGCACAAACATTACGGTTCAGTACATCTCTCGGTCTTGATGTCATGGTTTGGTACAGCAGGGGGAAAAAAACTAAACATAAAATTGCTTTATATATAGGGTTGGGAATCTTTAGAAATTTTCCGGTTCTGGTTCCAGCTAACGGTTCCGGTTCTGATTCCGATTCCATTAAAATCATTAAACAATTATTAAGAAATAGTGGTAAGGAAAAAAGCACAATACTAAACAACTCAATGCTCCATACGGTTTATTACTTACTGTCAACTTAATTTATATATATATATATGTATAACAGTGTACAGATCTTCATAAGTAGGGTTGGGTATTTTTTTTTATTTTCCGGTTCGGCTTCTGGTTCCATTTTAATGAACTATTATTATGTTTTTTTTTTACTATTTTACCTTCGCTGAATGTATCGTTGCTGTAAGGTAGTAAGTAGTGTTGAGTAAAGCTAGTCCATCAATAAGCATGTGTTTCAAAGTTGATGTTTTTTACACTATCAATAACGTTTTGCTTTTCAAGCAGGAATAAGCTTGTTGGCCAAATAGTCCCTTGAGGGCTGAGACAATAGTTAATTTCCCTTAATGAAGTATAAACGGTTAAACTTATAAACATGTATACCATAAAGTCCCTATTTTACAAATAATAATGCAGTCAGGAGATGGTGTGATGCAATGAGTGGTTTCCACATTTTTAAATGTTTAAAATGCATTAAAATAAATATTTTCTATCACTTTGTTTATTACTCTTGAAATGACCCGTACATTAAATAATTTAAACCTCATACTTGCATAACAAAAGCAGTTTATTTATTTAGTGGTCCAAGTTGAGGCCAGTATGTATATTAATGACAATATGAGACAAATATAATGTAATTTAGTGATGGCAGGTGCAGCGCGCTGCCGTGAGATGTACAGTCACACAAAATGATGTGCACAGTTATCAAAGGTGCGAGTGCACATACAGTCGTGGGGAACAATGTGTTCGGCAATTAAAAATGCGACAGCGCAACGAGTCTGTGGAATGCATGTCATTGGAATCAATGTGCTCAGTAATTAAAGAGGCAGGGAGGCATGTCTGTTACTCGGTTCGTGACATCCTTTACGGGAAACGCCGAATACTCAGAACACCGGCGTAAGGCTGCTCACAGCGCTTGGTGACATGTTGCACCAGAACCGTTTTTGGAACCGAAACTTAGAAATTGCTCACGGTTACAGTACTTTTCAAAGAACAAAACTGCTTCCGAATAAGAACGCTTGTCATTATCACACATATTCAGTATTTTCAACCATTTAATGCTTATTTAAAGTTTCAGACATTTAATCTAACATAGGTACTAGCAAAAACATACATTTAAAATTTGTAAAATATACGCTGATGTCTGTGGAAAAAGCAATAATACGGAGCCCCTCTTGTCCCACTTTGTCCAAAAAAAAAAAACTATCTTGTGGTCTCAAGATAGCAACTCGTGGCCTCAAGATAAGTAACTCGTGGAGATGATGAATTTGCGTGTTGTAAATCCCACAGCTCGTATTCAGCCATGGAAACAATAAGGCAATAAATTCTAAAATAACGGCAGTCTAAAAAAAAATAAACTCACGCCAGGGCCTCAGCTAGAATATTTTAAACTCACGTGCGAAAAGATTATACTTGTTTTATTCTACTCAATGAGACCTTTCAAATGACATATGACATAACTATCTAAGCTGTATGATGTTGTTGACAAATTAGAGTACATGTTTTTTTTTTTTTTTCATTTATCAGCAATAACTCGGCACTACTTTGGAGTTAAGCAAAGTGTCTACATTCATTGTAAAGCACAGACTTTGTTAAGCAAGGTAGTGGTTTGAAAATTATGATTAGTTATATTGGTGCACAGGGGGAATGGCATCCTGCCCGTGGTACACTTCGGTTTAGAGGGACTGCTCAGCTAGGGTAGATCGAAGAGTTGATCGAAGAGTTGAAATAATGACATTCATAAAAAAGCTGAGATTATAAGCTTTAAAATGATACCTATTTTGTGTTATTTCATTCAGGGGTTGCTTAGGAATTTGATTTAGAATTTTTTTCGTCCGCCGGTGGGACACCTCAGGTTTAAAAGGTTTAACAAGAGCAGCATCAGCAACGACGTCTCTATGTGGTATGTACTACTGAAACTGTATATATTTGCTTCGCGGTTTTGGAAAATGACTAAGTTCCACTTTATGTCGTCTTTTTTTTTTTTTTAAGCTGTACATGTGGAAAGTGCAGTTTGTTGACAACATCGCACGTTGTTTACTTGATGTGCTTACGCGCCGATAGCTAAGTTAACAACACAGAGATATTTGAAGCAGTTTTACTCTTTCCAACTCTTTAATAGTGTAAAAAACTCAGTATGCATGAAATAGCATTTCACCCCCCCTTTAATAATCTATATAGGCCCTGAAAAACCCCCCTCTCTCTCTCTCTATACAGTATATATATATATATATATATATATATATACACACACACACACACACGGGCTATCAATAGATTACAATATTTAATCGAGATTAATCGCATGATTGTCATAAGTTAACTAGTGATTAATCGCAAATTAATTGCACATTTTTATCTGTTTTAAATGTACCTTAAATTAATATTTTTAAGAGTTTTAAAAACAAAAATATGGATGCTTTATGCAAATGTATGTTTAATATATATATTTTTGAATCCAATCAAAATAATGAAACCATCCGCGATCGATTAACTATTGTTAAATCTCCCCTCGGCCTGCATGTTCTTTGTCTGCTCGTTCTGTGTGCGGTGGATATTTCACAGGGCTCGACAGTGCAGCCGATTCAGTTGCAAATAAAAATGTGTGCGAACTGTTAAATGTATTTAAGGAACACGTGTGCGAATACAGCCTATCAATTATTAAACTTAATGGTTTAATAAAATAAAAAATAAAAAAAACTTTACAGCCTGGTGCAAAAAAATTATTTTGGTCTATATAGCAAATTTTGCCCTTTATGACAACTGTGAGGGGGTGAATTTTTTTTATAACTCATCTGTTTAAATTATTCCAAGCCTTAAAGTTGTGCATAATTAAGGGCGTGGCCACTAGAGTCAAGTCATTTTTATTTTTAAAGCACATTTAACAGCAACAGCGTTGCACCAAAGTGCTATACATTTAAAACAGCCTGCTCCACCCACTTTTGGTTTCAAAAACTCTCTTCGGAAACCTATGGGTGTGGTCACAGACACTACGTCCATGTTTTTATACAGTCTATGGTTCTACAAGCTCAATAGTGCTTCATACTGCTTCAAAGTGATTCTCAATCAATGAATAGCACACATTTATTGCAAGCGATTGCTTATGAACTATGACAATGTCTACTTAATGACCTTTATATAATATGTTTTAGATGGTTGTAAGAATGCATATTAGGTGTATTTCGGGCTTGTTTATAATTAAAAGTCACACTTTTTTTTCTGGGCATTATTAGTATTTTGTTTACACAATTAATTGCATTTAATTTTCATTTAATTCATAGTAAACTGTTGTAGTTTCTGGCTGGGATGTTTCCCCACAGGAAGAAAAGACTAAGAACATTATTTGACACACATTATTCAATAAATGGATTTTACTAGTATCAGTAAAATATTTGTCCCATTCACTGAGAGAGGTACTATATGACAAAATAAAATTATCATTTCAATGCTGCAATTTTGCATAATTTACAAAGTATATAATAATGCAATTATTATATATATTAAAATAATGAATTTCTTAGGAATAAAAACCTACCTAAGCTAATAGGGAGCCCTTTTACAAGGTTAAAATTAACAACAGAGCACAGATTTTAATTTGATTACTATTTATTTTTAAATATAACAATCAATGCTCAAAAAAATAAAATAAAAAATAAATAAAATAAAATGCAAAACATATAAATTGCACATAACTCAGTTTTCAAATTAACTTCTAAATGATAAAATCTTTATATGTTGAAATATAATTATTTACATAGTGGCTCTCATAACTTTTTCATAAAAGATTTAAACATTAAATAATTAAGAAAACAATTTAATTAAATATAATATATTTATGCATTTAGCAGACGCTTTTATCCAAAGCGACTTATAGTGAATTCAGGCTATCAATTTTTACATATCAAAATATTAATTTAGTAAAATATGAGTAAATAGTCTAATAATTCATGAAAAATTCTTCTCTAGACTTAATTTCTCTAGAGAACTGATGAGCTATGTACATCTAAGGTAAATAAAATGCTGTGTAACATTTTGTTTACAAGGTGTTTTATTGTCGTCTTTCCGCAGTTGAAACACTGACTGAGCAATTACATGATGTTTGAAATGTTCATTCATTTATTTAGCATTAAAACTAGTAGTAAAGAGGAAAAAAATTGTGCTGCTGTTTGAACTAAGGTGTTTACACAGCGATCTGTCGTGCCAACATCAAAGAGTGCAAAAACAGCATTTATTGTTTGAATTTCCTGGAACAAATGACGCAATCTGAAAGATGAGACTTTCATCCATTGTTGTCATATTGCATTTTCTGCATCTGCATTCATAGATGATTAACTTCAGGATCTGAGTCACATTATACTATTGTAATAATATTGACAATGAAGTTTGCAGGGAAATAAAGACAGCCACATAAATAATCTTTGTTCTGCCTTCTCAAACTACCTGATGGTTAAAAAAAGCAACAATATAAATATTCAACAGCAAGCCTCTTGTATAACCAAAAGCTCAAATGCAAAAGTTTCTATTTTGGATAATCCCTTAAACCCCCGCAAATCATTATCATTGTTCTTTGTTGTGGTGATTTTTTTTTAGCAGTACATTAGAGGGTACGGTAATATCCATGGATAACTGCTTGGTTGTAGTCCTTGGTTGTACAACCAAAGTAGAAAAAAAAAAAAGTGCTGTGGTTGTACCAAGGTACAGTAACATCATGAGAAGGTAATAACATGGTACTTGAATGCGTACCATTATGATAACAATATTTACATACCATGTTATTTACATGGTCCCTCATCATAGTTCAAAGAACGCTAGGGTATTTATTATCTCAGTCCAAAACATGGCATTGCCATTAAACCATTTTATTACTATGGCACCCTTTCAGGCTTGAGATAGATATTCTTCATTTCTTGAAGCCCATGTCAGATTAGTTTTGCCATCCATTTTCCAGGACTCGAACTCGGGACCCCCGAAGCAATTTTTTAAGCAATTTTACTCTTATAATTTATGGTTTGTCAGATTAAATTAGTTAATTTTTTAAGCCATTTCAGTGCAAATAAAGAAATTCAACATTGATAATTAAATAGCTGGAAAATGTCAAGATATAAATGTTGTTCAAGTTGTATCGCGCCGCCCTAATACTACTACACAAAAAAAATAAAAAAAATAAAGGATTTATGGTAATTTTTTCCAGTACAATTTTGTCAGTGATTAAGAACAAATGCTACATTAAATACAAAAGCTAAAGACACAGATGGAGTGAATTCAGCCATACCTGCAACCTCCTCTGGGTCCTTCACCACTATGTGTGCATTCAGTTCCTGAAGGTCCTGGTGCAGTTCTTCCACCTTCTTGTTGGACTTTTTAAGCATGTTGTCCACATAAGCCAGACTCTTCTTATCTGTGGTCACCTTCCTCAAGTTCTCAGCTCCTTCTTTGATCTTGAGCTCTTTGCGGATCTCTCGTTTTATCTGGTCCTTGATCTCATCCAGCTTTTGTTGGACCATGGTATCCGAGAGGTCCAGATTTTGGCCAAGACCAAGACGTTCTGAGACCATCTGACCCCGAGTATCACCCTGAGGAGCAGGAGAGAGAAAGAGATAGCAGAAATTTTGTTAATTATCCGAGGCATTCAGAGACTAGATAGAATGCATGCTGGAATGTTGCATCGTTTTCAAGATGCAACGTAACAGCAAGTTCTCAGAATAAGAGGTCTGTATTGTGTGTGTAATTTCCTTCTTTGCTGCAGAATGATGGAAATTCACTTTCACATACATGCTAGTGCACCATTTGTATGATCCAGTTCAGGTTGTTATGCAACGGAATAAAGCACCAGCTAATCAGCTTGATCCTCACAAGAACAACGCAACACCTTCAGACAAGCGCAAGTGGCTGTGACAAAGAGTGTACATGAGATATATATATATATATATATATATATATATATATATATATATATATATATATATATATATAAGGGCTGTCAAAAATTGCGCGTTAATGACGTTAATTAGTTTTTTGACGTTAATTACGTCAAATTTTTAACCGCATTTCACGCATGCGCAGTGTGACAAATTATTCAGGTCAGGAAAGTCTCGTCGATCTCTGAATTCTCAAGATAGTAAAAAACAGCGGCGAGCGAAGATAACACAGAAGAAGCTTAAGGTTTTACCCCAGTTACTCTCAAATACATTCATGCCAAGCTCGATGAACAGAGACGACTTTGGTTGTTGATATGCTGGAGCTTCTTCCTGTTATAGCGTCCTGTGTTTCACACTGCGCCTACATGCAATGCAGCGAAAATTACAGCTGTTTGGAAAAGCATATGCATTTTTACTTGGTTTTACTAGCACTTGAAGCCTTCAGAACGTGAAAATATCGATCCTAAAGTATTGTGGCAGAGCAAATGAATACCTCCCAAAAACAAGAGTGCCCAGAGTGCAGAGGGCGCATGTTTGTGTTTCTAAATTCATTCTTTCGAGTTTCTCTATGCATAATTTCATAGATATGTGGCTATATTTAACCACTGGTTCACCTAAAACTCTTACACTATCTGTAGTTAAATGGCATGGTTTGATATAGTGCTCAGGTAAATTTGATTAAGTAAATGTTAAACTTTTGAAATTCAGAAAAAAAGAACCACATATTGATGAATCAATACATGAAAATTATGTATCTGTGTCCTGTTATTTATCTTTTGGTATGCATTTCAGAAAAAAAATGGTTAGGATTCAGGTGTAATTGCAAATAGTGATTAATCCTGATTAATCCACTGAAAATTCTGATTAATTTGATTAAAAATTTTAATTATTTGACAGCCCTTATATATATATGAATAAAATTTGGTTTCAGTTTAATAAAAAATATACTCTGTAATTCAGGAATTGTTTTTATTTGAAAGCACTTTTGTACAAGATTTTATAAATATTTCATTCTTAATGACTCTAAAAATACCATGTGGCATAACCATCAAGCCAAAAATAACTTATTTTCTTTTCACCTTAAATACATGCAAGCATACATGTGCATAGGCAGAAGGTGAACCAACTCCAGGGTAAGGCTAAAAGCAGACAAATCTATTAACTACAAACATAGACAGAGCATGTGTAAGGCTTAGCCTTCTGCTGACCACGGGGTCTTGGGACAAAAATGCCACTGAATTGGACATAAATGCCCCTACACATAAAACAGAATAAAACTATTACGTATGTTGCTAACAAAGTGTAAATGAATAGAAAGTGTTAACGGCAGCATTAAAATAAAATTAGCTTATGTTGTATCTAGTGTTGCAAGGTGCACCGATACTTCAAAAGTATCGCGATTCTCGGAAATGAAAAACGTCATGATACCTAAATTTATTAGTATCGATACTTCAAAGAATGACTGCGTTCCAGATTTGTAAGAGACGTATTTCATGTTGGTGTGTGCAACGCACGCTTCCAATGCCTCCCTATGGACGTCTGTGTTCTTTCTCCTCACGCAACCAGCAAAAAAGCACTACAGCGAGCGAGATGCCAGAATTAGTGGCTTAACTAAACTGATTTGGCTTTATTAAAATGTGTGCATAATCACATTAAATAGTTTAAATAAGTTGTTCAGATGAACAAAGCACAAGGTTTTCGTGCATAATTAACATTTTAATTGTTTGGTCATCATAAATAATATTCACATTAATCGGGGATTAAACGTGGAGTTATGTTCTGTATGCTAAATATGAAAACAAGCATATCTGCACAGCACCTATAAGTGCGCTTTGTATCTGCAGATTGCTGATCGAGATTTACATGCTTGGCTCACTGACCCTGTACACTCATTAATTTTGTTCATAAACGAGATGTATCAGTTCATTCAACTCATTCACGCATGAGAAGATCTCTCGATCTCGTTCAGTGAAGGGCAGAATCGTTCACTACATTCAACAAATCACATGCCCCGTCACATCTTGAGTAACTCTTTGACAGGATGAAAAAGTTCACAGAGCTGTTCACGAACTGTGCATGCGCTGCTTATAGCACCGAGCACGCGCTTATCAGCTGAGTCCGCACGCGAGCTGCTGTGGAGGGAGGAGCTTCAGTGAACAAGAAATATGGATCTAGTAGCAACGTATCTTCCGTGATGTCGATGATGCGTGGGTCGGGGTGGGTAAAGAAATGTTACCTTATTTGCGGGCTGGGGCGGGCCAAATTATTTCATAAACGCGGGACCCGCGGGTTGAAAAAAACCCCGACCCGCGTATCACTAGGCTGTATGTGTATGTGCATATATTGCATGACTAAAAGAAAAGGATGACGCTCAATAAAGTTGTCGCTAATTGAAGCTTACTGGCTGAGTTTTCTCTTCTGAAAGAAAAGGTTGCACAACTGACCGAAATTCAGAATAAGTTACAATATCTGAGATATTGCTGCTAAATTTTATTTACTTTTTTTTTACTTGAATGCCATTTCTTAAATTGATATTAACTTTTGACATTTAATCTTCTGAGTTCAGAAACATTGTTTAATATAATCGCTGTTCATATTTTTTATTCAAAGTTGTGAATAAAATCCTGTTGAGCTTAGGGATGCAATGGCAAATCAGAGACGTTCAAGCTTTGTTGAATGTGTGCACGTTCGATGACTGAATTCCACAAATGCTTTCATCCTAAAGAACAAGGCGCAGATGTACAGACAATGCAAGTAAGGGATTCATTTTGTAGTGTGCGTTCACGATGCTGCTGACGTGTTTTCTGGTGCACCCAATAACAAAGATAACACGTCAGCAGCGTCGTACGTCAGCAGCATCACTGCAGTGTTGTGACGCACTGACAACAGACCCGGAACAGAAGACAATGCTGAATAAAGTCATAATTTAGTTTTTTTTTTGGATACAAATACAAAATGTTTTTTCGATGCTTCAAGAAAATCTAACTGACCCTCAGATGTCACATGGACTACTTTGATTATGTTTTTATTACCTTTCTGGACATGGACAGTATACCGTACATACATTTTCAATGGAGGGACAGAAAGCTCTCGGACTAAATCTAAAATATCTTCATGAATCATGTTAAATTTTCAACCGTGCATTTCAGGGAAAACTGCACTCTCTTTGTCATGTCGTGTATGTAATAAATATAAAAACTACATTCACCACATTGTTTCTTTTGTGTGCAGTTATCTTTATTTGTTTTGATTTATCCACGAGATTCCCTTAAACACAGGCTGCACCAGCCTCACCTGGCGCAAACTTGTTATACTGTCAATACATTATCAATTGCCGTTTATACCAAATGTAATAAAATCATCACTAAAATTTCTGTGCTCCAATAATTAGATGTTTTAATCAGACTCGTTGTCTGGTGGAGCAAGTAAAATTCTCTTCTCAGAGAATTAATCCAGACAAGCATTAATGTTGAGCTCTGTTATTGTATATACATTTCAACCCATCAAAATGGGAGTTAACATGTCACTGCTGAAATCTACTCGCATTTGGCGAGTTGGTGGGTGTTAATGTCAAGCCCTATATATAACTCTATATTAGAAAACATCAAAATTTCAGTCATAAAAAAATAATATTTAAGGATACTATAACCTTAGTAAGTGCGATATCTAACACAGCATGTTTGCACACAGATCATCAAAATCATTCTCTCGCACACCCCTGGTGGTAACCATGGCACCCCCCAGTTTGGGAATCACTGTAATAAATAGCAAGTGACTTGATTTGTTGAAATTAAATTATCAAAAATGAGCATCATGTAATTAACCCCCCAAAAATACTGAGAGGTCAAACAATGTCAATCAATGCCGGTACATTAAATCTCAATGTTCACATAAAAAGGCTGTGTGTTAAGATCCTGTCATCATTTACTTAACCTTATTTTGTTCCACACCTGTATGAATTTATTTCTTCTGCTGAACACAAAATAATATATTTTGAAGAATGTTGGGAAGCAAACAGTTGTTGGTACCTATTGTCTTCCATGTTATTTTTTCCATTCTTTGCAAGTCAACGGCTACCAGCAACTGTTTGGTTATCAACATTATTCAAAATATCTTCTTTTATGTTCAACAGAAGAAAGAAACTCATCAACTCGTTGAGGTTGATAAATGCTAAATGTTTTTGGGTGTACTATCCCTTTAAGACACTTCTGCACCAATTCACCATTTATAAGACATTTACAGCCTTTAGGACAGTTTGCCCTCATCCATCCAACACAATTAACCTGTTAATACATAAGACGATTCAAGTGTTCATTTTGTGAGGTTAAAACAAGTTCAACTGAGAATAATTTTCCACTTATGTTGGTTAAACCACCTTCTCACTACAGCCTGGCCTGAAGTTCTAAAAGTTCACACAAACATACCAGCACAGAGACTGAGAAGACCCCTCCTGAGAAAGATTTATAGACATACAGCAAACATGGTCTTTGGCATTCAGAGCGCGTGTTATCAGCAGGGTGGGGTCAGCACACAGATCACTGACTGAGGAGCCCAACTGCTTCAAATCAACTAGATGTGACCACACAGAGCGAAGAAAAAAAAAAAACACCAAATGGTGTGATTTAAAACTAGAGGCTTCCTGAAAAAAAAGGGAGGAATAAACGTCTGAAAGCCAAGGTCACCACAAGCTTTAAAGTGCAAAAGACCATAAATCATAAAGCTATAGGCTAGTCTATATCCAGAAGAAATCATATCATTTTCAGTAGCGGTGGAAGCAAAAAACAGAAAGAAGTGCATCACACTTCTACTAACATTTATTTTGATAAATGATACTGATAATAGTGATGGTGTCTCTATGGATGCTATATGCTATGTGCACAATGGGTTAAAATATAAAAATTACATTTTAAAACATGTCATAGTAAAGAAAAACAAAACCACAGACTAAACACACACATTCACTATGAATATATGAATTAGATTACATTTAGGCCTATATCCCATTACAACAATTCCTTTAGAGTAACTACTCTCAAATGTCGTTACATCTTTAAATCTACATTTAAATTTTCAAAAACAACTAAATGCATATTTAATATAACAAAACATGCATTTATTCAGAACAACTGCTTTTTTATTGTGCTCATTTAGTGAAGTCTGTGAAGTTTAATGAAAACAAGCCTTTTTTGCAAAATGAAAAAAACTTAACAGTTGATGATTTTTATTTTATTTTTTTCATTATGGATTATTATAATTTTTGTCCATCGGTTGTTGTAGGCCTAGATTCTTTCTCAAATGATTCTGGATAAATCATCAACAACAACAAAGTCTGATTCTACGTTATTATGCATGCACATAGTTTTTTCATTTTGTAATTTTAGTTTTTTTTTGTTTTTGTATTTTAGGCTTCTTTTTGGAATTTTATGAAGAATATCACTGACGATTTGCACCTCAACATAATGTCTGTAAAAAGAAAAGTATGATTCCTTGTGACTCTTTGAATCAAAACAGAATCAATTTATGAGGTACCCAAAGCCAACCTCTAATAAACACATGACAAAAAGGTAAATAAAATGTGTTTAATGACTATGTACCAAACAATAAACCACTGGTTCTTACGAAGAAATTGACGATTCCAGCTGCGCACACAGACCCCAACATCATTCTCTCTAAATAGCACAAAACCCTTGAAGCAATCTAAGGGGTCCAGAAATGTCTCAAAATATACATTCCCACGCAAAGATATAAAGCATCACAAAGCTCTTCTAACAAGAGGAGCCTGTGAATGTGTGGAAATCAGTCCAGCGTTTAAGCTAGTTTTGGCAGGGAAGAGCTCCATTCAAGGTAAGCCTGATATCAGATAAGCATTTGTTAATCTACTGTTGAATGAAGGCGACTCAGACTGAGGCCATGGTGGTTTGAAAATAACCAGGGTCAAAGACATCAAACATCTACTTCCTTAAATTCAACCAATCAGAACCACACATCAAATTATTACTAATTTTAAATCCAGTTACATCATGCTAGAAAAAGCAAGAGAGATCAAACCTGAACCTGTTGTGATATCTGCCTGGGAAATTATTTTGGTATGTTTTGAAATTTGTTATAGGGGATTCCTATTTAAACTGACTGGATTTTGACAAACAATGGTAAATGTGACTATATCTAAATGGTCACAAGGACGGAGACGAAGATGTAAACTTGTTTTAAGAGCCAAGAACCTAGTGTGACTTGAGAACAACCTCACCTTCTCAGCTTTCTTAAATATAGCAGTGAGAGACAGGGGAACTTCTATGTGCCGTCTCTGGAGAGTCCTGTAAAGGCTTTGGCTGGCTAAACACAGAAAGTAATGCAGCTAAGAGAAAAGGCAGGAGTTGACTCTGAAGACAGACAATGCCAACAACATGAGTCAGAGACGGGGTGGGGGGAGGGGGGGGAGGTGAACATATACAAAAATAACTAGTGTTGTCACCAATGTCGGTCCTGAAATTTGAAAAATGTGAAGATCCCAGCATTTCCTGCTAGCATTTTAGCCAATCACAGACATATCTGTCGAGCGCATGAACACAACGACCAATCTGAGATGTTTGTAAGTCCACTCAACAACTGTTAAAATGTGAATTGAAATGCTGGCATCATTCAGTACACCGATACTTTTGACAACACTACAAAGAACAAAAACACTCTTGGTTGGGTTTTCTCCCATATTAAATGCTCCACCCAGTGAGAAGTACCTGGCTGATGAACAAATCCATTAACAGGGAACACAGAGGCCACACTGCATAACAAACTAGAGGCTGACATTTTTTTTGTGAATCCCGCGGGATGGGAAATAAAATCACTATTAATCACATGAGTGGGACGGGTCAGGAAAAAATGTCAGTTGGAGTGGGTGGGACCGGGCATCATAATAACACAATGATACCCAACTTCATACACAAATTTACCCTTTATATAAATAAACTATAAGCTGTATATTTACATTTTTAACTTAATTCGAGTTGCCCTTTCTCTTTATGCTCCACTTCTGTTTGCTCTGGTGTGGCAGAATAAATAAATGACGTATGAAGTCCATGACTGACAGATCATTAATGGCTTATTAACATCCAAACACTTGCCTATCATTCATCCACCTCAAATATGATTTTCATCTGAAAGATTTAAAGGTGCTGGTCATATAATTAGAATATCATCAAAAAGTTGATTTATTTCACTAATTCCATTCAAAAAGTGAAACTTGTATATTATATTCATTCATTACACACAGGCTGATATATTTCAAATGTTTATTTCTTTTAATTTTGATGATTATAACTGACAACTAAGGAAAATACCAAATTCAGTATCTCAGAAAATTAGAATATTACTTAAGACCAATACAAAGAAAGGATTTTTAGAAATCTTGGCCAACTGAAAAGTATGAACATGAAAAGTATGAGCATGTACAGCAGTCAATACTTAGTTGAGTAAAAGGGCTCCTTTTGCCTAAATTACTGCAGCAATGCAGCGTGGCATGGAGTCGATCAGTCTGTGTCACTGCTCAGGTATTATGAGAGCACAGTTTGCTCTGATAGTGGCCTTCAGCTCTTTTGCATTGTTTTGGCATATCGCATCTTCCTCTTCAAAATACCCCATAGATTTTCTATGGGGTTAAGGTCAGGCGAGTTTGCTGGCCAATTAAGAACAGGGATACTATGGTCCTTAATCAAGGTACTGGTAGCTTTGGCACTGTGTGCAGGTGCCAAGTCCTGTTAGGAAATGAAATCTGTGTCATTGAAATCAAGTTGGCCAACAGCAGGAAGCATGAAGTGCTGGAAAACTTCCTGGTATACGGCTGCGTTGACCTTGGACCTCAGAAAACACTGTGGATCAACACTTGCACATGACATGGCACCCCAAACCATCACTCACTGTGAAAACTTTACACTGGACCCCAAGCAACATGGATTGTGTGCTTCTCCTCTCTTCCTCCAGACTCTGGGACCCTGATTTCCAAAAGAAATGCAGCAGTCCATTCCTTTTTTGTCTTTAGATGCTTCTGACACTGTCTGTTGTTCAAGAGTGGCTTGACACAAGGAATGCGACAGCTGAAACCCATGTCTTGTTCTTGAAGCACTAACTCCAGCTGCAGTCCACTCTTTGTGAATCTCCCCCACATTTTTGAATGGGCTTTGTTTCACAATCCTCTCCAGGGTGCGGTTATCCTTATTGCTTGTACACTTTTTTTTGCTTTTTGCTTGTACACCTCAAAACACTTCTACAGTTGTGAATGATTAGTAAATAAATACATTTTAATGTTTGCATCACATAACCAGATCCTTATTTATAGTTTTTTTGAGGTAGCAAACTTTCTCAGTAGCTCACCTGGTAGAGCATTTTAACTGCACATTTCATTTTCAAACTGCTAGGATGCGTACAAGACATATTTAAATAAGAGGAAATCTCTGAAACTGGTGTTCCTCAGTGCGGTCAGAGTTGGTTCAATGAAATGCAAAACTGGACAACAGTGAAGCAAACAGATAGAGAAAAACTGAAACTAATACTGCAGATTCACTCTTTCCCCTTGACATTCTGAGTTCCCATCTGCGAAAAAACTAATGAAATTTTATTAACAATCTTTCTTTTTGTGGAGCACTTTGAGTGGCATTTATTGTATGAAAAGTACTAGTATTCAAATAAATATTTATTATTTTGATTAAAACTACAATGCATCAAGTTTCCCAGAACATTTTAGTTTGTTACTAGTTTCAGTATTTCTTCTTGTTTAGTGATTAATTTAAGATTAAAACTGCCTTATAAAAAAAAAGGCTTTAGAGGTTGATTCATGATTCAAACTCTGTTTAAGTGAATTGAAACACTTAAATCAGATTTATTGATTATTTTGCATTACATGCTTAGGTTAATACTGTCTATAATGCAGGTTAATATTTCTGTATATTACTATTATTGTTATATTACAACCCTCTACATTGCGAGTAAATCACTTGCAAATGTGACTAAATTCTCATTCTGGCCACTAAAGGATGTCTAATATTAGCCAATTGCTAATAAATTCTCAAATTTTACTACCCAGTGTGTGAGTTAACGGCTAAGTATAATTTTAGCGCACATTTATTTCCACTCACCGAACACTTTGACTACGCGCTTCAGAATTCTTTCTCGTCAAGTGATCTGTGATATTTCTCAGTTCATCTCAATGGATGCACAGTGTACCTGTGTTTGACGTACCATGAGCTGTAAAATGAAGGCGCATGACTCGCCGTCGCTTTCTCTCACACGGCATAGTGAGAGAGAGCGAGAGAGTGATTGAGAGTCTTACATACATGCAGAATTGACTAGGGGTGCTCAGATCACGATCGGCCGATCGTTAATGCGCATCTGTAAAGCTGGTTCTCTAATCAGTGGTAAATTCCATCAGGTGTGTGATGTCACATAGAGCAGCTGTTACTACACAGAGCCATTGTTAACTGAGAAGCTGCGCAAATCCACGTTCATTTTCAGCGTTTACTGGCGCATCTTCTCAGTTAACAACGGCTCTGTGTAGTAACAGCTACTCTATGTGAAATCACGCACCTGATGGAATTAACCGCTGATTAGAGAACCGGCTTTACTGACGAGATGCGCATTAACGATTGGCCGATCGTGATCGGAGCACCCCTAGAATTGACGTGCTACATATACGTGCTAAATGATATTCTATGTTGTATTTTCCTGTAAAAATAACGTAGTTCCTTAGTCGTGGGCGGAACTAATGTGCAAACGGCAATCTCATTGGCTGGTGCTCACCTACTGAGCAAATCAGTTTGACCGAACGCAGACAACCTGATTAATATTCATGAATCCATTACTGTTCTTATTAACAGAAGTAATATAATTATTATTATTATCATCTTATCAGTATTATTGTTCACTTTTCCTTTTTTTTTTTTTACAGAAACACTGAATGATCAACAAAGCCCCACTACCAGTCCTAAATTCCGTTAAAATGTCAATGCATTTGTATACGGTTACCAAGCTTTAATTATAATTACTAAAGATATATTATTAAATAATACTTGATTATCCAGATATCATATTATAATGCTTGACTGACAGTTAAGAGTGTAATTCAGGTATTTAAAAAGCTGTGCCACTTTAAAAACACACTCTCTCTCACTCTCTCTCTCTAACACTCTCTCTCTCTCTCACACACACACACACACACACACACACACACACACATATATATATATATATATATATCAGTCTGGCGAGTAAACTAAAAAATGTACTAGCCAATGGCGATTGAATTCCCAATGTGTCCGTAGAGGGTTGTATTAGCACATATAACTGGAAATTATTAAATATAAACTATGAATTATTAAAAAGAGAATAAGAAAAAAATCTAAAAGGCAACTGTTATTTTTTTTTAAATAATATATTTCATTTTTTTC
This sequence comes from Carassius auratus, assembly GCF_003368295.1. Classification (NCBI taxonomy): domain Eukaryota; kingdom Metazoa; phylum Chordata; class Actinopteri; order Cypriniformes; family Cyprinidae; genus Carassius; species Carassius auratus. The sequence continues at coordinate 15,470,713 of NC_039273.1, read as the reverse complement.
ATATTTATAATATTTCATTAACTATTATTGATATATCCCTATAGTTCTAGTGTCCATGTGTTCTGATTTACTTTTGCCAATGAGGGTTTGAGCATCACCCTGTGAGTTTTATCTCAGAGTTCATCCTATTATGGTTTTACCATGACCCCAGCACCCACGCCAGTGAAAAGCCTTTCCTCTAACCCACTAGCTTAAGTACCTCTGCAGCACTCACAGCAAACACATAAGCCAATAGACCTTGTGCTCTGACACAGATCATTCAGGTAACATCTTACACAGGGTTCTTTATAGAACTAGATTAAATGGGAATATATGTCAGGTGACCTACCAAGTAAAAATGAAGAATAAAGGGTTAGTTCGCCCAATTTGCAAAATTATGTCATTAATAACTCACCCTCATGTTGTTCCAAACCCGTAAGACCTCCGTTTATTTTTGGAACACAGTTTAAGATATTTTAGATTTAGTCTGAAAGCTCTTAGTCCCTCCATTGAAGCTGTGTGCACGGTCTACTGTCCATATCCAGAAAAGTAAGAAAAAATGAATCATTCGATGTAACCAGATCTTTTTGAACCAGTTCACCAAATCGAACTGAATCGTTTTAAAAATTTTGCGTCTCCAATACGCATTAATCCACAAATGACTTAAGCTGTTAAATTTTTTAATGTGGCTTCCTCCGAGTTCAAACAAACCAATATCCCGGAGTAATGTACTCAAACAGTACATTGACTGAACTGCTGTAAAAAGAGAACTGAAGATGAACACCGAGCCGAGCCAGATAATGACTCGTTCACCTTTCCAATGAAACCTGCCCTCATCTTCAGCAAACAAACTGAAATATTTTTTGTACTGCTTATGCCAGTGTGTTTGACATCAAACTTTTAAAAATAATCTTTAAAGAAAATAAAAATGTGCTTATCTGTACAGCATCTTCCCTAGCTACACAAAGACTGTGGCATTTCTAAGCTAATGCCTCTCTTCTTCAGTAACACAGGCGATTTGGCCCCAGATAAGGGCCAGAGGATACTTATCCAACACTCCAGCCAAAACCAACCTGCCGGAGTCCCTCTGAACATACAAACTAGTACCATTTAACTTGCTGGGTTTCAGTTGTGCCTCACTGCAATTAGATGGGGAGGAGACACAACCCAAACACAGCAATCACACAATTCCCTCTCAAAGCAACAGAATGACACGAGTTTAGAAATAATCCTGTTCACAAAAGGCCTGATTCACAACCATTTACACTTTCTATACTACTTAATATGCTTATTTACTCCTTTGCATTGTTTTCACCTGAATCATTTTGTTTGAAACATTGTGTCCTCAGAATGACAGTTGTTACAGTACAACGCCTAGACTGTCACACAACTGAGTAAACAAAGGTTTTAACTACCGATAGTTAAAAGCCAAAAGATAAAAATATAACATTATATTTACAGAAACAAGTCTTTTAAGAAATAAACATCAAATTTTGTTGCATCCCCAATGATGTGAAGACGATCAAATTAGGCAACAGCTGGACTAAAACCCTTACATAAGGCAAAATATCCATTTACATGACCTTCAATTTGCAAAAAGCCAGTTTATAATTATCTAAATTAATTCTTAATAAAATCAAAATTTGCCTATTGCGCCTTCTATATCTTGAAATTATAATGAGTGTTTTTAGAAACGTGTTTGTTTCATAAAAGCAAGCAAACAAACACTGACTTTGCCATACAGCATTCAATGTTTCAGGGAGTTGCCAGGGTGGAATCGTTCAGGATATTTTACTAATAATAGATTTTACTCCAGATTTCCCCCCATGACACAGGCACGAAAGAAGAGGTTATGCTCCACAGCTTCTACATTTATTTCTTGTGCACAAATACACTCCTGTTTAGACAGACGTTGTAAATCATTTAATATTTCCTTCATGAAAACAGCTCTCTTTTGAGAAAACGAAAGGACATATTAGTGCATTTTAGGCAGTTTACAAAAAGGAATCTAATTTCATTTTCAAATAGTAAACATATAGCTCTATTGTACATATGCAGATGAATAAACATAACATTAAGGTCTTGTTAGTTAGTAAAAGAGATTATGCGAATAAGCACAAAGAGGTACAAAACATTGAGTAATGCCATCTGGAGCTATTTATGCAAATACAATACTATTATACATACAATACATTTCATATGCAACAGAAATGTATAGTTTAATCACTACATGCTGGGATTGAAGTAACAGTTGGTCTGTGTGTCAAAATTTCTAGGCCACATTTAACCCTTTCAGATACAGTTGAAAGTCACTATATAATGCTTAAGAAGAGTTGAATTTTTAATATAGTGGGAAGATGAAAACCAAGGTAACGCGAACATAGTGGGTTAGTAAATAAAAGCGCGCGGTTGGTAAATAAAAGATCTAATACTTCTCTCACCTGCACGGGATCGGCCGCCATCTTGCCTCTTAATAACTTTGAATCAAACTCAAGAGAGCAAAGGGGAGGAAAAGTCAGTAAGAAGTTAAACCTCTTCACTTCTCTCCAAGTAAGCTCGTATTTCTTCCTGATTCTGAAGAAGACACATCGGATCCACGACTTGGGCTATTCCACAGCGCAGCCGGTAAACTTCCCAATTCCCATGACGCTGCCCAAATATCCTTGTTTAATATATAAACAGCAATTGTATAAAAAGCTTTCAAAGTTTCGAGAAACCAGTGCAATAGTTTTCAGGGTAGAGGGACGTGGAAACGCGAGTGTTTTGAACGCGTGTATTGCTCCGTTCCTCTGCGCTCTCTCTCTCTCTCTCCCAGCTGGAGTCAGATCCTACACTTCCAGTCATGTGATCAGAGACTATCTGCTAGCGTTTTCCCATGAGCGTCCATCCACGCTGCCAAATATAGAGTTTGATCATTCTTATATATTTACTAGATGAGTGTATCAGATTACATCAGCGCTTTAATGTTTGACAGTTACTGAGACACAGCAGAGAGTATTTCCTATGCATTTGTGAAATTACATTTTTACACAAGACTAGCTGGTGCTCAGTGTTTTCTGTAGGCTTCAGCCTGTCAAAAATGTGGAAATAGATGTTTTATAGGCTATATTGTTTATTTATTACATTTATACTGAGTTTTATGTACAGTACAAGGTATATGTAGTAATGAATAATAATAATATAATAATAAATAATAATAATATTAATAATATAATATATTATATTAAATAGGCCATAATAAACTATAATATAATAGGCCTGTGTTATAGGGTGTCTGTGTAATAGGGTTATATTATATTATAAATTATTTATTAGCCTATTTTTTAAATAGCTTTTTTTAATCTCTCTCTCTCTCTCTCTCTCTCTCTCTCTCTCTCACAAACACACAAACAGTACTTCTGTTTTTCTGCCTTTTTTTTTATCAAGCCAAGACACAAATATAGTATGTATGTAAATCATTTACTTTTGACAGTTACATAATGAAATGAGAACAAAAAATAATGCACCAATTGTAAGGACTGTAAGCTTGATCCATTCATCTCGTCATGTTGTCTACTCTCCTCTTTATCGATGAAAAATATTTTATTTGATGAATGATATTTTAGTTTAGTTTATTATATGTCTATATATATATATATATATATATATATATATATATATATATATATATATATATATATATATATATATATATATATATATATATATATATATATATATATATATATAGATAGATATCTCTGTACATTTTTCATAAATCTGTTCATTCTGTTTTTCTTCTGTTTTCTGGTCAAACTTTGGTTTGTATTTGGTTGATACCATGGGGAATCATCTCCTGTTTGAAACCTCTGAAACCACCACTGGCTTTCTGATTTCCCAGCTCCCAAAGAGCTAAGAGCTAGACACTTCCTGTGGTAACAATTGGGCTTCCTGTGTAAGGCCATGTGTTTCTCTATCATCCATGATAATCTGCAGTTGATTTTATATAGGTTACACCAATATGCTCAGTACAGGGGTTTAGATATTGGACTAAAATAAATGGCAATATATCATCCCAGGAGTTCCTCTTTTAGAATGACAGAGTATTGTAGATTTCTATTACACAGTTAATCAAATGAAGACTCGCTGTTCTGCTGTATGAGGAATCATGTGTTACTGTTCTGAAAGATTTGTCACTGAGATAAACTTTTTGTAAGCTTTTAACAACTTTATGGAGAAAAGAGTATTACCATAAAAGCATAAATGACACATTAGCTTTGTGCATTCACAAGGGAAACCAGTAAAACCAGTCTCTGGGGCAACAGGGGTATTAATAGAATTTTTTTTTTTTTTTTTTTTTTTTTTTTTTTTTTGCAATGTGAGCAGGTTGGTCATGATTCATGACTCATGAGTAATCAAGAAAATCAGAGATGCGTCATACTGTGCATGAAGGAGGGATTCTCTAACTGTACTGTCATACCTGAGAGAGACACATGCCGGCTCGAATAGGGTTAACAGCTGTGCTTTTAGATCTGTACAGTTTTGACATATTTTGCTCTCCTTGCTTCTTGAGTTCGCATAAAGGCACAATGAAGAACGACATAATTTAGTCTGATTTAAAAATGACCTGAGAGTTGTCATTCTCAATGGTTGTTTGTGTGACTGATTGAAACATTGTATCACGCACACATTTACACACAATATGATCAGACTCATGTACAAACACTGAGTATAAACACTGCTGAATACTACATTCATTTTAGTGTTGGGAATAACAGTGCTGTCAGGTAACAACATTCACATTAGAGGACTAAATTCTTCCATCTCTTTTACGCCATCTAGTGATAAATTCTACACTTAAGCTTTTTCATTGAGACATTCATTTTTTTTAAATGTAATAATGTTAGCTGTTTTAAATGACATTATGAATTATAAACTTTTTTTTTATTATTATTATTATTATTGTTATTATTATTATTATTATTATTATTATTATTATTATTAATAATAATATTATGAATGAAGTGGAACCTTAAACATTAACAGTTTTGCAAAATATTTTATTATTATTTATTAGTATTTTTTCTGTACATGTATTTCTTACTTTATATTCATATTACAAAAGGCACAAGTAATTTATATTTAAGAATTAATCATTCGAGTTATTATTATTGCTTATCACATCTAAACAACAACAACAACAACAAAAAAGCTTAATCCATGTATTTGGCCATTACTATGTATTTTACGCCATCTAGTGGTAATTTGTAATATCACAATTAAGATTTAGTTGGTTATAGTTTTAAATGGTTTTATCATGATATACAGATTTTTTTATAATAAAATTAATAAAATAACAATGATTCTCACATTTGTATTCATATTGTTACACATTAAATTGATCTCTATTCAATTATAATATTAAAGTATTAATTTAGCATTAATAATCAGTTGAATGTAACACACAGTAAGGAGTGAAATTATTTATTTGATATACAAATTATTATTAGATTTTATTATTATTTATTTGATGTATAAACAGTGATTGTATAAAAAGCTTTCGAAGTTTCAAGAAACCAGTGCAATAGTTTTCAGGGTACAGGGACGTGGAAACGCAAGTGTTTTGAACGCGTGTATGATTAAAATAACAATAATTCTCAAATTTGTATTCATACTGTTACACATTAAATTGATCTCTATTAAATTATTATGTTAAAGTATTAGTTGAGCATTAATAATCAGTTGAATGTAACAAAGGAGTGGAATTATTTATCGAAACATAATTCATTATTATTTTTAATTGTTAATAGTTAAATTATTTATCATGTTTGTGCCCGTGAAATTTAAAGCAGCAGGCCTAGTTCAACCAAAAATGAAAATTCTGTCATCATATAGTCCCCCTCATGCCGTTCCAAACCTGTATGACGTTCTTTCTTCTACAGAACACAATACATGATATTCTAGAGAGTGTTGGTAAACAAACTCTTTTGGCGAACTTTGACTGGAAATTTTTCTGTTAAATGGAATTCCACTGTTGGGTGAAATATTCCTTTAAACCTATTTGTGAGCAGATCACACATAAAGCACACAATGTGTTTGATGCTCTACCTGTAAGCAATGGCAACCTGACTTCAGGGCTAGATGATTCCTCCTTTTCTCCTCTCTTATAATATTAATGTCAACGATGATTCTATCTACTGTAAATTCAGTTTTCAAGGGTTATCCTAAACTAAAACCAAAATTATATATACATCTATACATACATACATATATATGTATATATATATATATATATATATATATATATATATATATATATATATATATGTGTGTGTGTGTGTGTGTGTGTGTGTGTGTGTGTGTATATGTATATATGCATTTTCTTAATTTAAATAAAATAAACTATATTAACCATATTGTAACAATATTAATTTATAGCCTTCGCAGGGACAAATTAGAAGCATAATCATAAATGGATAAAATAATTTCCTCTTTAAGATGTTTCTGATATATAAGAACCAACTCTACTAAACTCTGCTTTAAAAGCATGTAATCTGAGAAAAATCCACTCCATTCCCCCTTTTGAAATCTATGCACACATAGACACTTAATTAAGACAAAGCTGCCCCGAATGATGTAAACACAGCCTGTATGCCTAGAATGATGACTATCTGCACCGAACAATTAAAGGCATTCATCATGGCCAATTACAGAAGAGCATGAGATGTATTTCTGTTCTCTTGGGTTACATCATAAATCACATTTGGTTATGTTTCATTGTATTGTAGAGTTTGCATGCTTTTGCATATGTGACAGACCTTCTGCAAACACCACATATGAAGTACAGTCTGTTTTTTATGTTTTGAAACTTTTGAACACACACCATGTTATATAAGGCTGTCATTTAATAAAACATCCAAAACGCCGTTTTAATTGAGCTTTTATTGAAAATAGCTCCTTGCATATACCTTTCTGGTTTATTTTAACATTCTTCTACATGTGGCAAATGAAAGTGATTCTAATTCGATTCGGATTAATGTTGCATCTGGCAAAGAGCTGAAGCAAAATAACCACCAAAAAGCAGTTCAAACCACAGCAGGTGTTGACCATTCATCCACAGGTTTTCATAACCATTTCCCCAGCTCATTTATTCATAGCTTATGCCAGATATACATTTTTATACACATGAAAACCGTTTGCCATTTTCATCCTTAATCCCCTTTGAATGTGAGTGAGAGATCAATTTTAAGACACCACAGCTGTCAATGTCTGGGTTAAAGGGAGCAGCACCTAATTTAATCTCCATATTAACCAGAGCAAATAACAAATGTAAAGAATTACCCGTGTCACCTCGGATGCTCAGAAATAAGGTAAGCAAACCCTGGTTTACCAGATAAAGCTCCTCGTTCATGTTTCTTTTTACCTGTAAGTTGAGATATTTCTGATTTGAATGAGTTAATAACATGAATTTAATCCCACAAATGATTACAACATGCAATATCTGTCAGTCACTTTGCAATGTGTTTATAAACTAACAAAGAAAAAATTAAGAGAAATAAATATTTGCATTTATATATTTATGTTTTTACATTTATATCTTTATACACATAATTTATCTCCACTATCTTAAAGCTAAAGTTTTAATAATCCATTTTTTTTTTTTTTTTTTTTGTGGCTAATATGTATAATTCCCCCCCAAAATGAAAATTCTATTATGATTTACTCACTCTCATGTCAAGTCAAGTCACCTTTATTTATATAGTGCTTTTAAGTGTGTCAAAGCACTTCACAGTATTACAGAGGAAAGGCAAGATTAGTTCATGTTGTAAAATATTATGAGATGTGAATTCGCAAAAGCTTGGTATTTGTAAAAAAAAATTAAACATAACAAGCCGAAATGTTTAAATGATTCTTGAAAAATCAAAGTTTTGTTCAAAAGCATATGAACCAAACAAAAATGCATTGCATTTCTACTTACCACATGTGTTTAAAAAGACCTTTCCTTGTCTGTTTTGTGCATACTCTTGTTTGTCCCTTACCCATCTGCTGTTCAGCAGGATGATTATTTCCTTGGGTGGGCTGACTAAGCTATTGTTGTTCTGATCTTCCCTTTTTTCCAGTTTTGAATGTGCCACATTTTGAACTGGTCGAGAACACAATGTGTAATCACCGATTTATCTTCCGTTTCTTTTTGCAGTCTGAAACAGATGGCAGTAGTTATGTTTATCAAGCACGGTACAGGCCAGTGTATGAACAAGGATGTTGTGACATTCATGAGTTCTAGCTTACAAATCCGCCACCTAAGCCGTGACGCACAGAACACACCTCATGTTTATACACACTGAGTCAACTCAGACCACCAAAAACTGCATCAAATATTTAGACGAAAGCAGATCTGTTTCAGTGCATTCAGCTGCCAGGGGAATTAATGCATTTTGATGTTTTCCATGCTTAGGCAAAGCTGTGAAAGGCCTTCTCTCTTGAAAAATGTATGTTTGGTCTGTTTAATTTGGCCTCAGTGGATGCACATTGATTATATTATTAAAAATATAACACTCTCTCCACCCTAATGGTTTCATACTTTAGAGTTTCTTTTCATGCAAACTTTGGCTTGGCTAGAAAATTCTATTTCAACTTTTCAACTTCAAAATGTCTTGTTAAATTAAACGTGTTACTTGTGATTACTTTGTAATTAATCGTGAAATTTACTAGCAATTTCTGAGTGAAAGATGCATTGTGTCTGCGCCAAATGTTTTTCAACATACTATGAAAAATGTGTAACCAAGCTATATATATATATATATATATATATATATATATATATAAACACACACTTTTTTGTGAAAAGTGGGTTCATCCCATAGGTGTAATGGTTTTTATAATGTAGAAACTGTATATTCTATCCCCCTTCACCAACCCTAACCCTAACCTTAACCCTCACAGGAAACTTTGTGCATTTTTACTTTCTCAAAAAAACTAATTCTGTATGATTTATAAGCGTTTTGAATAATGGGGACATGGGCTATGTCCTCATAAGTCACCCTCTCGTTGGAATACCTCCCTGTCATTATACAGAGTTGTGTCCTGATATGTCACAAAAACAATAGCACACACACACACACACACACACACACAAAACAAACAGTGATTGCTGCAAAGAAATCGGATTTGCAAAATTCTTAATTTAATCTCTAGAGGGCGATATTGCACAATGAGTCACACAAACCGATTCTGTTGAAACGTTTATATTGCAGAGAGAGAATTTTGGAAGGACATATGAGAGCAAACAATATAATTGTACCCAGATTTTGAAAAGCTTTCATAACTGCTGGCAACTTTCACAGACTCATCAAACAAACAAAATATAATGTTGTTCTTCTTTAAAGAGACAAAGTCACTCTGCATGTAGTGCAACCGAAAGTGAGAAATCCAAGTGAGATCTGCTAGACATCCAGGGGGTTCACTGTTGCACCCCGAATGATGTCCGTTCTCACACAAGCCATATGGCACACACACACACACCCTCGCCTCCAATGGCAGCTTGGTGTGGTGCTCGCTGGCTAACATCTTGCAGGACACATAATTAATTTGCCCCGGCGTCTGCCATTTATTTCCCAACCTACATTTTGTTAATTGGACAGAGGAGGTTAAAATAAAATTATGTCTCCGGCTATGCAAGAAGCCACTAATTGTACAGAATTTGCAAGAAAGGCTATGGCAATGACTGGCTGGCTTGCGGGAATATTAAGTCATGGGTGATCTTTGCTGGGTGCTTGAGGGAGACTGTTGTCATTAAATAAGGGAAAGTGTCATTCATTCATGTGCTTTTTTGTGTCCCGGTGAAACTCACAGATGTTCATAGCCTTTATTAATACACTAATGAGTGGAGGGATTATAGTGCTAATGATGTCAAAGGTGTTAATGCCACAATGGACAGGTTCGTGGTTAGCTACGCCTGCAGAAATAACACCCGGAGGTCGAACCGCTACTGACACTGAGATTGTCCCGCACAGCTCATGAGTTACTTTCAGTTTTTCAAATATCATAAAAAAACTGTCCATTTGCATTCATTTATATTAAAGTAGTCATCATTAAAAAGATAATTAGCCAAATATGCAATACGGTTCAAAAGTTTGGGGTAAGAGTTATTAATGGTTTTGAAATATGTATTTTATGCTTACCAAGGCCACATTAATCTGATAAAAGATACAATAAAAAGAGTAATATTATAAAATATTATTGCAATGTAAAATAGCTATAAAATAGCTCAAGAAACATTTTGTACTACTTGTGCTTTCAAAAAAAAAAAAGAAGCGAAAAATGAGATACATTTTTCAGGAATCATGAAAAGAAGAACATTTATTTGAAACATTTTGTAACATTGTTAATGTCACCTTTGATTAATTTAATGCATTCTTACTGAATAAAATGGTCCAAATGATTTAAAACTGACTATAAATTCTGTCAGACAAGAGCTTTTTACTTGTTGGAATCCACATTTCTTAACACCATGACTGTTCACAATGAAGTTAACTGAATAACTCATCTTTCCAGAATTTAACACTGAATGATTGTTTAGCTATTTCAGCAATTCATTTCCATTAGTATTTCATCTCTAAAGTGCAAAAGAAAGAGGCGAGTTGTTACATCGATATCTTTATTAATATCTCAAGGAACTGATGTGGGCTTATTGAACATCTGAAATGCTTCGTAGCAAATCGCAGCCTGACGATCAGTGGGAGGGAGAAACAGAGTGAAAGTTGTTCTGTATTTTTGTTCTGAAGTCTCATTCCCATATCTGACTCATATAGGTGCTCTTAATGTGTGTTCTCTGTTGTGTGATATGTGTTTAAGAACTTGGGCGAATGGCAACTGATAGCTCGCACATTCAGAGTGCTCTCGTCTCCCATCTGTTGTTTTTTAATTTGTTGTCTTTTTGATTATGGGGTGTGTGTGTGGTGGGGGGTGCTTGTATCTATCTGATACTAAATGCATAGCTCAACCTTATTGCTACTGCAATTACCAACTAACCATTAACAGTAATTTCAGCTCTTAATCACAAAAATGCCACTAATTTAAAATGACGATGAATAAAAATGTCCTTGTAAAGTGAGGTAATTAAAAATAAATAAAGTGTGTACTTAAAATAATCACCCCCCCTTTAAAGTAATCACATTTTGCTGCTTTGCAGCCTGAAACGAAGATAGATGCAGTTTTTGTTTTATCTAACTGTATTTACTCAGTGCAACTTATAATATCCAAGATATAACACCATGTCAGGAAAAAAACAACAACAACAAAAGTACCGGATCACTACGTTGGAAAAAGGATCACCCTCTTGTGTCAGTATTTTGCTGAAGCACCTTTTGCTTTATTTACAGCCTTTAGCCTGTTAAGATTTGTCTCTGCCAACTTTGCACATCTAGACTTTGGAACATTTGCCCACTGTTCTTTGCAGAATGGATCAAGTTCAATTAAATTTGATGCTGACCGTTTGTGGACTGCAGTTACTCCACAGATTTTTAATGGCGTTTAAGCCTGGGCTTTGACTTTAGGCCATGCAAGGACATTCACTTTTTCTCCTTCAATCACTGTCTGGTCAGTTTTGCTGTGTACTTTTGGTCATTGTTATGTTGGAAGGTTTTGAATTGTTCTGCAATTTTAGATTTTCCTTCTATCCCGACAAGTGTTCCAGTCCCTGCTGCATAGAAACACTCCCATAGCAGGACATTACCAGCTCCATGCTTTACAGTAGGAATGATGTTATTTGGGTAGTGAGCTTTACTGGATTTCCGCCATACATATAGTTTGGTGTTGAGGCCAAATAATTCATCTGACCATAACACCTTTTTCCATGCGGCCTCAGAATCATCAAGGTGCGTTTTGGCAAAGCTCAGGCCTGACTGCATGTGGCAACCCTTCTTGGAACCCTTTCAGACAAAGCCAAATTTGTGCAGACTTTTGGAGAAACGTCCTGCTCCAGGAAGGGTCGGTGTTGTACCGAATACCTTCCACTTCTTATTAATAGGCTTCACCGTGCTTCTAGGAGTTGATAAAGCTTTTGAAACTTTCACTTGGATGGTATACATTGCAATGAGTTGGATAAAACACAAACGGTGTCTGTCTTCATTTCAGGCTGCAAAGCAACCAAATATGATTATTTTAAAGGGGGTGATTCTTTTCTATACCCACTTATACCCACTGTACATTAAAAATGGGGAAATATGCAAAATGTCTTAAAGATGATGGACAATGACCAAGAAAAGAACATGACACTCCTACCTTTACATAAAGCAAAATCATGTTGAGTCTCAATTCAGTGATATTAAGCTATAGTCCACAGTCATGAATTTAACCAAGCTACTATTAAAGACAAACGTAATTAGTGATTCTGCTTGCTTTTCATTCCTGGTAAACAATGTTAAATGAGCACAGCTATTATTTAAATGATGGCTGTACTGTCAGCTTCTTGACCAATAGAGGAACAGAGAGAAACACTTGTTGAGTCATATTTTTCTTAAGCATTCACAGAAGTCTGTGTAGCCTATGGCTTCATGCTGTGTTTACTCATCAAATTAAATGGCAGAGATATTGTACAATTATGCTCTATTACACTCAGTGTTTCATAGTCTCCGTGATTTAAAGGACACACCAGCCTGTGCAAGCACCTTTAAATCAACGAGAGCGCGGTAATAACATAATCTTTAATGCCAACAAAACATCATACGAACTGTAATCAAGTTTCTAACAAACTAAATTAGTTTCCATTTCATCACGCACTAAATCGTTTAAAGAACCAGCCTCAAGTTGGGGGACAATATCTATCGCAAACCCCCAAATAAACAGAGAAAAAAAGCCTCGGGCTTTCTCATTTGTTTCCAAGGTAGGCTAATTTAAGCGAGAGGTGTGCTCGAGGAGGAATACGAAACGGGAAAGAGCCTAATGAGGCTTTAAACCACGCACCGGTACGCGAGGGGTTAACGACATTACAAATTACGGCAGCGGAAAGTTGGTCGTGTTCCTCCGGGCGGCGGCACCGCCAGACAGCGCGAGCGCAGCTGCGCGCGGAGGGGCGGCCCGCGCGCAGGGCAGCGTGCCCAGCGCAACGGTCCCCGGCGTTGTTAATCACGCGCTTCCCGCCCTCTCTCTCCTCTCTGTGCTGATTTGCAAGAGCAGATTAATCAGAGCGCGGGGGCCTTGATGAAATTTTGCTGTTATTGTGCCCAATTTTAGCAACATCTTTTATTATCTTCATTATTCATTTATGAGGGGAGGGGGAGGAGGACGTGATGCATGGAGATAACGGTATGGTGAAGGGGGACCAGTGTCAATTATGCAAATTACATTTGCATGTTTCTTTGCAGATGACTTTATTCGCTCGACATTGTATGTGTTAATTTAATTATTAAGTATTATTGCGCTCACGTTTCCGTCAATTTTCCGAGGCTTGGTTTCAACCTGATTTCTCCTCCAGCTGCTCTTCTCTTTGATCTGTGCCAAAATCAAAGTGGCTAGCCTACAATAGGGCCAAATAAACTCCCCTCTATTTAATAAGGATGAAGTTATTCCCTTGTTCTCATCTGCGAGCTCAAAGCAATGATGGGGAGAAACGCACTGCATATTCATTTTAATGAGCATAAATTGAATTTAGGTTTGCTCGGAATTGACTGCAATTAGGCTCTGCCTTAATGACAAATTAATCTTTTTCTCTTTAATTCACTTGAATTTGTTTTTCAAAGGCTTTCTGTGGCAGCAATAGAAGGGTGCACAACAAAGAATACCATTTTCAGCTAGATGATATTGAAATTAAAGCTTTAGAGCTAGCACACTCCGATTAAATAAGCAGACATGTTTTTTTTTTTTTTTTTTTTTTTTGTCACATTTCCATGGACACAGACAAATTGTAGCTACTGATCTAAATACCATCATCTGATAGTGATAATACATTAAGAAAAAAAAAATTCTATAGTGACAGTGACGTGACTTTCAGCCAAGTATGGTGACCCATACTCAGAATTTGTGCTCTGCATTTAACCCATCCGAAGTGCACACACTCAGAGCACTGAACACACACACACACACACTGTGAACAAATACCCGGAGCAGTGGGCAGCCATTTATGCTGCGGTGCCCAAGGAGCAGTTGGGGGTTCGATGCCTTGCTCAAGGGCTCCTAAGTTGTGGTATTGAAGGTGGAGAGAGAACTGTACATGCACTCCCCCCACCCACAATTCCTGCCGGCCCGTGACTCGAACTCACAACCTTTCGATTGGGAGTCCAACTCTCTAACCATTAGGCCACGACTTCCCACTTAATGTATTATAGTGATAATACATTAAGAAATTCAAAAAAATTCTGAGAGAGAGAGAGAGAGAGATATGCCATCATCTGGTTTGATTACTATGCCAGCTTCTAAAAATGGAGGTTGGTACGAGCTGATTGGCATTCAGAGCAGTAGACGGAAGTGAGTGAAAGAGAGTTCTTCCAAGATTTGGTTGGATTTTGGCGAGGGAACAACTCCTTTCTAATATCCCATGCTTTTGGTGTCTGCAGTGGAGTAGAGGATAAACCTACGTATGTTCTCACCTGTGGTTATTGCAAAAGTGAATGAGTAGGCATAGGATACTTCTCTCATGAGCTAATCAAGAGTGCATGGGAAGCTGCTACTTCCGAGATGGGCATTTGTTGTTGTTAACTATATTACTATTAAAATAAGTAATTGTTTAAATATTTTTTTTTAAATCATTTCAATTATATATGTTTTATTTTACACACACATGCACGTACACATATGAGAGAGAGATAGAGATATTAATATTGTCATTTCTCTATTAATTGTTTGTGCATGCTTAAAAAGTTGAGTGATTAAAGGAATAAGTCGTGTGGATTGCTCATGGATTATTGCGATGTTTTTACTGTATCAGCTGTTTAGACATCTATTCATTTAACTTTATTAATTTTATTGTCTGTAAACTCATATCAACATAGCATTTTGATATTATTAAAATATAGCATGAAGAAAAACAACAATTTTGCAAGTCATTAGTTAGACATCATCTAGGAAGTATTAAATAATATTAATGCAGACTCTTAAAAATAAAGATTCTTAATGGTTCCATGAAGAATAACCAGCATCCAGGGAACCTTTCCATTGCAATTTTATATGGGGAAAAAAGGTTCTTCAGACTGTTAAAGTGCCTCTATTATAAAAATTTTTAAGATTCCTAATATTGTTTTGGGAGTCTCCTATAATAGGTTTACATGTTTGCAAGGTCAATAAACACTTTAGTTTTCTCAAAATATGCATTTAATATAACCTCATTTTACAATGATTCTCAAACAATTAATTCAAAGCAGCTCTAAAATTTAGTCTCTCTAAACCCCTTTCTGTGAGCCCAAGGACAGGGAGTAAAAAACGGCCCTGGATTTTCCTCCAAATAGGCCCCACCACAACTACATAGATGCTACTATCTCACAATATTACAGCTGTCAATGTCTGACTCACCAGAACCATTGGCTCAGGAGCAACTGTTGCTGTCTCTCCCTCATCAGGCTCAAGATTAGGGTAGCTGCTGCCTGCAGTTGTATTGCAATAGTTCCGATAGAAAATATAAAAATATATACTTACTGTACAGGTTATGATTCAGTGGAGTCAGCTGGTTCAAATAAACTGGGTACTCAAATAACTGACAAGTCATTTAGGCTGTTCAGAGTCAGTTCTTTCCTTTGGGAGACAATAACTTCATTTATTGTGCACTTTTGGCTTAAAAAATGTCCATATCATAATTACATTTTTTTTTTTTTTTTTTTTTTTTCAAATATCACAAACAGCTACATTCCATAATACATGAAAGGCAATATACGAAATGGCAAAATGGTTCTTTTATGGCATTTCTCTGGAAACCACCTATTGACACCTTTATTTTTAAGAATGCAAACTTTCCATGATCATTCATGTGCTTGGATCTTATGAATACAATATTTCAGGCTACACCTGAAGGCATTGTATATGCATATTTGCATGAGAGATACAAATTCCACCAATGATGCTTCTTGCATCAATTTTCAATTGTGGTTGCATGCATGTTTGCTTTAGTAAAGGGTGCGGGTCTGTGGGAGCCTGCCACATGGACACCCAAGTGGGTGTCTCTGGAAAAGGGTGGGGGGTTGTGTGAATTATGTGTCCTAGGGCACCCTCTTCTTATTCCTCTTCCAGCCTTGTGATATTTCTGATGCAGTGGGGGCACATGCTTTCATGCCCTCCCCTTTCCCAAGTTGTGCCACTGCTTGTCCTGACCCAATGAAGCCTGCCCCCACTGCCACGGCCTTGTCTTTGACTGGGAGGAACAGCTGTCTACACTAACAAGGCCATCGTTGTCGTGAAAAAATTAGTGAGCAAGACCGACACTTGGACTCCACAAGGCCCCGGGACATGTAAACAATGTCTTAATGAGAATGCGTGCCATTACAGTAATTAACACAGCTCAGCGTCAAGCCACTGTCAGATGTCCAGACTTTCAGGAAGGTTTTGCATTACACAGAAGCAAACAGAGTTGAACCTCCACCGAAAGGCCTTTTTTGAACTGCCTGCTTGACTGAGGCAGGACAATGAGTGTTTTCTCATATAACAGAGCCTCGGAAGTAAGTGTTATTTGAACAGTGTATATTGAACATTTTTAATTATATGACAAGGCTGTTATAAACCGGCTATATTTGTTTAATTAGCATTGTGGCAGGAGTAATGAAAGCTATGAATCATAGGTTAAGTATATGTGTATGTTAAACCGCAGCAGTGCAAAATGAGAATTTCACTACTGTTTTCACAGTAATATCTCTTACATCGGTTGGTGTTGGCAAGTGTTATTAAGAGAACAAAAGGTTTTTCCAGGGAGACTATACTGCTATAAATGTAGTATACAAGTAGTTGCATGATGTGAAGGATCAGCTAAATAATTTTCTTCATTAGTATTTTTGTCTTGTTTTATGGTTAAAATGTCTAACAATCCTCAGTTTTTCCCCATTTTTTTTAAAAAGTTCATCAATTACTAACCCTCATTCCAAACTCATAAAACACCAATGGAGGTATTTCTAATCAATATTTGTTTATCACTTTATATGATAAACAGATTTAATTTAGTCAACGGAAGCATGGTTAACTGCATTTTACAAACTTTTTCATAAAAAAGTTCAAAGTAGACTTTAAACGGAGAGACAGAAAGTGTGTCAGATGTCATTAAATATATGTTTATTTGCTTTTCAAAGATGAATTTAAGTTTGATGAATGTCATGAAAAGACATAATGGCCAGTAAATTATGACAGAAGTGTGATTTTTTGGGGTCAAACTATTCATTTTAAAAGTAAAAGTAAAAAAAAATCATCTTTCTAAATTAAGTAATTTTTGCCGTGCAATATGAATAGGTGATATAACAAAACAAAATAATAATCCTTTGATGAACAATAGGGTCTTAATAATTGATTTGTATTTACTTAAAGTCGTGAATCAGACAAGTATTCACACTGAAAAAAATGTTATGTTGAATTTACTTAATTTTATTATGTCAAGGGGTTGCACGAAATAAATTTATCTAAATCCAGATATATTTTTTAAGTTGAGTGAACTTATATTTTATAAGTTGAGTTTACTTATATTTTATAAATTGGTTGTACTTATATTTTATACATTGAGTTTATTAATCTCTTTCGGTAATTTCAGATTAATTATATTCATAATTTTAGCTAAACTTTTTTGAGTAGAATTTACTCAGATTAATTGTGCAACCAGATTAATTTAATTGTTTAATTTCTACATAGTAAAATTAATTAGAATAGTCTCTTTCATTAATATTCAGACAAATAAAGCAAACCCATCATTTTCAACTCTAACGTTATTTTTCTGATCCAAGAGATATTTTGCTCTCCCAAACAAGAGTGCCTGTAATGTAACTCAGAAGTCACCGTTTCTCAGAGACCTCAATACATGGTACACCACACACAATTACGGTAACAATCAGTGAATAGTGTTTGAGTATAAATGGGTCATTTTGAGTAAAAAATGAACTTCAGGCGTCACAAAAATGAATGTCACTAAAACTAACATCAAAAGCAACCATAAAACTGTGTAAATACTGTGTAAACTCTGTGTAAACTTAACATTTTTAATTATTCATGCCCCAGTGCATGATGGGAAATACACTGAAAAAAAAATTATTCATTGAATTTACTAAAATTTTTTATGGTGGTTTAAGTGGTTGCAATCAATTTATTTTAGCTATATTTAAATAAACAAATTTATTATCACCAAAATATAAAATTAACTTTCAGCAAAATTAGTTCAACTTAATATTTTCAAACTGAATTTAATTAATTCACATGGCTTGGATTTAACACACGTGTAATTCGTTTAAAACCAATTAATATTTATTAATTAAAATCAAAAACTAAATTTAAATGGATTAAACTAGCACAATTGAATTAAGCTTAATTTAATTGGGGCCATAATCATTTTTTTTCAGTGCAGACAAGCATGATATTGACTTCAGACAAGTATGATATAATTTATTTTTCAACTATAAACAAGTTAATATTGAGTAACACAATATTGCAAATGAAGTCAAAACATGAACTGGGCAGCAACACATCATTTATAATGAATCAATACGTATATATGTTTGAATCAATGGTTCAGTGACTAACAAAGACAAGTCATCTAGTGGCATAATGACTGTCTGTCTTTCCAACATGCTTGTGCTCACAAACACACACAGCTACTGGAATACAGTGTAACACTTAGAGAACTCAATTAATGACTTTCCCCTTTTTTATTAGAGCATTTGTGTATTCTGGAGCAATTCTAATTAGCAATGAATTATGGGGCTTGGTGATGGAATAAAGTGCACATTTGTATAGGAAGCGGAAGATTGGAACTTGTGTTATTCAGATTCAATACCATTGCCTGGTCAGTTTTCCAATCTCTTTTGTTTTGTCCTACATTATTATAATTACAATATCCTAACTATGCTATGTAGCGAATTTGATTATGAGTCCCTTGAAGAACAGATGTGTAGTGCATTAACAACCAAGGCTGCACAAATTCACTGAATGTGAACTGAAACCATAACAGGTGCACATGGTGAAGAAAAATGGCAGGTGGCTTAAAAAACAATAAAACGGATTGAGAAAAATTGTTGAGCTCCCTATTAGTGTCCTTAATAACATTGTTTGCCTAAATATAGAGATGCATTGAAATGCTAAAGTCGTGTGTATTAATGAGTCATTGCAGGGCTATATTATGTTTAATTAGCTGCTTTATATAATGAGGTGTTCATTTCTAATGAACGGAATTTGCTGTGAGTGGCACATCTGCAATAATAACTCATGCAATCAGCAGTGCTCGGACCCATGCAACTGCAAATGAGACTCGCTTACCCTGAAATGAATTACATCTCGGCGCTTTCTCAGAAGTTCCATTAATTAACTCTCCTGACATCAAGGTCTTTTTCTTAATTTCATGTAACATTAGCATAATAAATACAATTTGAGTTAGCACAATGCGATCAGTTTAATTGATGCTATTTATTTTACTCTATTATTTAAAGGTCTGGTAATAGGAAGAAGAAACATACATTTAGTCATATAGCACCTTTATGAGGAATTCTCCTCAGAGCCCGGTACCATCACAGATGTTCGTTAAAGCTGGTCACATGCATTTGGCCAGTGTTTGTCGACTTCATTAATTTGCACAGTGGAAAGGCTGTAATTTCAGACCGTTTTGGGCAGTGTAATCCTACTTCTGCACTCTGACTGGCTTTCACATTCAGTACAAATATATCCATTCCCATCAGTGCCATCTCTTAGGCCTAATGTTTGTTTGTCTAATGTTTAGATTGTAAAAGGGTCAATGATTTGATGCTCATTTTTGTTTAATCAATTCATTTATTAAAACGTAGATAAAAATGTGGTTTATACAATAAAATTACTTGAACGCACCTCTTCAGTGATGATAATGCTTTTTAATTCTTGAATTAAAAGGGGCACAAATTCAAAAATGTCTGAAAAGAAGATCCTTATTGTTAAAAATACTTATCCAAGAAAACTTCTTAACATCTTATTATTATTTGAAAAACATTTGTCTGCCAAATCAAAACAATGATGTGAAACTGACATTCAGAAACTAAAATAAATAAATAAATGAAAATGATAATTTAGGCCAACACGGTCTTACTCCAACTCGTCACATATACCTTGGCTTGAGCATCAAAAAGCAACGCCAATATGTTTTATCCAAGCATCAATAGAGACTGTGTTCTTTATGCAGGACCCCTGCAGATCTCCATGACTGTGTCTTGAGGTCAACAAGTCTGCTAAAATATCAGATGTGGAAATGGAAAATATCAGGTTGAAAAAAAAGGGATGGTTCAGGTTGTAAAATATATTGTGTCTCCCCAAAAACTGTATGTGATTTATATTACATTTTACTTTAAAAAATACACTTTTCACACATTTATTTTAATAGTGTGTGCACTAACATCTATTCAGAATGTATGGACAATATCTGAGAGTGAATGGAACAACCTCTTGTACTCACTTAGGTTTAATACAATTCAAGGTTCCCCACAGACATTATTATAGCAAGGTTAGGTTGTCCAAGATATATACATATGGCTGAAACATGTGAACGATGTCGTTCTGCTATAGACTTGCCCCAGACAGTTTGACCACTGTACAACTATATTTACAGGAGCTACTCAATAAATTAGAATGTCAAGGAAAAGTTCATTTATTTCAGTATTCAACTCAAACTGTGAAACTCATGTATTAAATAAATCCAGTGCACACAGACTGAAGTACTCTAAGTATTTTGTTCTTTTAATTGTGATGGTTTTGGCTCACATTTAACAAAAACCCACCAATTCATGATCTCAACAAATTAGAATATGATCAATCAGCTAATCAACTTAAAACACCTGCAAAGTTTTCCTGAGCCTTCAAAATGGTCTCTGACAATCAGTGACATCCTTCACAAGGAGAGTAAGTCACCAAAATGAATTTGCCAATAAGCTGGCGGTTCACAGATTGCTGTATCTAAGCATGTTAACAGAAAGTTGAGTGGAACAAAAACGTGTGGATGAAAAAGATGCACAACCAACCGAGAGAACTGCAGCCTTATGAGGATTGTCAAGCAAACTGGATTTATTTTAGAATAAAATTCAGATATTTAGAATATTCAAGAATTTGAGTGAACTTCACAAGGAATGGACTGAGGCTGGGATCAAGGCATCAAGAGCCACCACACACAGATGTGTCAAGGAATTTGGCTAAAGTTGTCGTATTCCTCTTGTTAAGCCACTCCTGTACCACAGACAACGTCAGAGGCATCTTCCCTGGGCTAGGGAGAAGAAGAACTGGACTGTTGCCATTGGTCAAAAGTCTTTTTTTCAGATGAGAGCAAGTTTTGTATTTCATTTGGAAACGAAGGTCCTCGAGTCTGGAGGAAGGGTGGAGAAGCTCATAGTCCACATTGCTTGAAGTCCAGTGTTAAGTTTCCACAGTCTGTGATGATTTGGGGTGCAATGTCATCTGCTGGTGTTGGTCCACTGTATTTTTTGGAAAGTCACTGAACCCGTTTACCAAGATATTTTGGAGCACTTCATGCTTCCTTCTGTTGACCAGCTTTTTGAAGATGCTGATTTCATTTTCCAGCAGGATTTGGCACCCACCCACACTGCCAAAAGCACCAAAAGTTGGTTAAATGACTGTGGTGTTGGTGTGCTTGACTGGCCAGCAAACTCATCAGACCTGAACCCCAGAGAGAACCTATAGGGTATTGTAAAGAGGAAAATGAGAAACGAGAGACCAAAAAAACCCGATGAGCACAGTGATACAGTGAATTGGTGGGTTTTTGTTAAATGTGAGCCAAATTCGTCACAATTAAAAGAACCAAAGACTTAAACTATTTCGGTCCTTATGCACTGAATTTATTTAATACACGAGTTTCACAATTTGAGTTGAATTACTGAAATGAACTTCCTTCGGCATTCTAATTTATTCAGAAGCACTTGTATAATGTTATCTGAGGCATACATATACATAAGTATATCAGGCTTAGTTTTAGGAATACCTGAGCAAGGTGTGGTCATGTCCAAAAATTTTCTCTTAGAGGATCCCTCAAATGCTTTTATAGAGTAAGGACTCCAATGATCTCATATTTTGAAAAGAGCATTACTCGTCCCCAAAATAAAAAATAATAGTGTAATTAAAAGGCCTGTCCACATTGGATCGGCTAACATATTCAGACAGAATGGGCCAACTATTTTTTTTCACTGTTTGTAATATCAGAATTTATTAAGTGTATGTGAAATTTGAAATTGATTTTATTTCTTAGTTACACAACAAAGACTACATTTCTAAAAACACTGCATTTATAAAGTTTTTTTTTTCTTTATCATGGTCACTCTTCTTTGTCACTGCCTCCCGTATTGTTAGCTTACATTAAAAATGTTATGGTAGATAATTGTGCTCCGCCTAATTTGTTACTTTCCTTCCTCCTTTTATCTTCTTCTTCTTTTTTTCTTAAAAAAAGACCTCTTCGTTTAAACAATACATGATGTATATTAGTTGTGACCTTATAAAGGCCTTATCTGGAGGTGAGACATGATTAGAGTTATAGTGGAGGACAGGTACATCATTATCTTATCTCACTGAGTCTTCTGCATTGACTGCTTGCACAAGCGTGCTCCAACTCTGGCTGGCTGTTCAGCACTTACTCTCCTCTTAGGACCCAGGACAGACTTAATCATCAGTATTCCACAAGCGGGAACTGTCCTCCAGTTCTCTTCCCATCTATTAGAGACCTGGCTTCTCCACCATGGTAATGTACAAGTCCTCACTAGACTCCAACTGTAAATGAACTGCCCTAATGTGGAGGAGAACACACTCCATGAAGAAAATGGAATAAATTAGGCTAGGTGAGGACAAGATACAACTTGTATTTATAGAATACTTTATGATTTCCAATTTGGTCTGACAGTTTGTTCTATTCGCCTCCTCATTGCCATTTGGGGTTTATAGTAGACTGTGTGTCTGTGTGCTCTACATCACTGTAAAACCCGACAAGTTAACTTAACTCAAATCGTTTGAGTAAACCGATTGCCTTGACTGTAATACCCGACAAGTAAACTTAACTCAAACGGTTTGAGTAAACAGATATCCTTAAGCTATGTTAACTCAAACCGTTTGAGGAAACCGATTGCCTTAAACCATTTAAGTTGAAAAAACTAACAGTTATGAGTACTCTGAACTTAATTCAGTTGAGTTCCCTGAAAGAAGATATACATTGCAATTAAGTGATTAAGTGATTAATTGAGCTTTAGTGATGAACACCTGCTGTTAACAAACATAATTACTGAAGAAAAGAGAGAAAGGAACAACAGCTGACTTCAGACACAGCCTCACTCAAACCTGACAAGTTATGTTAACTCAAACCATTTGAGGAAACCGATTGCCTTAAACCATTTAAGTTGAAAAAACTAACAGTAATGAGTACTCTGAACTTAATTCAGTTGAGTTCATTAAAAGAAGATATACATTGCAATTAAGTAATTAAGTGATTAACTAAGTGCTGATTGTGAATTAGTGATGAACAGCTGCTGTTAACAAACAGAATCACTGAAGAAAAGAGAAACACAAGAACTACTACAACTGACTTCAGACACAGCCTTAGATGAAATCAACTGAAATAAAATACATGAAATCTCTCAAGATCTGATTAAACAACCCCACAAACAGCATCACCAGCTCCTCTTATTAATAACCAGACTGACTTTATTTCTGTCAGACGTCTACAGAAGATCTTATTGAGAATGAACTAAGGTTTAGATGTTGATTTATTGTTTCATTTGAAGTAACCATGTTAGAGATCAGTGTTTGCTTTAGTTGGGCTCTTGACCCTTGATTTCTGTCTTAGTCTTTTCTCTGGCTGTTATAACTGTGTGTTTCTAAAACATGTTTGTTGTAACTCAAAAGCCCAGAAGAAATGCCATCAGGTGTTAACCTGTACCTAGATGTAGATTGTTATACTTTATAGCTGTGATGATAATTTTTCATTATTATTCACAAATATTGATCTATACAGAGTCTAATCTCTGATTAAACAAATGTGTAATTAGTAGAAGTGGACCTAATAAAAATGACACTAAGAGCCAGTGATTCTGTGATAATCAGTTAATATAAAAATGATTTCATAAACATTTTGTACACATACATTTGTCTTCTATGCCAGTAGCTCGTCACACACAGACATCAATAATCAGAATATGAACCTCAACAATGGTGACAAAAAAACATGCTGCAATGCATGCTGGGTACTATTGTAGTACAAAACTCATCCATGGCTCCCAGCATGCTCTGCAGCATTTTCTTTTTTTTTTCTTTTATGGTCACCATTGTTGAGGTTCATATTCTGATTATTGATGTCTGTGTGTGACTAACTGACACCATAGAAGACCACACTGTTTGGAAAGTCTTTGTATTAACTGATTATTACAGAACCACTGGCTCTAAGAATCACTTTTACTATAGTCAATTTAATTACACAACCCATATTTCATCAGAGATTAGACTCCTAGCAGTTGCATAATTATATATATTGGTTGTTATACCAATATAAAGTATAACAACCTACATCTAGGTACATGTTAACACCTGACGGCATTTCTTCCGGGCTTTTGAGTTACAACAAATGTTTTAGAAACACATTGTTATAACAGCCAGTAAAAAGACTAAGACAGAAATCAAGGGTCAAAAGCCCAACTAAAGCAAACACTGATCTCTAACATGGTTACTTCAAATGAAACAATAAATCAACATCTAAACCTTAGTTCATTCTCAATAAGATCTTCTGTAGACGTCTTACAGAAATAAAGTCAGTCTGGTTATTAATAAGTGGAGCTGGTGATGCTGTTTGTGGGGTTGTTTAATCAGATCTTGAGAGATTTCATGTATTTTATTTCAGTTGATTTCATCTAAGGCTGTGTCTGAAGTCAGTTGTAGTAGTTCTTGTGTTTCTCTTTTCTTCAGTGATTCTGTTTGTTAACAGCAGCTGTTCATCACTAATTCTCAATCAGCACTCAGTTAATCACTTAATTACTTGAATGCAAAGTTTTAAAACTTACATGGTTTAAATCAAGGCAATCTGTTTACTCAAACGGTTTGAGTTAAGTTTACTTGTCGGGTTTTACAGTGCAGGTAAAGACCAGCCGAGAGTTATGGGTGAGGCAAAGCGCTAATGGGAATATATTCAATATGAACTAGCCAAGTTTCTTTATGAATGATGTATGTCATATGGAAAGACTATTTAAAGTGTTACCTTTGTTACTGAGAAGAGTATTTCAACTTCACAATGCATAAAATGCTTTCTGTCCAGTAATTTTAGATAAAGAAGAAGACTTTTTGTGCAAAATATTCCAGGAATGTCAGCACAGAGGGATGAATAATAGATAATGTCCTGTCCTGAGCTCTTATCAGTTTGCTTTAAATCTTTGCGTCCATCTTGGCCCCCATTTCCTGTGACACAAAGCCTTTTTGACCAAAATCAATTATCTGTGGCTTGCTGGGGTGCTGTCTCATTAAGGGCAGGTTGGGTTACCCCTAAGCTCAGCTGGTCATCCAGTGGCGCCACACGCACATGGCTAATGACTGGAGATCGATTGTCCTGTAACCTGAATGCTGTTTGTTTTGGTATAACGTTTGCCATGCTCACAATGGCTCATGCATCTCAGCAGACTAAAGCACGGTTCACAGGGGAGAGCAAGTCAAAATGCATCATACTGTATGCCAGTTGTTTTTCGAATGGACACACAATTCCATTCATTCTTATTTAAATATGTCTTGTTACACTCTGATCATGTTATAATAAAACTAACAGGGAGATATTTTAATTTTTTAATTTAAATTGTTCGAGAATTGGTCTAAACCAGTGGTCGGCAACAGCAATAATATCTGGCCTACGCCCGCAGTCAGATTATTTTGATAGCGGCTGGTTCTGAAATAGATCTGTCATGACAGCAACAGTTACTCACAATCAGAGCATTGGAGCGGAGCGCGGAGTGGAGCAGTGTGATTTTGACAGGAGTGAGGAGCAGATTTTTTAAAAGTCGGTGCGTTGTGTTTTTTACTCGCTCCACCACTGCTCCACCACCACTCCATCACGAGCAGTTTACAATTCATGCCAACGACCTGTAATATAACTGCATATTTTGCAAAAATTCATGTTAAACATATTTAGTTAGGTTGATAGAGAATGATCACTCGAATCAGAAAGAATGTGAAAGCTTTGATTACGGTAATGGAAATGAGCGGGAAATTATAGTTCTCAAGGAATTTGTTTGGTCCTTCTATACTGAATATTTTCAGCTGAAAGCATGATTTAAACAAGTAGCTACTACTTATTCACATACAATTTCTCTCCCAATAATGCATTCAAACAAATGTAATCTTTTCGAATGAGCAGAAATCTGTAAGAAATGCATCGATCCGTAGGCAAAATAACTGATGAAAACGTAGTTATTTTCATCACAAACTAAATTTGCACTGCAAAAAGTAGCTTTTAATGCTAACAACCATGTTATTAGCCTGTCATGTAGTAGGAAAAAAGTTTGCACACTAGTGTTCCAAAAATCCACTTTTTTATATATAATATGTTATGAACAGAACTGTGATATTTCAAACAAACTGAAATAATTTAGATGTGAAGCGAAGTCAGAGCACAGTCTGTCACAGGCAATTGTAATTGCAATTTTCAGCAATTAATTTCTTAAATTATCCTTTGACTAAATTTTTTTTTTGGCCAGGTGCCAAGCTTACTTGCCGACCCCTAATCTAAACTGTTCATTCGTGAATCAGACTGAATCAGTCCACTCACTGAACTGAGATTTTTAAAAAAAATGTTTGGTTTCAGTGAACTGGTGCTATGCTTGCATGTGGACGAATGGCCAAACCACGTAGAAAAAGCTGCCGTTTTAATAATACCCCGATCGTGTGGACAGGACCTGAAACCGATTTTTTTTTTTTTTACTTCTGCCAGGGTGAAGTTTTTCAAAAACAAGATAGCAGGTGCGTTCCATTCGACAGGGTCCCTACGCAGTGTTCACTGCTCCCTACTCCCTGAGCACGGTATATCAGTTGAAGTGGACTTCACTGACAATAACCGCTCATTTGGAATGGACTGCAAACGTCATCAAAGAAAGTCACCGATGGGGTGGCGCAGATTATGTTATTAATATATACATTCATTTTTTTATTTTATTTACAATCAAATTTAAAATATGTACACTCTACAATAAAAAACATTGAGTACTATATAATGAAAAACGTATGTTTATTATACACTTTAATTGACAATTGCTGCTATTACTTGACTAGTAACAGAATTGAAGCCCTGCTGTTATGCAAATATGAAAATAAACTTTTATTTGGTTAACTGTGTATAGCCTATATGTGTTTTTAATAAATGGTCATATAATTGCATAGCGGTCTCATGCGCATTCTTCCCGCGCACAGCTGTATAGTAAACACTGAGGTAAATAAAGTAAAATAAAGAAAAATGGCAGAGCCTAGTCTGCTTCTAGTCGCTTTTACATTTTCATACCTTTTTACAATCCGTAATGAATATGAACGAAGACAGCGAAGACGGCCGTTCTGACTGGTGATGACGTGCTGCGCACAATGACAGTTGGGGGATAATCGCTCTCCACTTCCTGTGTAGTGATGTATCGATGTTCCCTTATTCCCTGTGCAATAGGATATAAAATAAAAGTGTTGAGTGGATGGCGGTAAGCAAGTCTGTCGCCATGAATGTTAATGAATTATTTAGCAATGTCGTTTTACAAAGTTTACAAAGTTCTACACTTTGCTGGCATAATTTTGGTAAGTGCTCTGAAGAAAATTTCTGATGCAGTTATCTCATGTGAAGCCCAAAACTTTATTCTTGTTTGGATTTTATGAACTCCACAAGTAGAAATCAGTTGACAATAAACAAAACTGGGATGAGGTGTGTGGCACAGGAGGATATGAAAATGCAAAAACGCTGAGTATCTGAAATCTAAAACCATTTTATTTCTGGACAGTGTGTATGAAATTGCGATAATGTTCCGTCGACATTTGTTTATCTTGAGTTTCATGGCCAATCCCTTCGCCTTTCCCTTTATTTACAGCTGATCGGAGGTGTCCAATCCTGCTCTTGGAGAGCCAACATCCTGCATATCTTGGTTTCAGAAAAAACTAACTAGTATGGACATTTCAATTAATACTGAAGACCTTAAGCTATTAATTGTTTTCAGTTGTGTTGAATCAGGATTGGAGATTACAGGACAGTGGCCCTCCAGGAATAGAACTGGAAACCCCTGTGGGAAATTTATTTACAATTTATTTACAGTATTATTTACAATAGTTTAGATGTACATTAGGGCTGAACAATTTATCAAGATGAAGATTATTTGGCTTGATGCGATTATTGAATCACAAATTTGTTTTTTTTTTAAATTAAATAGATATATGCACAGCACCAGTAGCAAATGCTGTTCTGCAAGTGCTGTGTTTGAGTCGCTTATAAAGCATTATTAATATATATTATTATTGTTGTACAATGGTAACACGAATTGACTCGTAGGCTATGCCTTACATTACTAAAAATTACTATAGATTAAAATGCCATCAGCATGCGCTAGTGGTAAACAAAATGAGCATGCTGAATCACACTTTGGCAGTTGTGTGTTGAAAAAAAAGTGGTAGCGGGGAGGAAGGGATAAAAGCTTGAGGAAAGCAGTTTTAAGTTTTAGCACCGTGTTTCGTTGATTTCATAGAACGTCATGTGCTCTATAACTTCTGTGATGCACATTTGGAGTTTCTGTGCCAGGGGAGCTATCTGGTGTCCAGTATGAATGAAACAGACATAACATGCACTCAGTCCTAATTAGGAAAGATGATACTTCTGGCATCTAGAATCTGCCATTGGCATTACTGGTCAGTAATCTTAACTGTACTATTGATCTGAATAACAGTTGTAAACTGTAATCAAAGCTGAATGAAGACAGGGTGAGTTACCCCTCGAGTGAGCTTCCACTGTTTTTGTGTAATATCCCTTAGTTAACAGGAATAGGTTTTAATCACCTATAAACCCCGATCTAATCTTCCACATCCAACATAGATAAAATATTTTCAGTGTAAAATAAGTTTGCCAATGCCCAAGGAATTCAAGTATTTTCCTCATTACTAACAGGCTTCCTCTGGTTTGTATTTGAGTGTATATGGCCTGTATTCTGGGCTCTAACCAGCACAAGCTGATTCCCCAGTGGGCTGTCTGTCTGAGAATGCACATTCAGGGTCATAAAGAGCTGTAAAATTGACCGAAAATTGAGTGTTTTTGTTAGTTCCCTTGTTTATTAAGATCTATTCACACAGAAGTAGTAATGAGGATGTCTGTAATGTTTATTGAATATAGCAATGCTAATCAATTAATACAGGAAATATGAGCATACAGCACATCTGGGATAATTCTAAAAGATATTGATTTGAATTTACTGCAAAATAGAACAGAACTAGATATAAGCAAGCATGTATTGCACTGATTTTAAGGGCCCTATCATACACCTGTCGCAATGCGATGCATGGCGTAGCGCAAGGCCTTTCACATTTGCCGGTCCAGCGCCACGTTGTTTAATTAGCAAATGCATTTGTGCACCCATGGGCGTGCTGGTCTTAAAAAAGAGGTGTGTTCAGGCGCATTGCTGGCGCACAATATTTTTTGGTTATTTAAAGAGTGCGTTGGTAGAAATGCAGCACTGGACGGGTCCACTTTGCTTATTACACACAGGAATGCGCATCACACAAACATGCCAAATATTATAAACAAAAGGATTAGGCTACATAAATATAAAGATGTAATGATGGATATACATTGCGTGTATTAGAATTTGGCTACCTATTTGCAATTCAGGTATTACTACTTGAATAAAGATGAAATTAATGATGAATGAAATTAGCTAATTATAATTGAACAATCATGCCAATACACATACATATATATTAACTGACTCATCGCGGGGAACTTTGGTAGATGCCTGCTTGTCCCGTAGATCAGTGGTTCCCAACCTTTTTCAACTCGTGGCCCACCCAACCAAACACATATGTTTGCTCGGCCCACTGCAACAAAATGAAATGACCCCGCTATTGTTGGGATAATAACTTAGTACTCAGAAGCTAGATAAAGCTGTTAACTGTCTTTATTGTATGAGCTGGCAATGAACAGAAAATAACTGCATGGCTGCTGTTGTTCTGTAGCATATGCAGCAAAAATATCTAATAAAACCACTGCCGTAGATGATCTGCTCATGCGCTTTAACTTCGCACACGAGCAGATCCATCGGTTTCTTCCCCTGAGAGGCGTTCAGCTTTTCCGTCAACAAATTCCTCCATGTAAATAGCAATCCGCCATGGTGCGAGTGCATCTGGCTCTTAAAGGGAATGGGAGATGACACTCTGATTGGTTTGTTGAACGTTACGCCCATTACTTATTAAGAGAATAGGGACAACCCATTCCAAAAATGCGCCCCGGCACACAGACCATTTTTACGTCGTTAAAATAGCATGCGATTTACACTTTGCATTTAGATCATTAAAATAGGGCCCTAAAAGTTGACCAGTACGTTCACTTTTGTTATTCATTTGTCTTTTTGCTCTTGCCTTTATTTATTTATTATTATGAAAAAGAAATCCAGGTAAAGGTGTTTTTCTAATTTTCCTTACCAAAAGGGAACACCATTGTGTGTTCTACATGGGTAACAAATGAACAAATTTTGTCAGTTAATATGTTAATGTGGGATATTAATTACTTGTGCTTTCTAAAGACTTGTCAGAAATCATGAGATTAAACACATTTATTTTATTCTGCAAAAACCATATGCTGTTAACTTAATAAAATGAATATTTTCTAATTAAGTAATTTATTTTAGCTTTAGTAAAATGGCAATATAGTTCCAAAAATATAATACAGTTATAAAAATATAAATTTACATTTTAATATTATATATGGTACATAATAAATCTAATACATTTATATCAATATAATATAATGAATATATTTTATAATACAATTAATTATATTATTATTAAATTAAATAATTATATTGTGTTTTAGGAAGGGAGTCATCTTAGTAAGGGGTCCTTGGCATCAAATCATGAAAACCCTGGCATTAAAGAGCAATATGAAATAATGGATTGTAAAAGTTTAGTTCGACTTCAACTCGAAATTAAAGCTTCAATGTCAAATTTCACACATATGTTCAAGTGACCACTCAAAAATGATTGCGAAATATATGAATGATACATTTTCTTAAGTTCATACACAACATCAAATGTTATCTCTCTTTGCCTTTTCATTTCATCTCATTGCAAAAACATTACCAGTGACACTTATGCGATTAAAGTCATGGATAAGCTTTTGCATTTATTATATTACCCCACTTCCTTGTATATATAACATAATCAATGAACTTGTGCTGAAGCATATTAGTTGAATAACTGCTCTTGCTAAATATTGTATGTTGCAACCTGGATGCCTACTTACTATTCATTCAGATGGATACAGTACTTTCTGTAACCTTCCTTCTGCACAGTGAATGTCGAGAACTTTCCTCTCCTTCCTTCTAACTGCTATGTCATAGCCAATGAAGCCGCTCATCTATGCTAGTGATGGAAGGCGACACAAACAACACAACCATCAACCGCCGAGGTTTCCGACCAGCAACCCACAGTGGAACCGTGTCCCATAAAACTTACTTTGCAAATCCAGAATTATTAGTACCTGGCCACAACATATTGTTGTGGTGGGGAAACGGGATTGTATTTTGCTATTACTCATCGGCATCTCAGATATCGTTTGGACAATGTGAAGTAAAGAGCCTGCAGATCAATGCAGCCCTCCGCTAACACCATTAGTACACACAGCATATGATCAGTTTACTGAACAAAAAACATTGTGCGGCATTCCTGCACTCAGCATCCCTTTACTGGAAACAATTGATGCCTTGTTGCAGTGAAATTAATCCTCCGAATTCATTAGCTGAATCAGATATTCAATCGAAGCGACCCAAAAGAATTATGTGGCAGAAAACAAATGACAAATGACTCCTCTGTCTAAGCTTTCTATTCGCTAGACAAGACTGCCTTATTTCAAATGTGGAAAATATGATACTGGCCAACCTCATCATAATAACAAAACACCAGCCACATCTGAATCTAATTTATCTCTCATTTTAGATTTGTCAGTGTCTTCTTTTCTTTCCAAGGTCCCAGAGAGAGGAAATGTGACGTGAAAGGTGCCGGCGTGATTGGCTGTTTGGGTATCTGTCTGCACTATTGCCATCTACAGAGCAGTTATTTATCCCTCAATGATATTCTTGTATGTTATGCTTACTAATTGGGAGGTGAGAGAGACCGAACAAGCGAAACGGCAAACTGCACCCTGTGGATGTTCACTTTCTGCACAAATATATCAAGTTGCTTTCTCTCCAAACATGATCGACATGTTGGGACTCCAGTCTACTGTGAAGGAAATGCTCTCCACACATGATCGACACAGTGAAACTCAAGTCTCTCTCGCTGAAAATACGATCCTGAGGGTAAATTGCCAACAATTAAACAACAGGCCTCTGTGGAGAGGGTGAGAAGCAAACACGCAGGTCTTTCACGCTGTCTGAATAAAATGTGGCCCAAATGATCTTATTATTGGGCTTCTTATGAACCATAACCAGAAAAAATAAAACTTTTTAAAATGTGCATTATTTTAGGCAACATAAATTGGCTTGAAGTTCTTTGTCTCCAGAATGAGTGCCGTACAGTCAATTATTTTAAAATCCCCTGCACTCCAGAATAGGTTTTTGTGAACTTTTGAAGAATCGGAATCATAGAAAATAAATGATGCTGCAGTTATCAAGGACACAGGGAGATGTACAACAAATCCTCTTTTGGGATAAAGGTGATGAAATGAATGACTGATGCAATCAAAAATATTTCCAAAGCCATATTCTCATGATGATTAATGTCTTATTAAACCAAACTTACTTTCCATTCAAATCAGTGGCGTGCTAGGAAGTCTTAGAATCATCAGATAGTTTTTGGCATAATGCATTCTGATGAAAGAGAGTCAAGTCTAGTCTATATCTGACATATTGGATGGTAGATTGTAAATGAACCCAGCTGACATGGGGTGTTATGAAATAAGGTTATTTAACACACATCCTTTATCTTTTGCCAGCCGCATCCCACACTAAGACACGGCACAGCTGTTCTTCATCATTTCATGCCTTTTTGCTAATTGCACAAGCACACTAATGATGACCTATTTCCATAGATAATTTTAATCCCACAGAAACAATGTGTGGCATCATTATATTATCATCAAGGGTTTTCAGAAAAAGGGTTCATTCGAAAAATCCCCAAGTATTATATTTTTAAATGTTAAAACATGTATATTAGCAGTAATTTTCTTTTTTTTTTTTTTTTTTGTGTGTGTGGTTCAGGGTGATTTAAAAAAAAAAAATAATAATGTTATTTTTCGTACTCTTGCTCTCTTCATTAACAAATGATCTAACTGTGACCCTGACCTATGATAGGAAATGAGATTGTTCCCCTCTTGTTTCTGTAGATCAGAGTGTGTTTGTTAAATGGTCATCAGCCTTCTATAATGAGGTATATGATGTGACACAGATGTTGGTCAATTTCTATTTACTGGTGATTTTGGACCCCCACTTCTCTATCAAACCCCAACTCTCTATCAAACAATTGTTAATCAGGAAAGGCTTCGATAACACCTCTTTAAAAGCATGTACACAGAGCAAAGAAATAATGTTCAGTAGTATGGAAGCATATGGGTAGCAATATTAAATTTGGAATGTAATATGCAAAATTACAATGAAATATGTAAAATGACAATGCATTTCTGTATTTAAAGTTACATTTTGCAATTAATGGTTGGAGGGGAGTGGTTAAGGATTCTCAATACTCTATCTTTCCTTAATGCACAAGTTATTATTATTTACAGATTTTATATCCATAGTAAGTGGGCAGGGTGATTACACAAAAAATGATCTTGTGATGTTAAAATATGGTTTATTTATTGACAGTAGCGTGCCGTGGGGTTTCAGTCAGGGCCTTCAGTAAGCAACTATAAACTACATACCCTTACACATCTATCATACACATATATATGCAACAGCTATATGCAAAAAATTCGCATATTATGCCACACAGAGGCTCTCAACGACAATGACAGCTGATCAACAATTTCAACAGTAGGCTAGATGGGGGTGGGTTAAATTCAGAGTAAACATCCCAACATGGATCAGTAAAAGTAATCCACCAATACAAAATTCACTATGAACATTCACATCACTCTAAAATGATGATGCACCCACAGCAACAGAACTGTACAAATGCTGGACATCCACACACCACACCACATTATTATCAAACAACACGTACACCTCCATAACAAGGTGCATGAATCAATACTCATCAGATAATTAACCACTCACCTGTCACTTATAAATAAAGTCTGTGCGTCTGTCATTCCATATCCCTTTACTCATATATAAAAAAATAAACATGGCCAAATAACTTGTTGTGCTTGGTGCTAGCTGTTAGGTAATCATAGATGCAATCTTTGAAATGACGCACAAACACGTTATTAGTGAATTCAGTTTAAGTTTTATCCTTCAGTTATTCCTCTTTTGTCTGCAAAAGAGTGCCTTAAAATAGGCAGATTGGCAACAAGATCTGGGGTCTCATTTATAAAACGCTCAGTAGATTTCATCCTAAAATTTTAAATTTTTTCAATTTAAATTTTTAAGATTAATTATTGTGCACCCATAGCACTCCTTGCTGTCATTCAAAAATAACATGTCACAGGAAAATTATGTTTATTGTTAATGAAATTATGCAGTTATGTTATTTGTCAAATTATGTAATTTCAGTGTTAATCTCCTTAAATGCTAGTGGAATATTTAATGTAAATGTGTATATCGCCATTTTCTCACTCCATGAAAAGAGTTTGTACACATGGTTTATAATGTCTGTACGGTGCATACATATTTACGGCAAGTTAATTTTTTGGGTGATGCAGTGATGGTTGACTTTCTACAACTTTCTCCCATAATTTTGGGGTGGTGATGGCGCAGTGTGCCTGGGTTCGAATCCACTGTGCGACACCAGTGTGTCCCTGAGCAAGACACTTAACCACTAGTTGCTCCAGAGGCGTGCAACCTCTGACATATATAGCAATTGTAAGTCGCTTTGGATAAAAGCGTCAGCTAAATGAATAAATGTAAATGTAAATGTAAATATCCCAACTGCATCTGTGGAGCTCAGCTTTACCTCTCTCACCAAGGCTCTTCTCCCCTGATAGCTCAGTTTGGCCGGACGGCCAGCTCTAGGAAGGGTTCTGGTCGTTCCAGACGTCTTCCATTTAAGAATTATGGAGGCCACTGTGCTCTTAGGAACCTTAAGTGCAGCAGAAATGTTTTTGGAACCTTGGCCAGATCTGTGCCTTGCCACAATTCTGTCTCTGACCTCTTCAGGCAGTTCCTTTGACCTCATGCTTCTCATTTGCTCTGACATGCACTGTGAGCTGTAAGGTCTTAAATAGACAGGTGTGTGGCTTTCCTAATCAAGTCCAATCAGTATAATCAAACACAGCTGGACTCAAATGAAGGTCTAGAACAAATCTGCAAAAATGTCAACAATTCTGTATTTTTCTGTCAACATGGGGTGCTGTGTGTACATTAACGAGGAAAAAAAACCTTAAATGATTTTAGCAAATGGCTGCAATATAACAAAGAGTGAAAAATTTAAGGGGGTCTGAATACTTTCTGTACCCTCTGTATTTTATATACTGCTTGTATGAAAAGTGGGGTCGCTAACATGAAGAGAATGCCAACTTACCATAGAGTCATAAAGCACACCAACTGTTTATTATTTCACCAAAGTCTACAATTTGTGGAACAAAAATGACCACATTTCCACCCAAATTCATTACCAACCATTACACCCTGCAGCCCAAGACTGGTTGCTCATTGTAGTTAAGCAGAGCTGAGCCTGGTCAGTACCTGTTGCTGTTAGAAGAGGTGTTAGTGAGGCCAGAAGCTTGCTCACCCTGTGGTCTGTGTGGGTCTTAACATCTCAGTATAGTCATGGGGATACTGTAAAAAGCAACGTCCTTCGGATGAGATGTTAATCCCATGGCACTTCTCATAAAAGAGTAGAAATTTAACTCCAGTGTCCTGGCAAAATTCCCTCGACTGACCCTTCCTAAAAATCCCCATCCACTGAATTTGCTCTATCCATCTCTCTCTCCTCTCCACCTGTAGCTGGTGTGTGGTGAGCACACTTGTGCCATTGTACACTGGCTGCTGTCACATCATCCAGGTGGTGTCACGACACATGATGCTTGAAACACGGCGAGAGAACCAATTGCAGGTAAGTATGTTTTATTTAGGGATAATCCAAAGGGGTAAACAGTCCAGGCAGGGTCAAAACCAGAGAATCCAAATCAGAAAATAAACAGGACACGAACACAGGGCAAGGCAAAGCAAGGCAAGACAAGGCAAGGATGACGGACATGAATTAACATAACATTAAACAAGGACTCCGTAAGACAGACTGGGTATAAATAGACAGAAGGATAATGAGGGAACAAGAGAACGGTGGGGGACAATCAATTACACAACAAGGAGGAAGGTGACCAAATAAGGGAGGAGGAAGTGATCTGGTGACAGACACCGTGAGCAAGGAGGACATCTAGTGGAACCCCAGGGAACAACAACCCAGACACTGTGACAGTACCCCCCCCCACTACGGAGCGGCTCCCAGACAACACAACACAGAAACCAGGAGGGAGGCGGACAGGTGGAGGCTCAGGGGGAGGGACGGAGGGCTGGAAAAGAAAAACATGGGGAACAAACACCAGAAATGTAAACATAAAACAGGGAGACCAGGAGGGAGGAGGACCGGAGGAGGTTCAGGGGGAGGGATGGAGGGCAAGACTAACTGAGGGAAAACAGACAGAAACAAAACAGAAACCAAGAACACCAAACAAAGTCCAAGGAGGGCATGTTGATGCGTCCACCAGGGCGGAGCAGAGGACCACCACAACAGTGTGGTCAGGGCGGAACCCCCCCAGGGCGGAGCAGAAGACCACCACGTCCTCGAGGTTGCTGCCAGAGTCCCCCAGGGCAGATCGGATGACCACCACATCTTTGTGGTCAAGGCCGGAGTCCACCAGGGCGGAGCGGAAGACCACCACAGCCATGTGGTCAGGGCGAGGGCCCCCCAGGTCCAAGCGGAAGACCACCACAGCCATGTGGTCAGGACGAGAGCCCCCCAAGGCGGAGCAGACCTCTGTGCGGCCGTACCAACGGGACTACGAAACTCCGGTAACCCCCTGGTGTCTTTACTGGACTCCAGAAGATCGGTGACTTGACCTGACTCTGGAGAGTCAGCGGTGACTAGACCTGACCTTGGAGGGTCAGCGGTGACTAGCCCTGACTCCGGAGAGTCCACCGGAACCTGACTCGACTCCGGAGAGTCCACCGGAACCTGACTCGACTCCTGAGAGTCCACCGGAACCTGACTCGACTCCGGAGAGTCCACCGGAACCTGACTCGACTCCGGAGAGTCCACTGGAACCTGACTCGACTCCGGAGAGTCCACCGGAACCTGACTCGACTCCTGAGAGTCCACGGGAATTTGACTCGACTCCGGGGAGTCCTCCGGAACCTGACTCGACTCCGGGGAGTCCACGGGAATCTGACTCGACTCCGGAGAGTCCACTGGAACATGACTCGACTCTGAAGAGTCCACCGGAACATGACTCGACTCCGAAGAGTCCACCAGAACCTGACTCGACTCCGGAGAGTCCATCGGATCCTGACCCGACTCCGGAGAGTCCACGGGAATCTGACTAGACTCTGGACTGTCTGTGAAGACCTGAAGCGCCTTGGCTTCACTGTCTCTGGAACGGTCTCGGGCACCACCTCGGTCAAGGCCTTGGGAGCGGCCTCGGGTACCGCATCGGGAATGGCCTCGGGCACCGCCTCGGTAACGGCCTCGGGCACCGCATCGGGAACGGCCTCGGGCACCGCCTCGTCCTCCGGAATGGCAACAGACACTGCCTCGGCATCGGGAACCACCTCGGCCTCCGGAACAGAATCGGGCACCACCTCGGCCTCCGGAACAGCATTGGGCACTGCCTCGGCCTCCGGAACAGCAACGAACTATGCCTCGGCATCGGGCACCGCCTCGAGGAAGGCAGCGGCCTGCTCGGGAACGTCCTCCTGGATGGCAGCAGCCTGCTCAGGAACGTTCTCCTGGACGGCAGTGACCCGCTCTGGAACGTCCTCCTGGATGGCAGCGGCCCACTCGGGAACGTCCTCCGGACTTTGAGGAGTGGTAGACGCCGGTCTCCTCCTCCTCCGTCCTCTATGATGGCGAGTCAGTGTCCCCCCGTCTGAAGACTCAGGTGTTGAATCGGCCAACTTGTGCTGTGGCGCTGGGCTGGCGGCCATTTTGTGCTGTGGCGCTGGGTTGGCGGCCATCTTGTGCTGAGTCGCTGGCTCAACAGCCCTCATGTGCTGTGGCGCTGGGCTGGCAGCCATCTTGTGCTGAGGCACTGGCTCAGCAGCCATGACGTGAACCGTCTTGGGAACCTCTAGGATCCTTGATAGTGTAGCGAAATAATCCAAGAATGAGTCAGCGGCCATCTTGGGTGTCGGCGCTGAGCTGGTGGCCATCGGGTACTGTGGTGTGAGGCTGGCTTCCATCTTGCCTCGTGATGTGAGTTTGGTGGCCAAGCGGCGCATGGTTGGCGGCCATCTTGTGCTGTGGCGCGGAGCTGGTGGCCATCTTGTCTTGTGGTACTGGGCTAGTGACCACTTGGTGCTGTGGCGCTGGGCTTGCGGCCATCTTGGGTTGTGGCGCTACCATGGCAGGCGTGCGCTTCTTCTCATCTCTCCATCCGCCATGGTGAGAGGGTGGCTCTGATCCATCCCACACGAGCCCCGGGTCGAAGGGAGGCCATGGTTGAGAGTGGTGCTGAATCTCCTCTCGACCCCTCGCTCCTCGGCGACCTCCCCTGGTCCCCCGGAAAACCACCAGGCGAGTTCCCTCAAAACCGCCTCTGTCCCTCTCTGTGGCTGGGGATGAGGCCTGAGCAGACATACCGCTGGTTCTCTGTTTGACGGAGTCCTTCTGTCACGACACGTGATGCTTGAAACACGGCGAGAGAACCAATTGCAGGTAAGTATGTTTTATTTAGGGATAATCCAAAGGGGTAAACAGTCCAGGCAGGGTCAAAACCAGAGAATCCAAATCAGAACATTAACAGGACACGAACACAGGGCAGGGCAGGGCAGGGCAGGGCAAGGCAAGGCAAGGATGACGGACATGAATTAACATAACATTAAACAAGGACTCCGTAACACAGACTAAGACAGACTGGGTATAAATAGACAGAAGGATAATGAGGGAACAAGAGAATGGTGGGGGACAATCAATTACACAACAAGGAGGAAGGTGACCAAATAAGGGAGGAGGAAGTGATCTGGTGACAGACACCGTGAGCAAGGAGGACATCTAGTGGAACCCCAGGGAACAACAACCCAGACACTGTGACAGGTGGATGTTGAACACTGGTGGTAGTTGAGGAAAATTCCCGCATATGACTGTTAAGTGCTTTGGGTGTACAGCAATTCACAATTAAGCGCTATATAAATGCTCCATTAATTCATTCATTCATTTATCACATGGCATCATGTCCACTGTGAGGTCAGGGCCCATATATATTTCAGAGAGGCTGTTTGGGCCCGGTGACAGGGCCAGCAGCCTTACCGCCTGAATTAAAGATGTGTTCTGTTCAAACACTGTGACTGCCTCAGATTAGCCACCAAACGTAATCTGTCACTTACCTGCAGTCTGGCTGACCATTTTAACTGATGTAAACTAGCCCTGTCTTGATGCTCCACCAGCCAGTGTAATGGGGATTCATTGATCCACTGGTCTCTTGCTGATTGAGATAGATAATTAAAAAGCCTTTTATCTGTTTCATTAAGGATTGTTTGTGTAGCTCCTTTATGTTTCTTGTACATATTCCTCTGTTGGAAACCAAAAACATTTTGTCTTTTTTTCCCCCCGTTCTCTCTTTTTCATGCATTTAATAGTTATTTAGCTTTAAAGTACAATTATTTGTTGATTAAACCACTTTAAATGTAAATCTATAAAACTACTACTATAAGCTACTATAAATTTAAGTGTAAGAAAAATAGAAATGCTTGTATTTGCTAGTAGCTAGAAAAAGTTGATAAAAAATTGTCTCGTTTATGTATGGTAACCCTCGTTCACTGAAGGAGGGAACGGAGACGCCACGTCGGTGACCGACGCAAAATGGGATATCACTTCGATAGACCGATCTACTTCAAGTGTAAACTAAACGAGCCAATGCACACTGGCATGCAATTATTGCATCCAGTTGCCGCTGATCACTGCGTGAGTATAGGAAGAAAGCAGGTGCAATGCATACCAGGTTTTTGCTGAGGAGCCGAGCCGGAGACCAGCTGGGGTGGTTTTGGCACAGTGGATAAGACACATGCCTTTGGTGTGAGAGACCTGGATTCGAATCCACCGTGAGACACCAATGTTTCCCTGAGCAAGACACTTAACCCCTAGTTGCTCTAGAGGTGTGCGACCTCTGACATATATAGCAATTGTAAGTCGCTTTGGATAAAAGCGTCAGCTAAATGTAAAAATGTAAATGTAGAGGTACAGCAACCATGGCGACGGAACGTGGCGTCTCCGTTCCCTCCTTCAGGGAACGAGGGTTACCATACGTAACTGAGACGTTCACTTTCAGTCGGTCACTCCCGACACCACGTCGGTGAGCGATGCAAAATGGGATCCTTACCAAAGCGTCATGGGTGCTGCCCCTTCCAGTGCATTGTGCGAGCCGCCTGTGCCCCTATTAGCAAATTAGGAGCAAATACACATATAGCATCCATTTAGTTGTATATGGAGAAACTTGAGAAATTTTGGGAATGCAGAAGTCTGCCGGGGAAACACTGGATCTAAGGCTATGCCGTAGGGCTGTGCAAAAAATCGAATGTGATTTTCATGCACATCTTATCAGTAAAGACGCTCCTGTAATTAAATGATAAATGGACTGCATTTATATAGCGCTTTCAACAGACCACATGGCCATCCAAAGCGCTTTACAATTTGCCTCACATTCACCCATACATTCACGGTGGTGTCTGCCATGCAAGGCATCCAGCTCGTCGGGAGTCTTGCTCAAGGACACCTCGACACTGGGTCAGGTGGAGCCGGGGATCGAACCACCAACCTTCCGGTTTGTAGACAACCTACATGAACCACTGAGCCACTGCCGCCCCTTAATCAGAAGTATATCTCCAGCACGTGCATTCAGATCTTGGTTGCCAGGTTTTCACAACAAATCCTGCCTAGTTGCTTCTCAAAACTAGTCCAAAACTAACCCAAACGCGTTTCCAGGAGGTTCCCTGATAAAAAATTGCTTTCCGGGGTTAAAATTTTTGTTTTATGGTATGGTTGCCTTGGTAAAATTCGCATTTTAGGGGCTAAATATCACGTTATTGGTATTGTCGTTTCGACCCGCGGACATGAAAAACAACCACAGACTTGGCAACATTGGTTGTCATTTACTACACAGAGCCGTAATTCACTGACAATCTAAACAAAATCGATTTTAAAATCGGTGGTGATTCTTTGTCGATTTTGAAAGCTATTTTCTGTTAGTTGTTGGTAGACTACGGCTCTGTGTAGTAACTGCCACTCCACCTGAACCAGTGTTGCCGAGTCTGCGGTTGTTTTTCATGTCCGCGGTTCGAAGCAAATTGCGGTTTTTAAATCTGGGAACCTTCTGGAATCGCGATTAGTTTTGGACTTGTTTTGAGAAGCAACATGGCAGGATTTGTTGTGAAAACCTGGCAACCCTGATCTGAACACACATGCTGGAGATAATACTTCTAATTAAAGGAGCGTCTTTACTGAGGAAATGTGCATGAAAATTGCATTCAATTACCGTGGACTATACACATACGAGTACCGCTTAGGTCTCAATATGGAATCCAGCCTTCCATGGTTCTCACGGATTCATCATGAAGGCCTGGGGCCAGACGTTGGAGGATCTCAACAGGGTCTACAGTACGGACACTCTGGAGCAGTTTAAGCAAGCCGACACTAACCGGGGCCTCTCAGTGCCACTACCCGTTTGAGGTGAGAACACAGGAGGATACCGGCTCTACACAAAGGCTATAGACCAGCGGAACCACAGCAGTAACCGCAGTGGGGCAGCGAGGTGGAACACAGGGATCCAACTCGGGCGGCTTGTGAGCAGGCCAGAGTGTGATCAGGCAACTCGTAGTTCACAGGAGACACAGTTGAGCAGAACGATACTAATGCTCGGCTGCGAAGCGAAAAGCTGGTATTCATTGCACCTGCTGCCTTCTTATACTCAGGCAGTGATCAGCAAAAGCTGGATTCAATAATTGCATGCCAATGTGCATTGTCTCGTTTGGTTTACACTCGAGGTAGACTGGTCTTTAGAAGCGATATCACATTTTGCGTCGGTCACTGACATGGCATCGAGATTGACTGACTGAAAGGGGACCACTGATCACAAATGCAGGATGCAAAGAGGTACAAAAATGAGATAGATTCTGGGCATCGCTCTGAAGAGACAGACTTCTTGAGTGTGTGAACAGGAGTGTGTGGCACTTGTTTACTTAAGCTGTTTACTTAATCTTTTACAGCAAAAGCCATTGAAATGAATTGCTTAAAGGGGTGGTTGATTGCGATTTCACTTTTTTAACGTTAGTGAGTTAGAGAGTAATGTTACTGTTTGAGCATTAATAATACCTGCAAAATTACAAAGCTGAAAGCTCAATGTAAATGGAGATATTGTCTTTTAATTAAAATTCTGGCAGTTTAATGCCTACAAAAACGACTAGTAAGGACTACAAGTTACTTCCCGGGTTCATGATGTAACAAACCCATATAAAGCTCGCCTTTGGGAAAAGGCTGCAATGGGGGCAGGCCATGCTGCGCTGCTTTAGAGAAGAGGAAGAGAAACCTAGAGATGCACATAAAAATCTATTCATATATGATTTGCAATTCTGTCTTTTAACAATTCTAATAGATTTATACGTTTCAAAATAAATGTTTTAAAGCAACGGTTCTTAATACTGTTCCTCGCGTCCCCCTGCATGTTCTGCATCTCTCTCTCTCTCCTTCAACTCAGCTCCAAAATGAACTGTTCCAATTATACACTTAATTTCACATAGCTATGAGAAGTGTTAAATATGGACATGCGTGCAGTTTACATACTGTTGTGACGAGTGGGGCGGGGCCGAGAGACGTGGGAACGAGGAGGGAGGCAAGGTGTAGTGATTGGAGATGAGCTGCACCTGCGCCTCACCTCTGGTCTCGAGTCCCACGTAGGAGATGGAAGGATATAAAACTGGAGCGATGACCGTGAAGGACGAGAGAGGACCAGCCCTGGGCAATATTTTATGTTTTGGGTTTTATTTGCGCGCACCAGTCGTCCGCGAGGGGCTGGTGCGCTGTTTTGTGTTTATTTTGAATATTAAAATGATGTTTGATTGTGCGCCGGTTGCCGCCTCCTTCTTCCGGATGAATATGGAGTTTTTATTATTACAACTGTATTAAAGCTTTAATCAGGATAAAGCCATATATTAAAAGCTAACATAAGCAGAATATATAAAACAGCCTATCTAAAAGTATGAGACAACAACAAAACAAAAAACATAGGCCTACCATTAAAATCCACACTTGTTTCTCCATGATACTCTTCAGTAATAACCTCTGCTTCTTAATTAGGCTCTAATTGATAAGCGATACTAATAATGCTGTTGTTCACAATACAACTGGAGCACATGCTGATGAGGTGAGGGGCGGGATGTTTAGACACGAACTAGAGGCATTTTTAGCCAATCAATACACATTGGGCTAGCTAACTAATCAGAGCCTATCACCTATTTCTGAGGGAGGGGCTTCATAAAAGCAGGAAATGATCAGCACGTTTCTCAGAGAAGGGACAGAGCGGAGTGGAATAAAGGTAAATTATGTGAAAAATAATGCGTTTTTTTAAAAGAAGCATTAACACATATTAGACTGCATCCCCTAAAAACCCAATCAAGCCTAGAAAAAAAACAGTTAACCACCCCTTTAAAAAAGGTCCAGTGTCATAACGTGCCCTTTGTTAGGGATTATTGAATCTTTGAAAAATGTTTGAATTATTTAAATGTCAATACATTTATACAATATAATAAATTTAATACAATAGTAATACAGTAATACTTCACCATCATTCTCCCGTATGACTGAAGAAAACAAAAGAAGATATTTTGAAGAAATTGGTAACAAAATTAGTTTTAATTTTAGTTGCTGTGGACTTGCAGTGTATGGAACAAATAACAAAAAAAAAAAAAAAAAAAAAAAAAAA
Organism: Carassius auratus; assembly: GCF_003368295.1. Taxonomy (NCBI): domain Eukaryota; kingdom Metazoa; phylum Chordata; class Actinopteri; order Cypriniformes; family Cyprinidae; genus Carassius; species Carassius auratus. The sequence goes on along the minus strand of NC_039273.1, from coordinate 15,426,159 downwards.
AACAAAGACGTTTCAAAAAAAAAAAAAAAAAAAAATCAGAATTCTAACATAAACAATTAAATTAATGAAATATAGATATTTTTGGACCAGGATAAATATCAATAATTTGAAAAATATATGGCTACTTCCTAAATATAAAAACTGTACACAGGTTCTTAGATTAAGACACATTATCACACTGCTCTGTCTTTTTGGAGGTGCTGATCAAACCTGATGATGAAGGGGGGTTAATGATGCATTTATGCGACTGGATGCTGCATTTCTCAACACCGTCAGTCCTCTTGTCCTCTGCTGTCACTGTTAGCCATGTGGGCCCTTCCTCCTCCTCCTCCTCCTCCTCCTCTTCTATGGCGGTGATGGCGTCTCTGTCTGCGGCAGGGCTGAAAATAGCAGAGCGGCTCTCATTAACAGATTAGGTGTTGCAAGGAATCCGTGCGGTCAGAGCTCCAAGGCCTGATATTGTTCCTCCAGGATAGCAATTATGGCTGATTGACACGTTGGCACACAGGGGAGAGGCCGGAAGACAGTTCTGGGATGAAGGACAAGATGCTTTTCCTCATGGGCGCAGACCAATGCAGTTGTGGCATCTTGGCCCACCATGCCTCACCAATCCAATCAGAGCAATTTGTATCAAACAGTGCAGATGTACAGGAAGTGTGAGCAGGTAGTTTATTTGTCCCTGGAACATACTCTCACACATATATTCTGCAACACAAACACACTCGCACAGTTCCTGCAATTTGTTGAGCATGAGGTTCTGCATTAATAATAGATTAACTTTGTGTTATTGTCAGTGGTAGTGGAATGATGAACATGATAGCCTGATGTCAGCTCCTGACTGTATTACTCACTCAGGGTTTGCTGTTTGCAGTTCCAGGAAGCCACAAATTAAACTCTGTCCAGACACTGATAACCTATGTGTCTCTCCACATCCCTCACCTCTCTGTCAGGGCGGGATAATGATGCCTTTACAGTCTCACCTGTATGAGGCAGGACTTTACTTATCAGTGGAAGCCTGGAAACTTGGAAATAACAACTCAAAAATGTTCACGTATGTGTCTCTGAGAGCAGGAAAGTGTAAGGCCTGAAACATTTTCTACAAGGGTTGCGTGAAAGAAGAGCTTGAATTATTATTTTTTTTCATAATGCAAGAATTGCATTAGCATAGCTTTCTGCCTCTATGCTCAGCTTTCTCTTTAAGGTGAGCTACTGTCATAGCAGAGCAACAGTTCTAAGAGCTGAACAAATCAAATATGGGCACTTTTGGCACTTTACATTTTTTGAAAATTAATTTAGTGAATTTAATTGAGCTAAATAATGACTTTATATTGGATATTGAAGAATATTGCAACATTCACAGTTTTTCTTTTCTTTTCTGTTTATTATGGTAAAACTGATATGAACTAAACTGAAAAATCTGTATTGTATAAAGCCCTGTATAAACATACTCTCTGTGACATTTTTGTATTTTCATGTATGTATGTATGTATGCATGAATGTATGTGTGTGTGTATATATATATATATATATATATATATATATATATATATATATATATATTATATATATATATATATATATATATATATATATATATATACATAGTACAGACCAAAAGTTTGGACACACCTTCTCATTCAAAGAGTTTTCTTTATTTTCATGACTATGAAAATTGTAGAGTCACACTGAAGGCATCAAGGGCTATTTGACCAAGAAGGAGAGTGATGGGTTGCTGCCGCAGATGACCTGGCCTCCACGATCTCCGGACCTGAACCCAATCGAGATGGTTTGGGGTGAGCTGGACCGCAGACAGAAGGCAAAAGGGCCAACAAGCGCTAAGCATCTAAGTTGTTTCACACTTTTTTAATTCCATATATAATTCCACATGTGTTAATTTATAGTTTTGATGCCTTCAGTGTGAATCTACAATTTTCATAGTCATGAAAATAAAGAAAAACTCGTTGAATGAGAAGGTGTGTCCAAACTTTTGGTCTGTACTGTACATTACTACCAGATATCTTGTAAGACCACAAGACTGGAGTAGAGAGCACTATGAATTGTTCATCACAAGCACAGTAACTGAAATTTAAAACTGTTAAAAGAAAAGGCTCAATAAACTAACACTCATATTTAATGCAGTACTCATCAATATCTCTTCACTTTGTGCTTTAAACATTTCTATTCGGAGTGCTGCATGCTTTGTCTCCATGTTGCCTCAAACGCATCATTCTGTGCACAGGATGCACATAAGCATTTTGTGCCGCTCTTTATTTGGATCCTTTAGTATTATAATACTTTTTTGCAATGAAAAATTATTAATAGCCTTTCTTGTTTGTCTTATATATCATATGTTGTGCCTCATTACTCTACTATACATTTAAAATAAATTTATTTTAATTTATACAGTAGTCAACATTTGAAGTGGATCAGAAAAAAGTATCAAAGTTGTCCTAAGACAAGAACGGGTATTGTTTTGGTTTAAGTACAACTTTGATGAAAGGTTTTGATCCACTTCAACACGTTGACTACTATAGCATATATTTATATATAAATACAATACTTTTTTTTGTGAATGTCTTTTACAACAATACAAAGAGCAAGAGCAAGTAGGCCTACCAGATTTAGTCTTACACTTATTCACGTTTTTTTTTTTTGGATTTTATTAAATTAGTAACTTTTGCTACTGAATTATACACTAACTTAGTTTATAATAGTATTTTTGTCATAGAATATGATTATATATTTGTGTTTGTTATTTTTCTTTATAATGAAGCTGTCTATATTTAGTAGATTGTGAGTAACATACAAAAGAGTGATGATCCACTTACACATTGAGGTATAGAAATTCTACACTGATTTAAAAAAAAAACTGCGCTGGTATCGGATTGTTATCGGTATCTTCAGATACTCTGATTTTTTTGTATCGGATAGGTTTTGAAAAAGTGGTATCGAGCCAGCCCTAGACCTTTTTACCTTTCTGGTCCTTGAATGTGTCAGTAGCGTTGCTGTCTATGCAGGGTCAGAAAGCTCTTAGATTTCATCAGATATATCTTAATTTGTGTTCCGAAGATGAACGAAGGTCATGAGGGTGAGTAATTTTTTTTTTTTTTAAATTGGTGAACTATACCTTTAAGGTACTAATATGCATCCTGTAGGGGTATATAAGGTACAGAAGTTTGTGCCTTTTTTCTTAAGTGCCTACAGGATAATGTCATTGTGAATAATTCATCCATTAAATTTTTTTTTTCAATGTTTTAGTCTTGAATTTTTTTATCAAATTGTCATAACTGCACCTTCCTGTGACAATGATAGACTTCTCTCTGGCTATGTATGCAAGACTTCTCCAATCATTAAAACTCTGCCTCTGTTACATTCATCTGTCTCTATATTTAAGTGCACATCTCAGTGTGCAAACAACAACCGGTGCATAGAACCTTGTCCCTGCCCTACTTTTTCCGTTTTCAAAAATCTCTTAAACTTGGTTGTATGTCACAATACAGAAGAAAAGATAGGCTGCTACTTGTGTTTCATTGTTACTTTAAAGCAGCTCATCTTACAGTACAGACTGCTACACTTAGAGGACAAAAGGTGGACGCTGAAAGTGATCGCTCATAAAGACTTGAGCTTTACTGTTATGCCAATGTTTTAGCAGATATAGCATGCTCACTGTGGTCTGGATGGTTAGGAAGCAAGGAATCACTTTATGGAAATCAATCAGATACAAAGTTTCTGGTCTCAGGCTGTTTTTGAGTGCAGTATGTTCAGTTGCGTAGCTGCTTTAGAAAAGCTGTGATTTGTAAAAGCGAGCAGCATTTGTAGCAATTCAGTGTTTGGCTTCTCTTAAATATCTTCAAATGCTGAATAAATTGACAATCCCTAGCACACAGTTAAAAATAAAGGTTCAAATTATAACCAAAAACGGATTTTTAAGCTTTAATTTTCAATAAAAAAATGAATTACTTTAAAGTGGCATTAAAGTGTCAAAGGGTTAACTATACAAGAAGGCCATTTTATAAGTTAACATTCTTTAAAATGAATATTATTAATAAAAAATATAAATTACTAAGTGTGAGTGCCAGTTGCTTTTCAGATATTTTACAATTCTTTGTAAGATTACCAAACTTATAAGCAAAGTCAACATGCACTTTGGACCCGCCCAGAGGCGTATTTTCTACCAACACGCTCTTTTAAATAACAAAAAAATATTGCACCATTGACCTTAGACATTAGACCAGGTTTGAGTTGATCTATGGCGCAGTCTATTTCCAGCTCCTTAAAATAGCAATGCGCCAGCAATATGCCTGAACACACCTCTTTTTTAGACCAGCACGCCCATGGGTGCACAAATGGGCGCAAATGCATTTGCTAATAAAAAAACGTGGCGCTGGACGGGAAAATGCAAACGGCGCAGGACTGAAACTAGCAAACACACTTGCACTGGCCTTGCGTCGCATTGCAACAGGTGTATGATAGGGCCCCTAGACTTTCTTGGCTTTGTATTGACTTGTAACTTCTAGGAGGAAATGTTAAAAACTTCAGAAATAAACTTTTTTAGTTACACAACTGTCTCTTAAATGTTCTTAATAATTTATGTTACATTTACATTTGTTAAATTGTTGTGACCCGGAGTGCTGGGACATGGTCTCTTCTCCTCAGCATAAACCTGAATAAATGGTTGCACGCCGCCGCCGGCATGAATTGAATTGAATTGAATTAATTGCATTTAAAACTTATGCTGAGGTTATTTAATAAATTGCCACATCTGCATTTGATAGTTGTATTGTTGTTTTTATGAAAACATAACCCACTCATTTTAATTGAAAGCATGCTTACAATAATTTGCCATGCTTTTATTATGGCTATATTAAGCCATGGAGTCTCACTATATTTTATTCAGGGCTTTCAAATCTTTTCAAATCTGCGAAAAAAAAAAAAGAAAAGTTACAAAAAATTGTTTGTGTCATGTAAGCATTCAGTAGAAACACCTGAATAACCTATGTAATACCAAGCACTTTAATCTCCAAAGAACCGTTTAGTTCAACTCAAGATCTCTATACGATGAAAAATGGTTCTTGACAAGAAGAACCTTTATTTTTGTGTAGTGTAGTTTAGTTAGTTAGTTCTCTTTTATTGTCTCCCTTAGGAGAAATTTGTCATAGGCAACTGGGAGAGCTACGGAAGTTCTAAGCGGCCATGCATTATAATATTTTTTCTTCTTGTTTTCTCGTTATAACGACTTAATTTTCTCGTTATCTCGACATAACGAAGTTCATTTTCTCGTTATAACGACTTCATTTTCTCGTTTTCTCGACACAACGAAGTTCGTTTTCTCGACATAACGAAGTTCGTTTTCTCGTTATAAGGACTCAATTTTCTCTAAGAAGTTACAAAACTGCGCCAGCTGGTTGCACTATAGACCTGAATATAACTGATGGGGTGTTGTGTACACTATCCACTTTACTGTACACGGACCTTCCTCGTGATCGCTATAATTTGTGCAGTCTTCATTACTGACATTTAATTAATTCATAAATGTTAAATGCTTGAATCAATATGAATATTTTGTGTATTAAGTTCAACGCGTTCTGTGTCATAAAATAACTGCTTATCAAAACCAAGGTTGACATCACTGTATTCTGTTTATCTACAGTAGGACGGGATTTAACGATGTAGGCTGATGTGCTTCTTTTCCTTATTACTAATCTTTATTGTTAAACATATTGATGAGAAATGTGATGTATATCTAAAATCCATAGGCTAATTTAATTCAGTTTTGTTCTATAATGTTGTGATCGTTTTTTTTTCTACACACACACTACACATACACATGGACGCTCTTTTCAAACAGAAGCTTGTAACACACATGATATCCTTCACATCATATAATGACTACTACAAATTACAAATTATATATAATTTTATTTCAAATAAAGGGAAAATGAAAAGTGGAGTTTAATCCAAGCAGCTCTAATTTCGCAGTGTTGCCATTTAAACATGTTAATTACAAAAACAAAACGTTCGTTGTACTGTCTCTGGAAAAATCAACAGTGATTGATCAGCCTTTATTTATATACAGTATTGTAGACGTTATTACCTAGGCGAAGCTAAATTTGCTGAAATATAAGCTGCAGTAAGAGCGCCTGCATGGTTGTCCATCAGATGCCTGTCAAAGTTGAGTTCGTTACTATAGCAACTGTAAAACTGTCATGTCATTATAACGAGAAAACAAACTTTCGTTATGTCGAGATAACGAGAAAAATAAGTCGTTATAACGAGAAAACGAACTTCGTTATGTCGAGATAACGAGAAAAATAAGTCGTTATAACGAGAAAACGAACTTCGTTATGTCGAGATAACAAGAAAATTAAGTCGTTATAACGAGAAAACAAAAAGGAAATAAAAGTATAATGCATGGCCGCTTAGAACTTCCATAGAGAGCAGATTAAAAAAATAAAATAAAAAATACATGCATACATGTATACATCCACTTTGTTCAGCCTCAGACCATTTAATTTAAATTGCATGTACTGTATAAGAGTGGCTAGACATTTTCAAAATCTCCAGAATAGCAAGTTCTAGTTTACTAGATTCTACGGTATTTCAGGGAGAGATAAACAAAGTCGTGATGACAAGGTACCAGTCTGCTAGATAAATACTTTTTTTTCTGTCTGGTCAAGTCTGGTTTTGTGAGGTTCATGGAATTTAATATTTGAAAGATTATTCAAAGAGCTTTGTTCTGAGCCACTTAGTAGCAAGTAAAAAATAAAATAAAAAAAGCATTGAGCATTATTTTTTTCATAGATTATGTAAAAACAACAACAACAACAAAAAAAAAAAAAAACAACAACAACAACAACAAAAACTTAATGCATTTCATACAGACAATGACTTCAATATACCCGTTTTATGATTTAAAAACATTTAAAAGTATCTTGTAAGTATTAAATCAGAACATGTTTGTCTAATGTGTACAGTGATTGAAGTAAATAATAACTAAGGTATAGACCTTTTGGCATAAAACAGCAAATCATAACACAGAGAGATGATTTCTGTTAAAAAAAAAGAAAACAAAAGAAACTTAATAATACAGATTAATTTAATATTAAGTATACTACTATTAATACCTAACACACACACACACAATTTACCTTCCCTTAAATGTGAATAAATGCATGAAGATGTCAGAGATCATTACCAGACATTAGAGTGAATGAGTTAATTTACCAGCAGGTGGTGCTTGCTGCTGTCTTCACTGAACTCAAAGTATTCTCATCTTTTGATCTTTGTCAATCCTCTTTTTCATTCAATTATATTATCAACTCTATTTGTTTAATGCCAACCATTTTGTCTTTTCTTCTCTTTTCTTTTCTTTTGCTTTGCCTTCATGCTTAATTGTTTGGATACATGGTCACACTTTATTATACAGTACAGTGTAATTACACCAATACATACTACAGTAAGTATGATCTTAATTAACAACATGCACTTACTACAGGGCTAGGCTTTGGTTAATGTTAGTTGCTTGTGATTATGCATAATTTACTTTTATTAATATAGTAAATACATTTAATACAGTCATTTGTAACAAGAGCGCATTAAAATAAAGTTGTTCATTTTCACAGAGAGGTCCGGCATTCTTAGTGTCCTTAAAAAAAAAAAAAAAAAAAAAAAAAAAAACCCTCTTTAAGTAAATATTTTATTGTTTAAGTTTTCTATTGGACCAAAGGCACCAGGAATACATTCTTGAGCTGAGGAAATTAAATCTCATAATTATGTATCCGTCTTGTTCTGCAACTTGGATAGAATAAACAAAATAGCAATAGCACACAAAAGCAGTAATTACCATTCTGAACATAGTGGTGTTTGCTCTGGGCATTAGCTTGATTATTCACTCTAAATCAATAAATGAGATTTGCACCATGGATACATTACACTCTAAAAACTGCTGGGTTGAAAACAACCCAATTTCGGTTATTTTGGAAACCCAGCGCTGGGTCAAAAAGGGAAAAACCCAATCCTCAGTTATTTTAATCCAACCAGTTGGGTTATCATGTTTCAGGGTTTCAAAAACCAGTCATGGTTTGCATTATCTTGTTCATTTTAAAAATCACTTTTACACACAAATGATAACTATCAAAAGAAAAATATTCATTAAAAACAAGAGAAAAGTCAAAAAGTAACATGCAAGAAATGCAGAAAAGGATGGCATTAACAGCTACAGAGTTCATAAATAAAGCATTGAACATTTGTTGAATATAACTTTTAAGATCAAATTGGACTTAAATTTTATATATTGTATAAAAATATACAAAAACACTATTATAGAACAAATGTACAATTAGTTAAGTTATTTACCAACTATTCTAGCATGTCAGTACACAAATAAACCACAACATTAACATTGATATTATAACATTTAACAGACATGTGTGTGTGAAAGAATGTGAGCATGTGTATGAATGACAGAGTTTAAACTCTTCTTCTAAACAACACAGAACAAGCATTTAACATAGTTTTTACTAATTATACACTTAGTTTGTTTCATAGTCCATGAATACAGATCATGCAGAATGTGTAAACTGCTGAGAAATATAAACTTTTGATCATTCATAACTATGAATATGACAGACATATGACATTTGAAGTAAATGTAATGAATTCATAGAATTAATGTGTGGAAATCATAATTATCAGAGGCAATTACTTATTAAATGACAAATGCTGATGTACCAACATCACTTAAAATGTTAGAGATTGTTATTTATTTGTTTGTTGTTGTTTTGTTTATTACTAGATGGATGTCAACAGGTACAAGAACTTCAGGCCCTTGTACCAGAAAACCGCCAATAACTTTGATGCTGATCTCAGTTATGTTGATGACCCAATAAAGTTCTCAAACCTGTCTTGGAGTAACCCCAGCCCTCCAAATTTATGTCTCCCTCATCTATACCATACCATACCATACCATACCATCCCAACTTTATTTGTAAAGCATTTTACAACAACCAAAGTTGACCAAAGTGCTGTACAGAAAAAAAGAAAGAAAAATAAATAAATAGATAAATTAAAATAAACATATGTACCATTAATAACCACACAATAAAAGCATTAAAAGTAACAAATTGAATCAAGTAAATAAAGTCGACATCTAACTAGGTGTCAAAAGCCAAAGAGAAAAGATGGGTTTTAAGAAGGGTTTTAAAAACAGATAAAGAAGAGGTGTAATCTATTACACCTGATTCAACTCATCACCTCATTAGTGGAGACTGCAAGGCCTGAGGTGGATGTGTGTCATGATTCTGCCCTCGTGTCCTTGATTTTTCCTAGTCTTGAGGCAGGATCATGACAGACCCGTGTTTTGTGTACAAGCACATGGCCTTGCCTTTGGGCCATGTGCTTGTGTTGTCTCGTTCCCTTGCCCCGCCCCCCTTGTTAACCTAGTCGTGTCGTGATTGCTATCTGTGCCACCTGTCGTGTCTTAATTTTTCCCCTTTTTAGCTTTCCTAGTGTGCTCTGTCTTGCGTCGGTTCATTGTGATTTGTGATTGTTCCTCACCTGTGATTATACCCTGGTAACCCCTTGAGATATTGTGTCCTGTATAACCGTGAGTGTTTACTTGTAGTTAGTGTTCTCTAGTTTTGAGTCTTTGTTTATCTTGTCTAATCAGTCCTGTTTAGTTATTTTTGTATCTGCCCTGGTCCTTGTTTTCCCCCTCGTGGGTTTTGTTTTCCCCTTTTGTTAAATAAATCCTGTGTTTAGTCACTTCCTGTCTGCACCTGAGTTCCTCCTCGCCAAACCTTGACAATGTGTGCCAGATATAGGCAGACAAACAAAACATGCAGTGCTGGGGGTACTTCATCATGAGGTTAGAGATCCACTGCAATAGAGGATCTGGATTATCACCCCGTCCGAGAAGAGGTAGCTGGTGACAGTCCTTTTGAGTCCCTGGATGAAGGTGATGGTCCCTCAACAAATGAACATGAGTGTAACCATAACCGTCTATTAACACCTCAAAAAGTGCAGATAATGTAAAATCTTATGTAAATATGACATAAGACATTCACGGACATTATATTAAAAGTACCTCTTCCATTCAGTAACGTTAAATGAGGCCGTTAAGACCTCAGTTTCTGAGGCGAAAACCGCCTCTGCCTTTTATTTTTTATATAACGTTAAGCTCCTCTATTTCCGCCTTTCATACAACCGGGTTAACACTAAACAATAACTTTACATTTTTAATGTTAATGTAATGTTTACTTACCATAATGTCTTTCACTCGCTTCTCGCTTCTTTCACGCTGAAAAAATGGTGGCTGCTAGCACTGGAGACATAAGATCTTAACATGACGTGCATGCTCTCCTTCACGTCCGCGTTCACTAACCAGCGCCGCTGGGTTATAATCCAGACTAATTTTCAACCCAAACTTGGTTTAAAACAACCCAACGTCCTACCCAGCAGTGTTAATTTTGGCAGGCATTATTGATTTAGTCTTAATCTTAGTCTTGAGATAAAAATGCTTAATAGTCTTAGTCACATTTTAGTAATTTGAGTCTTTTATAGTTTTAGTCTAGTTTTAGTTGACGAAAAGTCATTGCATTTTTGTCAACATTTAGTCACCACTTTTAGTCAATAGTTTTAGCCAAAATGTATTAATTTATAAATTATAAATTATGACAATTTTCATTTTTAGTGAACTATCGCTTTAACAGAAGTGAAAAAGGAGCAACTTATAAAAAATATTTTAGTATATATGTATATTTATTTAAAGAAGCACAATAAGACAAATACAATAGAGATACAAATTAAACAAATTTACTTAACGTATACATTTATTTAACATCTTTTGTTGGTTAACATAGGTATTTAATTTGGAATGCTGTCCTTTTAAGATGGAAGGCATGCATTAAATTCTTGCACAAATAAAATTTTCACACACCTGTTCACGTCAAGTCAACTTTATTTATATAGCGCTTTAAACAAAATACATTGCTTCAAAGCAACTGAACAACATTCATTAGGAAAACAGTGTGTCAATAATGCAAAATGATAGTTTAAGGCAGTTCATCATTGAATTCAGTGATGTCATCTCTGTTCAGTGAAGTAGTGGTCTGTGTATTTATTTGCAATCACGTCAACGATATCGCTGTAGATGAAGTGATCCCAACTAAGCAAGCCAGGGGCGACAGCGGCAAGGAACCGAAACTCCATCAGTGACAGAATGGAGAAAAAAAAACCTTGGGAGAAACCAGGCTCAGTTGGGGGGCCAGTTCTCCACTGACCAGACAAAACCATTAGTTCAATTCCAGACTGCAGTAAAGTTAGATTGTGCAGAAGAATCACCGTTTCCTGTGGTCTTATCCTGGTGGTCCTCTGAGACAAGGTCTTTACAGGGGATCTGTATCTGGGACTCTAGTTGTCCTGGTCTCTGCTGTCTTTCAGGGCAGTAGAGGTCCTTTCTAGGTGCTGATCCACCATCTGGTCTGGATACATACTGGATCCGGGTGACTGCAGTGACCCTTTGATCTGGATACAGACTGGATCTGGTGGCTACGGTGACCTCGGAATAAGAGAGAAACAGTCAAATATTAGCATAGATGCCATTCTTCTAATGATGTAGCAAGTACATAGGGTGTTATGTGAAGTGTTCCCAGTTTCGGTTTACCTAATTAATGCAGCCTAAAAATCCTTTAACGGATTTGGATATTAAAAGCATATTAGTATGTTATGTGTAAGCCAGGTTAAAGAGATGGGTCTTTAATCTAGATTTAAACTGCAAGAGTATGTCTGCCTCCCGAACAATGTTAGGTAGGTTATTCCAGAGTTTAGGAGCCAAATAGGAAAAGGATCTGCCGCCTGCAGTTGATTTTGATATTCTAGGTATTATCAAATTGCCTGAGTTTTGAGAACGTAGCGAAAGTAGAGGATTATAATGTAAAAGGAGCTCATTCAAATACTGAGGTGCTAAACCATTCAGGGCTTTATAAGTAATAAGAAATATTTTTAAATCTATATGATGTTTGATAGGGAGCCAGTGCAGTGTTGACAGGACCGGGCTAATATGGTCATACTTCCTGGTTCTAGTAAGAACTCTTGCTGCTGCATTTTGGACTAGCTGTAGTTTGTTTACTAAGCGTGCAGAACAACCACCCAATAAAGCATTACAATAATGTAACCTTGAGGTTATAAATGCATGGATTAAAATTTCTGCATTTGACATTGAGAGCATAGGCCATAATTTAGATATATTTTTGAGATGGAAAAATGCAGTTTTACAAACGCTAGAAACGTGGCTTTCTAAGGAAAGATTGCGATCAAATAGCACACCTAGATTCCTAACTGATGACGAAGAATTGACAGAGCAACCAAAATGTTTCCTGATGATATCTCCCAAGGGTAACATATAAAGCATGAAGAGTAGCGGCCCTAGTACTGAGCCTTGAGGTACTCCATACTGCACTTGTGATCGATATGATACATCTTCATTCAATGCTATGAACTGATGGCGGTCATATAAGTACGATTTAAACCATGCTAATGCACTTCCATTTATGCCAACAAAGTGTTCAAGTCTATGCAAAATAATGTTGTAGCCAATTGTGTCAAACGCAGTACTAAGATCCAATAAAACTAATAGTAAAGTGGGAAGTGGATTTTAGTGAAAGAGATGCTTCAGCTGTCTCTCTTTTTTGTATTCTCTTTACACTGGCTTTTTGATAAGGTTTTTTTTTTCAGGTGCAAGAGATTTATTTCAACAGAGTGCATGAAATAAACACATTTCTGACTGAGGCGTGCTTGTGTGTCTTGGACACACTATCACTTTTGGGATGGCTCTCATCTGATGTGTTGAAAAAGTAATGGTTGATTTCTGGGACAAAATATATTTAGTATTTTTTTTTTTTTTTTTTGCTGAAATAAAAATGTGGCCTCAGTATAATATTTAAGAATTACCGAACACAGCAATTTTTTTGTACCCACATACCAAAAAGGCAAGCCATGACACAACTTGCACACAAACTACGAGGCAAAACAAAAGTTTAGTTTTAACTTTGTACAATGTTTACATTGAATTTGGCTCTTATGGTCCTCTGTCAGGCTCCTTTCTATATAAGTAGGTTCTGTGTGTTCTTCTTCAGGGATCAAGTCTGGACTGCCCTGCTGTTCTAAGTGGACATGCTGTCATATTTCTACACGGACATGATAATCACTGATATTACTAGTACTCTACATGGCTGTAAAGGACAGACTTGCTTCAATATAAGGACTTTCTGCTCTGCAAACCTTTTTATCTGCCTCAATGGGAGGTCAAATAATGGCCATTGAAACAGAAATGTGTTGTGGCATTGCCTCCTTTAAAGGTGCAGTAGGAGATCTTGGAAAATGCTAACTTTAGCCTGATAGCACTGAAAGCATACGTCCCACCCTCCCTGCAAATCGCTGTCCAAAGCTACGCCTCCTGATCACATGTACATACACAGACCAGACAACCAGAGACAACATTACTACAATACATTATGTGTAATTCACCGGTCAGAACACATAGTTCAGTTAGTAACAGTACTACATTACCAAAGAAGGAAGGAAGGTCAGGTTGTTAATGCTTGCCTGCGATTCTCGCTCTGTCTGCACAGCATATGTGAACTGGCTGATGACACATCCTATCTGCGCAGAGGTATGCAAATACATTTGTTGACAGGCAGTTAAGAAAGCCTATCATAATTTTCGGACCAAACATTTCGATTGGACGAACATTTCTTGGTCCGATGCCCTCCACAGCATATATGAATGCATTTAGACCATTAAACTTAATGATTGTTATCGGGATGTGATGAGACTTTAAACCAGAATAAAAAAAAAAAAAAAAATGTCTGAAGACAATCACCTACTGCACCTTTAATCTTTTGTCTCTGATTTGATATCCAATTGCAAATTCTACTTTTGCTAGGATCGTAGGTGACGATAGGTAAGGACATTGTGTTCAGATATCCACAGGTGAAGATATGACAAAACTATGAACTGTAAAAGAGGGCATAGTAATTGACAAACCTTGTGACAAACTGTTCATAAAGACTGACTTAGAAAGTCAGGGTTTGTTTCCTTTTTATTGATCATCATTTTACTTTACTTTACTGTTTATTTGATTGTATTTATATATTTATTGTCATGTTTTGAGGTATATCTCAGCCATTATTGTCTTTTCTGGCCTGGGAAGAGGAATGATGTCATATATTTATGAAAAAAAAAAAAAAAAAATCATACCATTTGGCCTGTGCTTGCACAAATAATGTTAATATTGATTGTTTTTTTATCAAGACAGATAATTTATATTAGCTGTTGTTTCCAGGAAACACTGTATACATTTTCTATGATACCTTCCAAGCTGATGACATTTTTATAGTGCACACTAACCGTCAATGTTTTGGTGTTTAGTCCAAAAGACAGGAGTCCGTATTGCCTTGTTCCATCAGCTTCAAGTAGAAAAGTTTGAAAAATTGTTTTAGTACAAAAACACAGCAAAGATGAACAACTTTGTCACCATGTCAAATCCCATAGAGCTAAACCAGTGCTGAAAAGAAACTGTTTTACAGACATCTACCTCAAGAGTGTCTTTATGGCTCTAAAAGGAATGATTGCACATGACATTCACTTCTTACATGCGTAACCGTGTCCGGTTTCATCTCAGCCTTGATCGTCAAATAACTGCTGTTCCTTAGAGTGTATGAATTCACTTTAGCCTGACAGCGATTCTGTGGCTGTTACAAAAAAGCGCTGGCCTGGGATATAATTCGATAATAAATAGACCAACAGTTTCCTCAGAATTCATTTTACGCACCTAATGGAGGCACCTGAGTGGCAGGTGCTCAGATCTCTCCTGATAGGACGATAACACAGAAAAGACTTCCATTCATTTCATCACAGTCCTTTCTGTTCTCAGAGACAGAAAGGGTTGAGACTAATGACTCATGAGCAATATGCAAGTGTTTAAGTAAATGTATTTGCAGGGGGAAAAGCTTTTTCCAAGCGGCATATCAGTATTTTAAATCGTTTCTATCGCTGTATCTACCTAACTTGATTGGATGTGTGATGTGTTCTGACAGGCCTGTTGTTCGAAATACCCCATTAACTGTGTCTGTCAACTTATTTTCCCTTGGTGGGCAGCATAACACCCATATATTTCATAATTTGTTTTGCCATCAGGGCTGATTTGTAAATGCGCAAATTCTAATTAGTAGCAGCCACTGTTTCTAATTTATTAAATATTAAATGAATCCTGCAAATTCTTTGGCCTTTTAGGTTGTCAGCACTTTTTAAATGCACCAAAATGCCTTTTCCTGGTTTGTTTGTTTTCCCTCTCCAGTTGTCTTCAAGTTAATATTTATTTATCTTAGATCTCCAGCTTTCTTTTTCATCCAATAAAGGTGTCACAGTCTGTTGGGCTTCAGTCCTGTCGCTTTGTTTAACGTCATTAAAGCTGTCTTAATCTAAGGCATTCCCCCTTCAGTCTCACACTTCATTATATATCAAACAGCAGCACTCTAATTAAATTCCTCCTGGGATTCGCAACCCTTCAAGATAGAGCTGATATTACATGATCATTGTCTGTTCCAGAATAAACCACAAGCATAACAATGTTTCTTTTTAAATACCATGTATAATGACCACTAACAATAGCGCAAAACACTAGTCTCCTGAGCTGCATGCAATATTAATTATATTGTTTATTTAAGATTTTCTCTGACTGAAGGCATCAGATTGCTTTGTTTTCTTAGTGTGACAGCTGCCTGTGTACTGGACACGATTAAAAATGTGTCATTTGTATTGAATTACCAGAAATTTATCGAACACCCACTTATCCCAAGTGAACTTCAGTCTAATTAAGTTTCAAGAAACACATCCATCAAGCTACTGAGGCAGTTAATTTGCCATTGCCTCCTGGATCTGTATTCCCTTTCCGAATCACTGGAATTCACATGAGCATCGTTCCAGCGATGTCATTTGCTTTTCTTTCCTACTGGGCTGCAGCTGGCATGGCCACACTTGAAGCACATTCACCCCACATGCTACTAAAATATGCTTCCAGAAAAAAAAAAAAAAAAAATTGTGAAAAATCCCCCAGTACTTCACTTTATGTGACTGTGTCTGCTGCGGTAATTTAATTAGAGTGCTGCTGTTTGATATATAATGAAGTGTGAGACTGAAGGGGGAATGAGGGTATCATGGTTCCAAGGTCATTTCAGCCACCAGGACAAACACGAAGGAACTACACTAGAAATACAGGGAACTCCTTGTTTCTCTGAATGTGTTTTATGTTTTGGGCATCTGAACTTTCAATGTAGAGACAGCAACCTCTGGTTTCATTAAAATATAATTTGTGTCTCAAAGACTTTGTAAGATTTCAAAGTCTTATGAATTTGGAAGGATAGGAGGGTGAGTGAATGATTTTTGGGAAACATTTGGGAAAGCTTTATCCATTTAATGCTTGATCATGTTAGAAAATAACATACCTACAACTCTACCCTAAACCTAACTGACAGTGTTAACAAAAGCAAATATGAGACATTTGAGATAATATTACTGATTTAGAAAATCCATACAGATGTGGCTGCTTATGTGATGCAAACATGAATATGTATTAGTTTAAAAATCATGCAAGGTAGAAGTGTTTTAAGGTTATAACGCAGTGTTGTGCAAGGCACTGTGCAAAAATATGTATTTATTAATTGATAATGTGCTCCTATAATTTGTTTGGAAAGGAATACAAATTGTTGGTGATTTATGGGCACTAGTGTAAAACAGCTAAAAACTGCAGTGAATTTTATGTGCATGTACAGTATGTTTTTGGATTTGAATTGGAGTAAAAATGTAAAAAGAAGTATGTTGAATTTAAACAACTGTACAGTTGTTATATCTTACAGTTACAAATGCAGTTTTGAGTGTCTGAATGTAGCAGCTAAACAAAACATAATTACAGTGTGCCAAATCCATGTTGCGAATGAGAAAACACTGTTATTAATTATAGAAGAATGAAAAATTATGTGCCGTCTAATTGTTAATCAGTCTGTTTTGTTCACCAGGCAACTTGCATATGAAAATGAATGATGGGCTATTTAACTTAATTTATTCCAGCTTTTACATACATTTACTGGGCAGAACACATTTACATAGTAATCAGTAAAATTACAGATCACAATCACAAATATTAAAGACAAGTAATAAATTGCTTCAACTCTTTTCCTTTCATACTGCTCGTAAATTAATACAGACAACAGACGGCTCTTATACAGTATAATGAAGTATACTTCATTTGAGACAATTATGGGTAGCACTTGATTTTACAGTCCTGTTCCTCATGTACATACGATGTACTTATTATAGTTAATACAATAACTATGTAATAACAAGGTACTAACCCTGAACCTACCCATAAACCTAACCCTACCCCATGTAGTTACCTTGTGTTACCAGAACTTTATAGATAAACACACTGTAAGTACACTATAAGTACATGTAAGTACATGTAATGTAAAATAAAGTGCAACCCAATTATGTTTAACATACTAATAGAAAGTAGAGAGCACTCAAAATGATTATTAAGATTAAAATAAATAATAAAATAAAACCAACCAAACAAACAACAACAACAAAAAATATTTTTGATCCCATCTTTGGAGTATGCAGCTTCACAAACTGTTTGTTTCATTATTGTATGTCTTCTTGGCACACTAACTGGAGTTAGCAGAGTCTTTTCTCATTAGTGCAATTATCTGTGTGAAGAAAACCTGTTTCTGCTTCTTTTACGCTCTGTCCTTTCTCTTGGCCCCTGCATGATTCTCTTTTTCTGCATAGAGACAATACCCCCCCCACACACTATTTGTCATAAAATCCCCCATTTACTGGATCCTGAGGAAAGCAGATTATGCTTATTTTTCATTTGGACAGAGGGAGATGGAGCCAGGTGTTTGGCAGCAGTGGAGTGTTCAGGTGTAACCGGGCTGGTGATGGGACATGATGAGTTGGGGCTGATGAAGGATGAGGCATAGAAGATTTCAGGAAGAGCGGCACCCTGCTGGCCGCTCCCTCAAGAGCACCCCCACTGATCAGGAAGAGGGAAAACTTTCCTTTCTAATCTGCTTGTGCCTTGATCACTTTTTGCTGCCTTAATTAGCTCGTTACGGCCTTAATGAAAATGCAAGGTTTGCAAATGCAAGGCCTGCTATTCTGCTAAACTCATCAAGATCACTTGTCTTGAGTCTCTAGGCGATCTTTTATCTCACTTCAACAGGTGGATCTTCTTAACTCCAGAAGTTCCTTTCTCAGCACTTTGATAATATAAAAGTTGAGACTACTAAAATATAAAGGCAGGTATATATTTTCAAATCCAAGTACCCATTTCTGCTGTTTGAGAAAAACAAAAGTGTATTATTATAAAGAAAACATATTTGGATAAAGCAATTAGTGGCTTTTATGCTGTCATTGTACTAAAGCAAATTATTAAAATATTTACATTTACCGTGTTTTTTTTTTTTTTTTTTTTTTTTTTTTTTTTACCCAAAGTGACTTACAAAAGCATATGTCTGTGTCAAAGAGTCAGCAATAATCACAATATACAAAGCTAATAAAAAAAGTCTAGAAAATATTTACGTTGTATGAAGTTTAAAAGTTTATTGTATACACAACAGTAGAAACATTTTTCATTGAATTGTATATTTTAGTGTATGGATATTTGTATATTATGCAGGTTTATTTCTATTTTTACAAACTGGGACTGTCAATAGAACAAAAATAATTATTTTTCTCAAGTTTAGAATCAATAATAATAATAAAAAAGAAACATTTTCGGGAATTTTTTTAAAAACAAGAAATCAAGATAGAAAATATGACTCCTGATTAATGAATTTTGCATAGACCTTAATAGTGACTACCACTGACTTCCTAACTCACAGTCAGATATTAATATTAATTAATTAATATATTAATATATTGTGGGAAGAAAGCGCTCAGAATTCTTACAGTCAAATACATATTTCCATCCTTATAAAATATCGATACTAACTCAGTGTCTTTACTGCTTGCAAACAAGACCAACAAACAAGCTATGTTTTTCTTTTTAAAGATGGTCATTGTCCAACTCCAGGCTTGTTCATTATACCACAGCTTGATGCTGAGTCATGCGTGTCTAATGGGGCAGGCAGACTGCAGAGTGTCTCTGTCTTCAGCTGGTTCCTCAGACATACACCACGATGGGCTTTCCCTCGGGAGAATCACACAGAGGCTGCTAAAACATGCCTAAGCACTGTCTCAATGTATCAGAGAAAGCGGCACGCATGACGACGCCAAGCAGAACCTAGTGAAGATCATTATTCCCAGCCTCAGAGACCCACCTGTACCTAGCCTTCAGGGAAAAGTGCTTTTCACAAAGTCGTCAGTTTACACTGGATTCAGGACTGACTGGAAAGGAAGATATAAACAGCACTTGTTTGTAAAGACAGTGAAAGGGGCTTAACACAAACACCCATAAACCTTTAGATAACATACGTAAAACCTAGATGGTACATGAGCTTTGTGTCTCTCTTTGATGCCTTGAATATGTCTTACAGTGACATAAAATACTAGGCCTTTAGCAAACCGCTGGGACTTGTCAGTAATCTCCTTCAATTACCATCAGCAGGCTTGATGCACAGTCAAACCATCTGAAATCAAGCATCAAGAGGACTCTGCTCAGTTAACTAATAAAGGCCTAGTGGTTAATGCTCTCCTGAGAGGCTTGGCAAACCTGTAAATCAGTCCTCTACATCCTTTTATCTGTGTAGTCCACAGTCTGATCTTTACCTGGAGAAACTCCATGCATTTTGTGCTGCAGAAGACCTTTAAGAGTTTCCCTGATCCAATAACTGCCATTTTGTCAAATGGAAACATTTTGATTTGAGCCCCCCAACCATCCCTTATTTTCCCTCCACTGAATTTATTATAATTTCCTGGGCTCAACTAATGTGGCTTTGTCTGCACATTCTCAGTGCAAATGCTCCTTGCATTATTGTGTTAGCATCTCAAATTGAAGCATCCGCCTTGTGAAATATTGACTTTAATATCTCATTTGAAAAATTCATGAAACCTTTGATGTTAAATCCATACACAATAAATCCACAATTTAGCAAAATGCCACTAAAACATGCAGAGGGGGGCAGAAAACATTACTGTCTGTGCTTCTGTAAAGAAATTACATTTTTTGGCTGTAACACCAATCTTTTCCATGTTTTCTTTTACTTTTTTTCTCCGTCGTCTGGGGGAAAAAGTGGAGGCGACCCATTAGAGGTGAAATGAAAAGCACTATTGATTGGTCTCTTATTCCTCCACTCTTTGCCTCATTTCCTAAATGCACGGTAATAAGGGCTTAGCTATGGTGGCACAATAAGCTTTAATGAATGAAACCTTTAAAGAATTAGCCAATGTATATGCGTGTGTGTGATATTACCATCGGTGGATCCTTAGCATTTGGCTTTATTGTTTTTTCATAAGACCATTTCCATTTAATAAAGCACATCAATGCCAACAATGTTACAATACAATAAAGACAATGGATGATACAAATGTATGTATTTTAAAAAGAGGAGCTGTGTGTTTCGCATGGTTGGCTGAAAGTGCTGTAGGGAGAGATGAGGTTTTTAAAAGGCATCATATTAGAATTAGATTTCCTGAGGCTAATTATGATCAAACATAGCCTTTTGAAATGGTCCGAGGTTATGACAGGTAGAAAAAAAAGAGCCTTTTAGCAAATGGATTTCTTTGGAGAAGGAACAGTGTGAAAGGGAGTGCAAAGGAGAGAGTGCAGAAAGAGAGAGAGAGTGAGTGGTGCAAGAGAAATGAAAAGACTGACGAATGTTGTGAAATCCACTTGCTTGCTAATAGAGTTGCATTCGCCTTTGGTAATTTGTAAGCACTTTACCCCTGCCTATCGATCAAGCTGAGGGAGGGTCGGAGAAAAAATTACACTACATTAACATGTCCCACTCTGCTCTCTCTCTCACTCACACACATACAGACACACACACACATCTTTCCTTTGTTCCACTCATATTTTTGAGAAGAAATACCCCCTTTCATCATCCCACTGCAAGACACATTCTTACTCATTTCCTAAACCTGCTTCCTTTCATGGTTAGAGCTACTTTATAGGACTCCATAGAATGGGATTGGGTGACTGTTTTGAGGTGTATCAAGACCTTTTAATTAAAATTGATTCCCCATGTTCAGTTGCAGCTTAAAGATATAAGGTGGGTCATTCTCAGGGTGGGGGTGAAAGTGTAATATAAATTTTGTATTATTTTGCAAATATTAGGAATTTAAATGTGGAGTTAAAGTGTAAATTGCTTTAAGAAGGAAAATATGAGCTTTTGTTTTATGTATATGTATAAAATAAGACTAATATGCTCAGACTTTTAGTTGACTGAATCTTGATAAGACTAAAAAGAGTATGAATGTGACTAAAACTAATAAAACTAATGATTTTTTTGTTCGGTAGCTTTTATAAAAATATAGAGTCTGTGCAGTGGATCATTTCAGAAAGCTAACAGCAATAACACCAGCATTAAAAACCTATTTATATAAGTTGAGCTCAAAACTCACTTTCCGTCAGAAGCTTGCGTTTGAAATAATTTGATCCGATGTGGATTACAATTAACATTAACATTGCCATAGTAAACATGGTCAATATGACCACTTGATAAGATCAGCTTCTTATTCTCACGATTGTGTATTTATTTAGTAACTTACATTATCTGTCATAAGTCTCATCTCGAGAGTTAAGTTCCACGTAGCCTATCAGAAAAATATAATATTTTATATATAATTTGTTCAGGAGCTTTTATAAAAATATTATCATTCATTCTTAATGTGACGTATATAGGTGTCAGGGATCTGGCAAGCCCGGGCCCCACCAATCACCAACGCTCTCAATCACCTGACTATTAACCAGCCACACCTGCCATCATTTATTCTATGGTAAGACAACAATGCTTTTGAATCTAAATATTTAACAAAGCATGCAAACAAACGGCTGCTTTTATTTTGTTTGTTTTGTGATCGTGCTAGTTCTAGTGATTTATCTCTTAGTTTTCTGATAACTTCTTTGTTGGTGAAATGATGGGGTTGTATGACGTTGTTCCTGAAAGGCAGGTAAAGGGTGTGTTTTAGTGAAGTGCAGCGGAGCTTCAGGCTCGACTGTGGAAACCCTGCACTATTCTGGCATTTTAAGCCCTGGTTTTAAGCCCTGGCTCGCACTGGCCCGACAGTGTAAATGCGACTAGTCACTGGCCTAGCCTAGCTTGAGTCAAATAACACAAGCAGGAGACAAATATGCCTGCATTGTTGTTAAAACCCATACAACATAGAGAAAAGTGGTTCTCTGTACTGAAGAAAGCACGCTCTTCTTGGTGTTTCACCTTAGCCCCAGCTCATGTAAGCGAGATCGACATATCGATGCTGAGCTGTCATCTGCTCTGAGCAAATATCAACCAATTGTTGATGTAATGCAATACTTCGATGCTCTGGAGTCCAGAGAAGCCAGAACTGCATCCACACACTGGTAAACGTGTGGGGTAACAGTACTAGGTCGAAAGGAAGAAACCAAATATTGGAATGCTTTGCCCACAAAAGCAAATCTCAGAAACTTCCTGTGTTGTGGTAGGATGTATACACGGACGTATTCGTACCCTATGGTGACAAACCAGTCCTCGAATATGATTTGAGTCATGGCCTGTTTCAATGTCAGCATCTTGAATGCGAACGTTTTGACAGAATGATTCAGACTGGCCTCCTCAGGGCTCTGAGGAGATATGGGCACCATATCAGGTGAGAACCTGCCCTCATAATTCTGATGCCACTGGAATCAGGTCTTCTTGCTGCACAGATATGAGGAGCTGGCACATTGCAGGAATTGACCCCACCCAGCAACCCCTGAGACCTGGGTCTGTCACTTAAGTTAATCCACCAAAGCCTCTTAGTGGGTAATGTCAGGGCCTTCAAGAACGATCCTGAATAAGTGAACAGATAGCTTGCAAGCGTCTATCCCACTGTAACATTTTTTAACACCTTTAAAAACTCGAGGTGGAGATCAGGGAGAATCAATAGGTCTTGACATGGAAGTTGTGATTTAGCACAATGGAAGTACCCATCAAATTACTCTTAAACAAATATCCTGCTTCTCTCCCAGCCAGATAATTTTTAACCTGGCTATGGCACAAGTTACAACCTCCCTCAACCACTGTACTCTCACTCGGGGGTGTGGGAAGAAATCGCACCCCTTGGTTCCCTCCCCCAAAAGAGTGCTGTATTTAGAAGGTGAATGAAGAGAAATGGTGAGGCCCGTCTCCAATCCCTCTGCTAAATTATATCTTAACTTCTCAAAGCCAGATGACAATTCAACATTTAATTGCTCAGAATGAAATGCAGCTAAGTATCCAGACAAGTGAGACACGGTCTTGATGTGAAGCTGGACAATATAATAATATATTAAACTTGAAAGAATCATGAATAATAGATTTCAAACAGATTAACATGTTTGCAGATGGTAGGAGGAAATAGATAAAAAATGGAATCTCCCGTCAGCTCACAGTTTCCCTTATTTGCTTGCGGATCCGATGCCTTGACAATGCCAGATCAGAGCCACTTGATTCTATATTGTAAACATTCCAGAAAGTGCAGTTGTACAAGTAGGGACATTTTCTGAATGATCACAGCAAGCCCCCTCAACAGCTGACCGTGCGTGCTCCGATCTGAAACAAACCACACATAAATTGTATGTATCCCTACCCATGACTTGATGAGGGCAGAGGGAAACACACAATCTAAAATGCAGTCTGCTTATTTGCAAGAGAATGAGGTGGCGAGTCTTCAATCTCTTCTGTATCAATGTTAACAACATCAACCTCGTCGGAGGAAGATAGCTGCAGCAACAAGCTCTCACTTCTGAACCCTGAAAGACAGCTCTAGATCCAGGGGGTGAAGTCAGAGAAAGGGTAATGTCCATCTCCAACCCCTCCGCTAGATCCATATGCGATCCCTGCTATTCCAATCACTGCCATGCCTCAACAACACTTGGACTGGAAACGCAAAAAAAATTTACTACTAGGACACACTCCTTGAAATGGGACCGGCGGGAGCAGAGCATTGCAGTGGGAGCACGATGCATAGTCAACCCCCTTGCGAGCTGACATCCTCTGCTCCCAAACAAACAACACAATGATTGTGTGTGCTAGCACTCATAATGTTTTGTGCGGGCAGAGAAGAACTCTCTTTTCTCTCTCGCTATATATTATTGTGACGAATAATGCTTGCTGAAGACACAGAAGCTAACACTGTTTGTTTTGGATGTGCTTTTAAGCTTCCTGGTCTTTACATCACCCCATTCGTGACGTTTCACCATTTCATTGGACTGATTTCATACATTCTTCAGGACATGGTAACGTAAAGGTTTTCACAAAGCATTTCTGAAGGGGAACTGGTCCACAGACAGATCAGTTGATGGAGTTTTTTTTTTTTTTTTTTTTTTTTGCAGTTGTCACCTTTGCCTTAGTTAGGTTTAAAAGACACTTAATATTCTGTAATATTTGTGATTTGACTGCACTGACAATGTTGGATGAGATCAAAACTTGAACTGAATTAAGGGTGAATAATGACATTATTCTACTTTAAATCAAATTTGTTTGTAATTGGTAAATTTTGCAACATTGACTCTATTATTAAACTGAATTGAATCAACATTCAACTGACTCAAGATGAATAATGATAGACTCTATTCAGTAGAGCTGCTTTTAGCTGAATTAACTTTGTTTTGTAATGAATAAACACATGACTGAACTGAAGTTAATCAACACTGAACTGACCATAGCTGAATAATTATACTATTTTCTTGCCACAGCTGCTTTACAGCAGAATTTGGATTTGTCTCATTTTTGAAGATTGCATTATTATCATTATTATCTGGTACTTTTCTGTTTAATACTTTGAAGGCAACAATTAAATCCAGTTTCCATCATGAAAGAACACTTCTTTGATCTTTTTCATGTTGACTCAGGTCAGTCAATGAAAATCATCAAGAGTCAAGAGTTTGTTGGAACAATAGAGAGCTAGCAGCATTGTCTGAGCAATCAACAGTTTTCCAGTTGTGTTGGCATGCATTTCTAATAGTGTCTGTGATTTTATTTATACAGACGTTATGGACACACTTACATGTGAAGTTTAATATATTAATTGATTTAGAAAACCATAGGGGTTTTATATATATATATATATATATATATATATATATATATATATATATATATATATATATATATATATATACAGTATTGTTCAAAATAATAGCAGTACAATGTGACTAACCAGAATAATCAAGGTTTTTCGTATATTTTTTTATTGCTACGTGGCAAACAAGTTACCAGTAGGTTCAGTAGATTCTCAGAAAACAAATGAGACCCAGCATTCATGATATGCACGCTCTTAAGGCTGTGCAATTGGGCAATTAGTTTAATTAGTTGAAAGGGGTGTGTTCAAAAAAATAGCAGTGTGGCATTCAATCACTGAGGTCATCAATTTTGTGAAGAAACCGGTGTGAATCAGGTGGCCCCTATTTAAGGATGAAGCCAACACTTGTTGAACATGCATTTGAAAGCTGAGGAAAATGGGTCGTTCAAGACATTGTTCAGAAGAACAGCGTACTTTGATTAAAAAGTTGATTAGAGAGGGGAAAACCTATAAAGAGGTGCAAAAAATGATAGGCTGTTCAGCTAAAATGATCTCCAATGCCTTAAAATGGAGAGCAAAACCAGAGAGACGTGGAAGAAAACGGAAGACAACCATCAAAATGGATAGAAGAATAACCAGAATGGCAAAGGCTCAGCCAATGATCACCTCCAGGATGATCAAAGACAGTCTGGAGTTACCTGTAATTACTGTGACAGTTAGAAGACGTCTGTGTGAAGCTAATCTATTTTCAAGAATCCCCCGCAAAGTCCCTCTGTTAAAAAAAAGGCATGTGCAGAAGAGGTTACAATTTGCCAAAGAACACATCAACTGGCCTAAAGAGAAATGGAGGAACATTTTGTGGACTGATGAGAGTAAAATTGTTCTTTTTGGGTCCAAGGGCCACAGGCAGTTTGTGAGAAGACCCCCAAACTCTGAATTCAAGCCACAGTACACAGTGAAGACAGTGAAGCATGGAGGTGCAAGCATCATGATATGGGCATGTTTCTCCTACTATGGTGTTGGGCCTATTTATCGCATACCAGGGATCATGGATCAGTTTGCATATGTTAAAATACTTGAAGAGGTCATGTTGCCCTATGCTGAAGAGGACATGCCCTTGAAATGGTTGTTTCAACAAGACAATGACCCAAAACACACTAGTAAACGAGCAAAGTCTTGGTTCCAAACCAACAAAATTAATGTTATGGAGTGGCCAGCCCAATCTCCAGACCTTAATCCAATTGAGAACTTGCTGTTTCTGAAGCAAAACCAAGAAATGTGAATGAATTGTGGAATGTTGTTAAAGAATCATGGAGTGGAATAACAGCTGAGAGGTGCCACAAGTTGGTTGACTCCATGCCACACAGATGTCAAGCAGTTTTAAAAAACTGTGGTCATACAACTAAATTTTAGTTTAGTGATTCACAGGATTGCTAAATCCCAGAAAAAAAAAATGTTTGTACAAAATAGTTTTGAGTTTGTACAGTCAAAGGTAGACACTGCTATTTTTTTGAACACACCCCTTTCAACTAATTGCCCAATTGCACAGCCTTAAGAGCGTGCATATCATGAATGCTGGGTCTTGTTTGTTTTCTGACAATCTACTGAACCTACTGGTAACTTGTTTGCCACGTAGCAATAAAAAATATACTAAAAACCTAGATTATTCTGGTTAGTCACATTGTACTGCTATTATTTTGAACAATACTGTATATATATATATATATATATATATATATATATATATATATATATATATATATATATATATATATATATAAATGCAATTGTTAACAATTTCATTATCTTATGATTTCATCTAGCCCAGCGATTCAAAAGGTACCCAAGTAAATAATATTTATTTAATTATTTATTTGTATCTAATTTACAATGGATATTGGGATTGTTGGTAATTGACACTAGCTGTTAGTATTGAGTTGTGCTGGTTTTGGTATCATTCTCTTTGACAGGTTCTTTGATTGGAGTGTGACTGGAGCGCACCAGATTTTCATTATGTCTGTTATTTAAACCTGGTGCGAGAATTCGTCGAGGTGGCTGCTCTTCTGTTGGTTGAGCAGTTTGCCAGAATCGTGCTCCAATCAGTACCTCTGACCATAATATTTTTTCATGACCATCAGATTCATTCATGAAAAAAAATCTGTGCCAAGATATAAATTACCAGCTCCCTCTATGATGGAACGAGGGTTACATACTGTACGTAACAGTATCTGTCAATCACTAATTCACTATTATCATGGCGACAATAGGGGCAGAAATTCCTTTAACGTTAAAAATTCAACTTCTAGAAAAAAAATAGCTTCAGACCTTTTTTTTCAACTAGGATAGATGGAAACGTTTAGGAACGGTGCCTAGGTCCAAGGGATAAGGCCACCATGGAGACCACATTCTTCCCATTGGGAGGTGACATGTGAACATACTAATATGGACTGACCTACGGTGGGCAGTAACGCATACGGAATAGGTCTTTGAGGTAGGTCACACCTAGAGTAGGGATGGAGCTACTACCAACAGAGATGGACAGAGCAGAACTGTCCAGTGGGAGACACGGGTTACCATGAGGGAAACCTTACCATGGAAGAATGCACATCTATGAATACCCACAAGGAATGAAACAAATGGGACACCTAGCCCAGTACAGGGGTTTTCCGGAGCTCTAACACAAATATTGAGCCTGGCATCAGACTCCTCTGCTGAATCTGGCTGCTGGGGGTGCTAGAGGATGCTCGACCAGGGTTTGCCATCCGGGGAAATCTATTGGGAGGGAGAGAGGGGGAATGGTGCAGCAAGCATGATTACAGAGCCAGTTCTTCTCACCAGTTTCTTGTTACCCAATACCACAGGTAGAAACCGTCTCTGCACAAGTCGAAACATACAAAGGTGTTAGATGTTGCCCAGCCTGTAGCTCTGAAGATGTCTGATAGAGATGTGCTAGGAGGAGGCTACACTCTGGGTGGAGTGAGCCCTCATCCCCAGAGGGCATGGCTCACCTTGGGATTGGTAAAGCTGTCTTGAGAGACAGGATCTTAAGCTCAACTGACTCCAGTGGCTCAAAGAGATTCCTCTAAAAGTCCCGGCAATGCAACAGAGAGATCCCAGGAGGGCATGAGGTTTGCCCTATGGTTTAACCTTCTGACACCCCTCAGGATCCTGATGACCAGGTCGTGCTTCACAATCTTAGGACTCATAGTGGTCTCATATGAAGTAATCCGAGCAGCCTGACCGCATCGGTGGATGCCATATAAAGGAAACAAATTGTTCTCCATCCGGCCCTGCTACGGGGAAGGAGGGGTGTTGTTTCCACCATCTCCTGAGAAAGACCAGCTCCCCTCATTTCTGAGCTGTCTGTGTAAGGGCCACTTCACCATCCTCTTTGAGGACTTAGCGGCATCCTGGCACACACGGGGAAGGGTGTAGAAGCTCATAGCCCACGTTGCTTGAAGTCCAGTGTTAGGTTTCCAAAGTCTGTGATGATTTGTGGTGCAATGTCATCTGCTGGTGTTGATTCATTGTGTTTTTTAAAAACCAAGGTCACTACACGTGTTAACAAGTCATTTTGCAGTACTTAGTGCTTCCTTCTGCTGACCAGCTTTTTGAAGATACTGATTTAATTTTGGAGCTGGATTTGGCACCTGCCCACACTGCCAAAAGCACCAAAAGTTGGTTAAATGACCATGTTGTTGGTGTGCTTGACTGGCCAGCAAACTCACCAGACCTGAATCCAAGAGAGAACCTATGGTGTATTTTCAAGAGGAAAATGAGAAACAAGAAACTAAAAAATGCAGTTGAGCTGAAGGCCACTGTTAAAGAAAACTGGGCTTCCATACCACCTTCAGCAGTGCCACAAAGTGATCTCCTTCATGCCACACCAAATTGAGGCAGTGATTAAAGCAAAAGGAGCTCCTACCAAGTATTGAGTACATGTACAGTAAATGTACATACTTTCTAAAATGCCAACTATTCACTAAGAATGTGTTTTTTTTTTATTTTTTAACTGGTCTTATGAAGTATTCTAATTTGTTGAGAACATTATATCCAGAATCAGTATACATGGGATCTGTATTTGGTCATGATGAGGAGCACAAAACCTGAAATAAACTTTTATGAATGTGTGCTTTTAAGAGTCACACATTTTTGAACCTGTGCTTGAATGAGACCAAGAAAGTCAGATAAAGTTTTAAAGATAAAAAAAAAAGTGTGTTTTGGCTTTGATCATGTCAGGATCCTGCCCTGACAGTCTTGTCTGTACTGTCTTTGTTCAATGTGTCTTTGTTTATTTTGTGCCTGATCACATGGTTGTGTCTCTTGTGTCTACCACGTGCTCCTCTTGTCCCACCTCCTTGTTTTCCCTGGTCACGCCCTCTTGTTTAGTCCCCATTAGCCAGAGTGTTGTCACCTGTTTCTCATGTCTCTGTATGCTTTTATTGGGATCATTTCCCTCATGTGTGGCTGGTTCGTTTTGTGTGTGAGTTAGTGTCTGCTTAGCGTGCTAGCTGTTCTATACTAATAGAGTTTTTCCCTGGTCAGTTTAAGTCTGGTATTTGTTAGTTTAAGTTTATCTCGTCACTGTTTATTCTAGTCTAGTTTAAGTTTCTTTATGTTTGGATCTTACTTTTAATTTGACTTGAGTTTGACTTGTTCTTTGAAGTATTTATTTTCCCCTTTGAGTTATTCTCTTGGTTAGTCTTTCCAGTTATTTCTAGAACTTTATTTTGTATTTGTTTCTTTACCTTTTTAGTTTACTTTGGTTAGTTAGCTTTGGTTATTTCCCTAGTCATCTTGTTTCTAGGTCATAGCTAACCGGTCTGATTTTTGCCCTTTTTTTATTATTGTTGTTGTTCTCATGTTGTCTTAAGTATTGTCTAGTGTTTTGTGAGTTCTGTCTGTTCCTGTCTTGCCTGCTCCCTTTCTTCCTGGCTACTGGGTCTCCCCGCCTGGAGATCTGACGTGTGTGTGGCTTTACCTCTATAGTCAAGTGCCCTTGGTTCATGGTGTTGTGGTCTGGTCCCTTCCACAGCCTCCTCAACAGTCCTGCACACAGTTATCACCCAGAGCCCCCCTCGGCGGTCAACCCCCCATCTGCCTGCTCCACTGTCTACCCATCTACCCAATCCTACTGTCTGGACAGTTCAAGCCACTCCCTCCGTCGTGCTTTGTCTTGTCAATAAACGTTCCTTGTTCACTCTGCATCTGGGTCCTCTCCCTCAGTAACCCTGACAGATCAAGCAGTTACTGAACGCCATTAGATATTTTAATTTTTTCTCCCTTTTTTCCTCAGGAATTGCTATTGTCTCAATTGTACAGGGGTGTTGTGTTCATTTTCCATTACCTCCAGCCATCAATTTGCATAATTTTCATTCTGAGATGAAGCTCTTTTAACACGGGTGATGGCAAGCTTCAGCAAGAGACTCAGTGAAAATATGTTTGGAGTAAAAGTTCTCAGATGTTCTTAAAATAACACCGATCAAATCTAAATCTAATATGCTTTTAACACAGATAGCATCACACAATGATAAACGTATAGATTTTTTATGCATTTTCACTTGCATTTAACCTTCCACCAGCACCCGCCTCCTCACCATTTTTCTTCAACATTTTTAGTACATTTCCTTATGTACCAGCTAAATTTTGACTTATTCTGCTGAACTTAAAACTTAAAGAAAACACATTCCCAAACATAAAACTTAATATTTCATTTAGATGATAGACTTTTAGCTGCTTAACCTTCTGGATCTTCATAATATATGATACCCTTTATGATAATTTTAATATTATCTCTTGTCATAAATTTAAGCAGTAACCTATCTTTTTGATCTGCATTCTAAATTGTTTTAGCTGCATCCAATAACACTAAAATGTGATTTTCCATGATAGTTTATGAAATTATGTCCTGCTGTTTTAATAGTTTTAGGTTCAGCTATCTTAAAATGTATTAAACAATAGGAATTGATTGGAAACATTTTACTGCCATTTTAAAGATTATAATATCTTTGCTCTTTCAGAGAAAGCTCAAAATTAACAAGTAAAATGCTCAGATGTTTGTCTCAGTTGTGCCATCTTTGTGTTAAACATACAAAATATAATCTAAAGTTTCCTCCTGCCAAACATTTGAATTTGTGGTGAACTCCTATTTCATTATTTCCTTACACTAATTACTGTCTTTCCTAGAGCTGTAGTCAAGTCCAGCTTTGTCGAGTCCAAGTCAAGTCCAAGTCCAAAATTTTCGAGTCCAAGTCAAGACCGAGTCCAAATGAGAGAAAAAAGGGTCCTCTTCAAGACCACACACTTAACTACTGATAATGTTTGTGATGCGAGAGACAGCATATCTCCTATTCTAAGAAAATACATTTACATTATTATTTGTAATGATCAAAAAGCATGTGCAAAGTAAAAACTCTGTATGACAGGGGTCTCCAAACTACATCCTGGATGGCCAATGTCCTGAAAAGTTTAGCTCCAACTGGCCTTAACACACCTGGAAGATTAGTGTGTCTATTAAGAGCTTGATTAGATGGTTCAAGTGTGTATAATTAGGGTTGAAGCTAACAGGGGCGTTACACTATATCCCGTGCCCTATGCATAGGCAGTACTGATGGGCCCCCATGCCCCCCACCCATGAAAATATCCAGGTAAAATAAAATATATTTCAGATTCATAAAGGACACTGGCCCTCTAGAGCAAAGTTTGGAGCTGTAAGGTCAAATAATTTGTATGTACTTTATTTTCATTTTATTTACTTAATGCTGCTTTTGCTGACATTATGTCTGTGGTCAAAGATGTATATGACTGATGCCTTGGCACAGTGCACAGACACACGCAAAGCTCGGGATATGACAAATGTGCGCTGCAAAGCTAGGCGAGGCAAGGCGTTTGGCTCTACTGGGCATGCGCACATAAATACAGCGACGTTTGTCCGAGACAAGTCCGAGTGCAAATGCAAAGAGTCCGAGACAAGTCCGAGACGGCAGAAAAATGTCTCGAGTCTGGACTCGAGTCCAAGACCGGACTCGAGTACTACAGCCCTAGTCTTTCCTCTTCTCTCTCTCTCTCTCTCTCTCTCTCTCTCTCTCTCTCTCTCTCTCTCTCTCTCTCACTCTCTTGGCCAGCCTAAAGCTGACAGTTCAGCTGTCAGTTTCACAGCCAGATATCTCAATTATATTGTGGGAGTGGCAGCTTTTCAAGGAGGAAAGTGTGATCTTCAGTGACGGTATATGACTTTAAGGCCATTTGGTAAAAAATGCAGGGGAAAATGGCCGCAGCGCATTAAAAGGATCCTTCATTAGTTGAGGTACATTAAGGCTCCTAGAGGCTCACCACTCTCCTGAGCATAGACGATAAAATGTACACACACATACACACATAGTTTCCACACAAATTTAATGAAAATGCTTGCCATTGACTTGTGTGTGTGTGTGCTGAGAGGAAATAAGGGGCTAGAGTCCTGGCAGAAGCAATATCAAGCATGAGTAATTTACAGGGTTTGGGCTGTGTGGTATTTCTGTTCTCAGGCCTGTTAGAGATTTGTCCAGTAGATAGAGCACATAGAACTGATAGAGAGGAAGAGAGAGGGAGGCAGAAACTCAAAGCCCACAGATAACAGTCAATGTGCTCTTTGTTCAAGTGGTGACTGGTCTAATGTTTATCCATCATTTAAGGAAGAGTAGAGAGGAACTGTTAAAGACCATATGAAATTGTAGCTTTGAGGCCAGTTAAATTAAAATAAGTTTAAATGTTGACCCCTTTCATCTGGGTATTCCACTTCTGTGACATTCATTCATTCAATAAGTATTTAATAACATATATATATATATATATATATGTGTGTGTGTGTGTGTGTGTGTGTGTATTTTTAATTCACCATGTTGTTATTTGGTGCGCTGTACAAAAATGGAGGGAGGAGGTTTCATGGAGACTGCGGTGGAGCCGGAGTGACAGAGGGACAAGAGAGCCTGGCGGATCTTGTGGACTGCCATTCCATGATGGAGAGGAGGGAGCTAGGAGCCATGGTGGTGCCGACGGGCAAATGGGCTGAGGTGGAGTCCAGTCCTCGAAGGCTGGAGGCGGTGTCAAGGGAAACTCCATACACAGCGATGCTGGAGGATGGCAGTACCATGGGGCTTGCATTGCAATGATGGTGGACTGAGGGTGAGAAGAGGGGCTGCCAGACAACAGCAATGGAGGAGGCAGGAGAGGGTGGGCACTTTTGAGGAGCAGGCAACGGAGGGCACTTTCTAGGAGCGGGCACTGGAGAATTGGAAGTCCCCTTAGGGCTAAAGAAGGAAACCAAGGACGACAGAGTGCTGAATGGGACCAGCAGAGACAACAGAGAGAGGAGAGTGGGCAGTTTATGAGAACCCCTCCTCGTTTTAAGCCCTTTCGGCCCACCATACTCAGTTCACCCTCAGCCGTGGTGCAGGAGGCGGAGTTCCTCCCTGCACTCACATCGTCCGTGGCTTTCTCCCTTGTGGCAGGCATTGTTGCCGGCTCACACATCTTGACTGATGTCATGGCCTCTGGCTCTGCGGCCGTCCTCAGCTCTGTCACTTTCTTTGATGACTCGTTGGTTGCAGTGGGCTTTGGCTCTCCGTCAGCGGTGGGCTCGGGCATGCGCTCCGTGCATCAGCGAGATGGTGGGCTGGGTTCTGGGTTGGGAGTGGCACTGGTGATCAACCGGCGAGGAACTGAGATCCATCCAGAAGTTATTGTTCTTTGGCCTGTTCTTCTGTTACAATATCCCTCTAGCAGGGAACGAGGAACAAGGAAACGCTGGAGATAACTCAAATAAGTCTTTAATAATCTAGAGTAGAGAAAGAAAACCAGGGAGACATCCAACAAGTAGAACCGACAACACAAACTGAAAGGACAGGAGCTTTTAAACACAGGATGATTGGGAAAACACAGGTGCAAGGAATGACTAATTAAAAGGAACACAGAATACCTGGGGCATGACACTTACATTTTTTTAAAGTATGATCAAATCAGTTCTAAACTTAATTAAAACATGTAGTTGTATTTCGTTGTGAAAGTTACCATGGCTTACTGATCATACTATTTTACAGGGTGTTATCAGTGTCAGAATTTGCTATGTTACAGTTCAGAGCAAGAAGCAGCTGTTCAAATGTGCAGATATTATTAATTTAATTTTATTCCCATCTGGTTCATTTAAATGTACTATTGGTGTTTAATGCTTTTTAAATTATTTTTAAACAAGCAAACAAACAAATTATTTTTTTTTTCCCTACTACTTGTTTCACTTCTGTTTTATTTTTTATAACCAAATCTTACTATGTGTTTCCAGATCCCTACTATCAGAGCTTAAGATCTTTGCCCGATCAGGTTTGATCGGGTTCGGGCTTAATTTATATGTTACGCAGGCTCGGGCCGGGCTGAGGCTTGCGCTCCGGTTTGCAAGGTAAATGAGCAGTCATGTGATGAGTTTCGATTAGTGCGAGAAAGATGCGAAAATAGATGCTGAGTAGGTGTAACGGAGGCTTGCCTATGGCGATTAAGTTTTGGTTGCAAGTGTGGAAATTTTTTGACCATGTTTATAATGAGAATAATGAGTGAATATTGATGCACCATCAGTGAGCGCAGGAGCGCGCTGAAGCCATCTAGAGTGGATTCAATAATTTTCCTCCACAAAAACATGTAGGCTTAGCCTGATCTCGGAGTAAATGTTTTTCAAATGATAACTAAATGTTCATTGAGTCTTAAATGCATAATGTGGACAGAATATTTACGCTAATGTTGGCATTATTCTTTTATTAAATGCCAGCTGCTAGTGTGAAGCAAATCCGGTGGAGCCTTTATCTTAAATTCGTTATTACCAATTACCCATCTTAATTTAACATTTATCTAAATTTAATTTGTTAAAAAAAGACTCGTTTTATTGGTGCATTGGTCTATTTATAGGCTAAATGAGCCTATGTCTATTTAGAATGCTGAGATGTTAAGATGTCACTGAGGGCTTATTTGATTTCTTTATTCCAACTTCCAAGTGGTCTAGTCTACTTTATTTATGAATAAATAATGTTAAAACATGTAGGCTATAAATGACTCATTCTTGACAAAAGGCAAAAGAGCTGTGTGTGTGCGCACATTTGAATAATGTTGGGCTGTAAATGGGTTCTTCCCACTGAAGCTAAGCAGGGGTGAGCCTGGTCAGTACCTGGATGGGAGACCTCCTGAGAAAACTAGGATGCTGCTGGAAGAGGTGCTAGTGAGGCCAGCATGGGATAGTCACCAGAGGTGGGTAGTAAGGAGTTACATTTACTTTATTACATTTACTTGTGGAAATATTTTGGGTAACTAATACTTTTTGGAGTATATTTAAAGATGGGTACTTTTACTCTTACTTGAATTTTTTTGGGAAAAATCTGTACTTTTACTTCGTTACTGTGGGCCACGCTCCTCTCGTTACTTTATCTTAATGCAATAAATGTTATAGATGCTTCAGTTTGATCCAAACACGCCGTCTACTTTTCTCTGGACAATGAGCGATGCCCATTCGCGAATGATTCATTCTTTTGAGTCAATTCTGTTCAAAGGCTTCATACCAGTTGGCTAACCATTGAATTGGTTTGTGAATCAGTTTGAATGATTGGTTCAGTATCCTGCCGCGTGTGCTGAGTGTTTGAAACGGTTCACTAGTTGTAATGTTTAAGAACAGAAAGAGCATTGAAGACGTGGCTGGATCTGCACTGAATTGAAAGTAAATCTGCAAAGGCTATTATTTGCTTGTGATGAAGATCTGTATTGTATGGTTCAACAGTTATAACTACATTCGATGAGTCATTGCTGAAACTACATTCCGATGAGTCATTGCTGAAATGCTGGTGCTTCCTTCACTCGCTCACTGACGGAATACCTCTTTCTGGCGAATTCTCTCTTCAGAAGCAACAAAGTGCAGATGTGTGTGTACGAATGACCCAAAGTAACTAGTAACCAACTACTTGAGTAGATTTTTTTATCCAATACTTTTTTACTCTTACTCAAGAAACTATTCAGACTAGTACTTTTACTTTTACTTTTACTTGAGTAAATATTTCTATAAGTACTTTTACCATTTTACTTGAGTACAGTTTTTGGGTACTCTACCCACCTCTGATGGTCACCTTGTGGTCTGTGTGGGTCCTAGTGCCCAAGTGTAGTGATGGGGACACTATACTGTCAACCTTTGGATGAGACTTTAAACCGAGGTCCTGACTTTCTGTGGTCAACAGTACACAACTTTCCACACCACAGCCAGTCTGTGTTCAACCAACCTTTGACAGCAACCAACCTGAAGTGGACATTCAACTGGGACTGCCTTGCTCTCAATTGTTGAATCCCTAAGACTGGCAAAAGCGGAAACCTAAATCTTCAATACCTATCTTGCTTGATCTGTCCGCTGCTTTTGACACAGTTAACCACCAGATCCTCCTGTCAAACCTACTGGCAAAGGGCATCTCAGGAACCACACTCCTGTGGTTTGAGTCTTACTTATCAGATAGGTCCTTCAATGTATCTTGCAAAGGTGAGGTGTCCAAGTCGCAACATATGACTACTGGGGTGCCTCAGGGCTCAGTTCTAGGACCACCTCTCTTCTCTGTCTACATGGCATCATTAGGTTCTGTCATTCAGAAACATGGCTTTTCATACCACTGCTATGCTGATGACACTCAACTCTACCTCTCATTCCATCCTGATGATCCAACGGTAACTAATCATGAAGCTAGATTAGGTGGCTAGCCAGGTAAGTTTCAGGTTAGTTTGCACTAATTTTAGTTGAACAGTTATTATAAATCATTTATTTTAAATAAATATTAATTTATACAGATCATGTAATATAAATACAATGTAGTATCAATAGAAAAAAAAAAAATCTGACCTTACATGTTCAAGTCTCTATCACAATATATTTTCAAATGTATAAACTAACTTAACAAGTTTCACTTGTGACTGCATTGATATAGAAAGATCATTTATTTTATTTGTCCTCTTTCATATTTCATATGAAGTTTAAATTTGTCATATTCTTCAGTCTGTTAACCTTTAGTTTTGAATCTCTCTGGGTCTCTCGCGAGATGTAAATCAATCAAGGCTCGCGATTAACTGTTTGCCAGTGATGTCACACATTCATGTGCACGCGCTCCACAAACCCAGGATCAAAGCCTGAGTTGACAAAGAAAGTTGATGATCAGCATCATGGTACCAACAAAGCCAGATTGGAGAGGTTTGGATTTGTCAACTCAAAACTAATCCTGTAACTCTGAATTTTTTCATCTACCATCATGGTACAGGCCCCAGACGTGAGAGAAGTGACACATGTCTGACACAAAGTCACTCCAGTTTATCTTGCTCCAAATTAAAGGTCACTAATGCAAAAAAAAAAAAAAAAAAAAAAAAAATACCTGAGGAAGTCTGGCTTTAATGATAATTAAAGAGTCAATTTATGATTTATATAAAATTCATTGAGGTTCATATTATTATTATCATTTATCCTTTACACACAAGCAATTTTATTTCAACAGTTATTATAAATTGTTTATTTAAATTAATACCAATGCATACAGATCAAGTAATATAAATAAGCTGTAGTATCAAAAGATCGCACAATTAAAAAAATAAAAAATCTAACCTTGCATGTTTGAGTCTCTATAACTGTATATTTTCAAATGTATAATCTTAGTTAATAAGTTTTACTTGCCAATGCACTGACAAAGCAAGATTATTTATTTTTCATATGACGTTTAAATTTGTCATATTCTTCAATCTCTTAACCTTTAGCAAAACATTTAACCTTGAGTTTTGAATCTTGCTGGGCCTCTCGTGAGAATTAAATCAAACTTGCTTTGTGTTGCAAGGCTTGTGATTGGCTGTTCACCAGTGATGTCACACATTCATGTGCACACGCTCCACAAACTCAGGAACAAAGCCTGA
Source organism: Carassius auratus (assembly GCF_003368295.1). Taxonomy (NCBI): domain Eukaryota; kingdom Metazoa; phylum Chordata; class Actinopteri; order Cypriniformes; family Cyprinidae; genus Carassius; species Carassius auratus. Next base: position 15,387,981 of record NC_039273.1, on the reverse strand, counting down.
GTTGACAAAGAAAGTTGATGATCAGCATCATGGTACCAACAAAGCCGGATTGGAGAGGTTTGGTTTTGTCAATTTAAAACTAATCCTGTAACTCTGAATTTGTTCAGCTACCATCACTGTACAGGTCCCAGTACTATCACACCTTTGCTTCCCATCCTCTCTATTCTGAGTTTTTACCTTCAGGATCTCAGTTAAGATTTCATTTTTTTAGGACTTACAGTTAAAAAGATTCATTTATTCCTACCTCTATATCTTTGCTAAATTTGGGCAGGTGGAGAGTAGGTGGAAACGGGTAGTTGTTTGGTCTTGTGTTGTCCTGTGTATTTTTCTATTTTTATTTTTATGTAATCTTTAATGTATTGTAAATTGTCTTTTTGTGTACTGGTCTTGCTGCAAAATCATTTGCCCTTAGTATACTGTGTTAAGCTAACTGATACTTGTTATAGCACTTGTATATCATTGCTCTTTAGTTGATTTTGATTGCTTCCATTGTCCTCATTTGTAAGTCACTTTGGTTAAAAGGGTCTACTAAATGATTAAATGTAAATGTAATTCATTTATTACAGTCTGTTGGTGTTTTCAGAGGTATTCTGAGATGCTATTTAGACCATCTTAGATTTTTTTCCACCAGAATTATTACTATGTCTATCATCTATTATGTCACAATCCTTCCTTAACCCCCCCCCCCCCCCCCCCCAAAAAAAAATAAAATAAAATAAATAAGTGATAATAATAAATAATACACAAATGTGAAGTTGTCCTTTGTAATAAGTTATAATGTCAGAATGTTAATACATATTTATCTAATCTTTTATTAAAGAACAATTAACTGAAGTTAAATAAAAATTCAACATGCAAGTTAGAATATATATAGGCTAGCTATATCTTCAAAATATATTGCAGATATGTTCACTGAATATAAACCTATAACAGACCACTCAGATCATTGTTCACACAAAACAAGTGGAGTCCTCTTTTAGCTACTATGCCGCCTGCAGTTGGAATCAGCTTCCAGAAGAGATCAGATGTGCTAAAACATTAGTCACATTTAAATCTAGACTCAAAACTGATCTGTTTAGCTGTGCATTTATTGAATGAGCACTGTGCGATGTCCAAACTGATTGCACTGTATTTTATGTATTGCACTGTATTTTATGCAAAATCTTTTTTCTATTTTTAACTGTTTTAAATTCATTTTAAATAAGTCAATTTTTAAATAATTTCCAAAGTTTTAAAATTGCTTGTTTTTATTTTAGTTATTATTTTTCTTCATGAGTATTTTACTTTCTTTTATGTAAAGCACTTTGAATTACTATTTTATACGAAATGTGCTATATAAACTTGCCTTGCCAGGTCCTGTTCCAATAACTTTTTAAGAGCCTGTGGTCATGTGGAACAATGGCATAAGTATTGCTTCAATGTTGCTCTAATGTCTATAAGACCATATTGTGTCCCATTTGTGATTGATTCTGACAGGGGCTCAAAACCCATTTAGTGACATGACAATGAAAGTGAGATGTGACGTGACATGACATGACATACAGCCAAGTATAGAAACCCATACTTAGTGCACACACACAGCAGTGAACACACACAAACCGTGAAAACACACCTGGAGCAGTGGGCAGCCATTTATGCTGCGGCACCCAGCAAGCAGTTGGGGGTTCAGTGCCTTGCTCAAGGGCACCTCAGTCATGATATTGCTGGCCCGAGACTCGGACCCACAACCCTAGGGTTAGGAGTCAAACTCTCTAACCACTAGGCCACGACTTCCCCTTTATGGTTGCTATGTGCCCTTGAAGAACTCTTTTGGCTAAAAGGGTTAAATTAAATTAAGCACTTTAATGTGTCTTACCCAAGAATTGTTAGTTAACTAACCTTGTGCTATTTCATGGGGCAGATAAGAGTGGATAATGTTAGTCTGTACTTACATACAGTTGACTGTAAGAAGGGATAAAATTTCATTAACTGACCCACTACAAAGGTGGAATCCTTCCACCATGCCAATTCACTGAAATCTTCATAACAACCCTTTTATCCCCCTAAAAATGTTTGTAAATGCAGACTGCATGGCTAGGTGCTTCATTTTATATTCTGGCAATGGATCTGAATGAAACACCTAAATTCAATAATCAAGGGTTGTGTCCCAATACGTTTGTATATATAGTGTATATGTATTTATGTGTGTGTGTGGGTATGTGTGTATTAACACCACTTTGCCTGGCATTATGACTACTCCACAGGACAGTAACCCTGGCTCTCTCTTCAAAGCCATTCTCTTTCCCTGGGACAGCTTCCCACAGAGGGGCAGATGCTCATATTTTACCCACCAGGAGTAACAACCCCCCAAAAGCATCCACTAAACCATACACTCTCATCTATAAAACACACACTCTGATGATCATGAACTCTTGCATGCAATGATAGATAAACGCATATTGGATATGAATATGACACTAAAAATGAAAACTGAAACCTCAACCCATTTCTACATGTATGTGGACTGCAAATTCATGTTGTCCTCATTTTGATTTATAATTCCCTGAGTTAAAATATGATGGCATTATTTTTTTCAGTGGAACACAACATTAATTTTTTGAAGAACCATAATGCAGCCTTTTTCAACAGTTTATGGTAATACAAGCTCAAAAAATGCCCTACAAGTCTTGTGAAGCATTATTATAGGTTTGTGCAAAATAATAAAAAATTAAACTGTTATAAACTAAAAATCTTCATTGGCAAAGCTTGCATCTGTCCCACAGTGTTGTAGTTGAGACCAGCTCAATAAAGTCTGAGTCAATACCTAGACCAAAAGAGGGATGAGTATGAGTCAAGACCAAGACCAGAAGTTGGTTTAGTCAAGAATCAAGGGCCAAGATGAAAATGTGGTCTTGGACTTAGATGACAGCCACACAATGTAAATAATTGCAAAGGTTTATTTTTCCAGTGAACAACATTCAAACACCTGATCTTCATATATAAGTTATAAGCAGCACTTGGTCTGCAAGGGATGATTTGCTCCACACAATTGTGTGTTTCAACACTTTGTTAATTCTGCACAGCTCTGCCTTTGTCCCATCACCCTGCACTCTTAGCACCAAGGTAAAGGCTCAAACATGGGGTCAGGCCTCTGCAGCTGATTCGGCACTGACTAAGATCTGCAGAAGACCCCAGTAGGAGTTGATCACCTACAGATTATCACCCCTTTCCCCAAGAATCATTATCTGTGAGTCAAAAGAAATTGCTGCCTTTCTTCTCTCCCTCTCACTTACTCCCTCCTACTGTGGAAAATGCATTTTATGTGTTATTCTTGGACTAAATAAGTCATGGTCCAGATGGATAGGTTCTTGACAGTTATGAAAGAAGGTCTGGCTACATTAAGCCAATGAAGTGGGAATGGGAGGAGAGTGAGTTGGGGGTAGGGGGGTTGCAGATTTTGAACTAAGTTTGAATAAATCATAATCGGAGGCATTCTGGCTACTCAACTAGAAGCCCTAAACCTTTGTGATTTTGTGACCTCTGGTTTCCCTAGCAACTATAGTACTCTGCATTCTTCAGAATATTAAAATAATTTTGGTGGCAGTGAGTTTGCCTGAGAGCAGTGAACTGGTGCCCTGCATGATGAGTCTATCCCTCATTAGAGCACCCCCAGCCTCGGCAGGCTTAACAGAGCTATGTCTATATCTTGTGGTAATGAAGACCCTACAGTGGCCGAGAGGAGAGAGAGAGAGAGAGAGAGAGAGAGAGAGAGAGAGAGAGAGGCAGAAGGCAGAGGGCATAGGAAGGGAAAGTCAATACTAGAACTCATGCAGTTAGAGGTAGTATCAATTTTATGTATTATTAATTCAAATTTGCATCCGCAGACTGTTTCAAATTAAGAGAGCTGCAGATGTTCTCTCACACTCATAATTTAAAGTATTCTGTTTCGGACGCTCAAATTAGACGGTCTAGTCAACATCCTGGTGTTCTTCCCATCCTGCTAATGAAGGCACATATGCAATGAGTGGGAAAAGAAAGAGATCCAAACTACACCTGTTTCACCACAGAGCTGCTTACACAACTCTGTTTTCTGCCTGGCAGCAGAACAGGGGCTCTTTGTTTTGAACCAGTGAGAGCAGGGAAAAAAAATGACTGTTGGAAGTTGGGATTTGCTGATAGGTGTCATATGTGAGGGTTGCAGATTAACTACTAAGATAATTATTTTTCTTCTTTTGCATAAACAGCCTTCTTTGGAAAGTCATTGATGGTTTTGGAAAGTCATTTTCATGATTAAAAAACAGGCCTTAGACTCACATCATCAAGTGGAACTTAGTCTTCTCAATTACAGAACCCAGCAGTGGAATGAGAAGCAGGATTGTGTTCTTGCAAATGACCAGCATTATATTCTAAATGGGCACGAGAAGTTTAATATTTGGGTTAGATACATTTGTCAGCAAATACCTAATTTGAGAGATGAAGCCCAGAGTTTGAAGGGCAGGCTGGTGTCCAGGGATTGTTAATTTGGGGGTCAAGCAGGGTTATGTCAATTTCATTTCGGTATCATGAGCATTATTGTTTTGCCTTGCGTGAGGGGATTTGAGCCGGTGCCCTTAGCACTCAAGAGATTATGTTTTGTTAGAGTTATGCCTCCATTATCCTTCAGCCTGAACATGAAACGATCACAACCTCATTAGGCATTTCAGAAGTGGCTCCTCCAATGATGATTTTAAAAACCGTATGAATCTCTTGCACTGATGTTAGGAAAATATTATCTCTGGCTTCAAGTAAAACAACACCAAAAGTGGATTCCATTACAAAATAATAATTAGGATTTGAGGTCAGCTGACTATATTTTTTGTTGGATGCACTTTGTAGAATTTTCCTGAAGTTTGGTTGATTTATTTTAGGCAAGCATTGCTGATCTGTCCTGTCTGCCTTAATAATTTCAGAGGACACATTTGCTTATGCTCATTGCTTATGAGTGAGTCAGTATCAATAAACCACAAGCAGGTGGAGCTGTGAGCAAAGTTAAACCTGTGGAAAACAGCACAACAGCTCAGTCCGCTTTGATGTATTGTACAGAGTAAAGATGAAAGGCAGATGAAAACGGGATCAAGAAATGAGTTACTCTAGGAGTACCTGATGGAAGGGACGGCACTGGTCAGGTTTTTCCAAGATTTCTGCAGCACGTGTCACTTTGACACATTTACCACAATCTAAATTCTCTCTTTAAGCCCCCTGTGCACCACAGTCTGATTCAATTTGTTTGATTCAAATCTGTATCCCTATATAACAGTCCGTCTTCATTTTATCCCCTACAATAAAAGGAGAAGAAAGAAAGGGATTGATAGAGAGGATCAACGGCAATCAGGAGATGGCAATAATCAGAATAATGTGCAGCTAGCACTGTACAAGTGCACAAGTGATTTTATGGCTCTGTGCTGCGCCTTGTTTGTACGGCTTGTCATTTTTTCAATTACTCTGGCTGTAGTTAAATGCTCATTTTCAGTTGCCCTGCCTGAAGCTAGAACACTGAGGCCCATTAGGGCCGTGCTCCAGCCTCTCCCTCATTAGCTTCCCCCCAACGAGTGGCGTTTGGGAGAAGAGCCTGAGACCAGTGCTCTGGAAGGAGGTCAGCATGGAGCTGTGCAAACAGGACACCGCAGACATGAGTAGTTAGATTGCAGAGGAGTTGCTGACCCTACAGCGTCCCATCCATGCAATGGCACCAAGGACACATCATTAGAGAGTAGGGTGACCTTCAGAGCCAACATAGCACAAAGCTCTTAATGATCGAGCCAGGCCTCCCTCTTTACTCTGAGCCTGCCTGACTGCACGATCCAGTCACATGGCAATAAACATCACTGAGACCCAAAACCAGTGAAACGAGCCATGATGACAAGACCATACCACAATCCAATTTATCATATTCTTTCATGTTTGGTCATTGAATGGAATTGCTCTAATTCAGTAGTTTTCAGTGGTACGGGCCACCAGGGTGCCTGAGCAAACTTCCATGTGGGCAAACGATGACTTTCTAACTATATGACTTTAATAGTTGTATTAGTCATGTAGTCATACATGATTAAAGTTGGCAATAAATCAAATTAATAACATTAATATAAAAAGACTGCAAATATACATATATAACTTAAAACCCAGACACATAAAAAAAAAAAAAAACCTTAAACTGGAATGTAGATATTGGATGCTATGTGAACCAAAAGGAAGATTCCTCTTCAGGAACTTGAGCTGTGTCGAAGCGCTACGGGGAATAGTCTAGCGTGAGCAACTCTGAATATCGTGTGTAATCAGTCCAATGGAAGAGCGTGACGTCACAGGTGGTGTGACGTGAGAGACCAGGAAGCTATAAAAGCACGTGCCGCGGTGCTGGCGTCAGCTTCGCGTCTCCAGCAAGCACTCTGTGTGTGAATGTCCTCAGTTTGTCTTGTGAGTCTTATTTAGTGTTGTCTGTCCAGTAGAGCTCCAAAACATGTCTAAGAGCAAGGTGAAAATGAAGCATTTAAAAGGCGAATCTGGATCGCGTTTCAGGCTGTGTGTTATCTGCCTGGGTACGAAGCACACTGAGTCGGCTCTCGAGGGAGCTGACTGCCCGCATTGCGAGAGATTGTTGTTGCTGCTGCTTCGATCCCGGAAGGCTCTCTTTGAGGATGGAGCCTTCGCAAACGTTCCCCGCGGTGCTGGCCCCACTTCTGCCGAGGCAGAATGGAAGCTGCACTCGTGGGGTTCGCAAGTGGATCTGGCTGAGGGAATGCAGACGGGAGAGACCCTATCTCCTTCCACTTTGGCCAGATCCGGCGCCTAATCCCTGGATTTGGAAGCACGCTCTGCGGTTTCTTCCACCCAGGGAGAGGGATCGACACTCCCTCTCTCTTCCTCTGGGGAGGTCGATGTGGAGTCTTTCGACAGGGATTCGCCACCCCATTCGCCACAGTATGAGGAGCTCTTAGAAGTGGTTATTCGTGCGGTGGCTATGCTAAATATTGAATGCCCGCCGAAAAGACATCCGAACTACAGAGAAGCAAGTTTGATGAATGCTTCCTGTGGGCGAGTCAACCACCTCTCAGCCGGGGGCTTCCCTTTTTTCCCAATCTGCACGAAGAGATTGCCAGATCCTGGAAATGCCCATTTTCAGCCCACCTCTACATCCCCGCATCTGATTACTACGCCGATGTGGTGGGGATGGGAGAACACGGCTATAGAGCGACGCCTCAGGTGGAACAGATGCTCCGGAGCTACCTGTCCCCTGAAACTGCAACGTCTCTGAGGGCCCTGGCATTGTCCTCCAAGCCGCTCAGAACAACCTCGGCATTGGTGGGCAAAGGGTATGCGGTAGCAGGGCAGGCTGGTTCATGTCTGCACACCATGGCGGTGTTATAGGTGTACCAAGCCGACCTGCTTAAAGAATTGGATGAGGGAGAGGAGATCAAGTCCTATGATATTTCAGAACTGACACAGACCACTGATCTCTCCCTCTCACTGACGGCGACGATGTCAGTACTGTCGTCGACAGGTTTCAGGAGGCACACAAACAGGTGGCGGCATTCCATAAGTTCCTCCCTTGTCGCTCTTTTGGGGCATCTGGGTGGGAGATGCCCCAGCCGCATGCCAGCTCCTCATACAGAGAGGCTCAAAAGCAGAGCGTTTGCCTCTCGTGCACTTTCATGTCGGGAATGTGAGGACTCTCGGCCCGAGGACTTCTTAGCCCAAACAAGATCTTAGGGCAGTAATTGAAGCCAAGAAGTCCTCGGCCAAATAGCCCTGACGCCAGAGGGTCAGGACTTCAGAGGGCGTACACCGCATTACACGGTGCAGAGGTCCCCAGCGAGCGTCGTTCTCAGTATCTTCCGCCCACGTGCGTAGCGGAGCTGAGACGCTCGCCGCCCCTTCGGGGGCCTCCTACACCAGAGGTCAGTCTCGAGAGACTGATTGCCTTAGTAGATTATTTAACAGCATGGAAACTACTGCCAAATGTATTTCAATGGGTCCTGCGCACAGTAGAGAAAGGTTACCGTATTCAGTTCGGCTCTTCACCGCCGATATTCTTCGCGGTTACTCCGATGAAAGTTGGCACTGAACAAGCTCTGGTTATGCAACAAGAAGTGAAAACCCTATTAGGGAAGAAGGCCATCGAGGTGGTCCCTCCTCAAGACAGGGAGTCCGGGTTATACAGCTGGTATTTCATAGTTCCAAAGAATATGATGGGGGGTTGCGTCCGATCATAGATCTGCGGGTCGCTCAATTATGAAACTGAAGTTCAAAATTTTCATGATCACGCATGTTGTAGCTCAAATCAGATCTGAGGACTGGTTTGTTGAGTACTTCCCTTCGGCCTTGCACTCTCACCCCGCATGTTCACGAAATTTGTAGATGCAGCTCTGGTCCCTCAGTGCATGCATAATAGTGCAATGTAGGCATGTCTGTTCCCTACTCATATCTATTCAATCCTCATCTCAGTCAGGAGAATCAAAGAAGGCCAGTCACTCACTGTCAAACAATTTCAGAGATTGTTAGGTCTGATGGCAGCTGCATCCAAAGTGATGCCATACAGTACAGTCCTGTATTCCCCCGTGATACTTGGTTGTGGTGTTAGAGGCTCTTTGCAAAGCTCCATTCGAGCCGATACAACATATTTCAGACAGACATCTGACCCTTAAAACTGCCTTTCTGTTGGCTATTACCTCTCTGAGGAGAGTAGGAGATCTACAGGCCCTCTCTGTGGCACCTACTTATCTTGACTTTGCACCTAGCATGACCAAAGCGTTCATATACCCTTAAATGGGATATTTTACTAAGGTTCCCTCATCACACCACAACCTGTAGTGCTGCCGGCCTTCTGTCCTCCTCCCTTTCGGGAGCCCGACCAAGAGAAGCTAAATTGTATATGTCCAGTTCGAACGCTGGATGCACCAATCAGACCAATTCCAAGAGGGGCTTTCCTGGATCTAAGCAGGCTATTAGTCGTTGGATAGTTGAGACTATCAATGCCACCTATGAGTCCTCTGGTCTTCACCGCTGTCGGGAGCCAAGGCTCACTCTACATGGGGTATGGGGGTGTGTCCATGTTGGACATCTGCAATGCTGCAGGGTGGTCCACGCCTTCCACTTTTGCAAAATTCTATGGCTTAGATATGCCAGTCACTCTAGGCCCCTTCAGTGGGTACATCGTTCCCCGTAGCGCTTCGATGCAGCTCGAGTTCCTGAAGAGAAATGTCTCTAGGTTATACATGTAACCATAGTTCCTCGAGGGAATGAGATGCTGCCTCTCGAGGCCATACCCCCGGCACCCCTGCCAACGCTTGCTGGTACTCGATGCTGACTCCAGCTGCACGGCACGTGCTTTTGTAGCTTCCTGGTCGCTTACGTCGCCCTGCCCGTGACGTCACGCTCTTCCATTTTGACTGATTACACACGATATTCAGAGTCGCTTATGTTAGATGAGTTCCCCGTAGCGCTTCGACCCGGTGTCTCGTTCCCTCGAGGAACTATGGTTACATGTGTAACCTAGAGATGCTTCTACTGTGCAGCAGGATTGTGCCAATCAGAGTTGAACTGAGAATGCATTTTAAATTCCAGTTCAATTTCTGAATTTTAAGGTAGCAAATAATACAATTAATTGAAATTCAAAAATGAAAATGAAAGGTTGTTTGAAACAAACAAAAATTTGCCAGTAATTTGAATAAGTTGGAAATGTTACCTATAGAAATGGAAATGAAAAAAAAAAACCAGGGGGATTTAAATTTATGTTTTGGGGCCTTGAATGTCAAAACAGTTGAGAAGCACAGCTCTAATTCATTGACACCATAATTTACTCCTAATATTGTATTCCCACACTTTTTATGTCTGCTTTCCTCTGTCCCAAATCATCATCTTCTAATCAGTAGCGTAAACCTGCATATATAGGTATCATGACATGATGTTCTCTGCTTGCATGTGACCTGAACAAAAAAGCGTTGCTGGTACAGCTCCTCCAGCTAAATGGAGGTCATTGGAAGATGGCATCCATTATGGAAGCATTCAATTCAAATGTCACCTGGCTGGCATGCTTTTCCTATTCCCTAATGTGTGTGTTTCAGAATGGGGAGAGAGGAGAATGGGAGGGGCATGCTTGGATATTGTGTGTTTTGTCTCTAAGTATACGCAGTTTCTTTTTAAATGCTTAATTTCAAATAGGTTTGTGTTAAGCTGCCCACTGGCTGCCCATGGGGCTGGGGGGCTATTCATCAATGGAGACAGGAAAAGGCAAGGTGACACTGCATTAAGTTAACAACCTCACTTTGGATTTGGGTGAAACCACCATTGAACTCTCTTTTTCTCTCTCCATGTTTCTTCATTTTTTTCTGGAGAGGCTGTTATCCTCTGGAGCTCCAGATGCTATAACAAGACTGATTGTAACTATTCATCATTTCACCTTAGCGCTACTCTAAGTGGAGTCAAAGCAGGCTGGAGGACTGGATGTGAGAATGCACTTCAGAGTCTGAACTTGGCTCTGTCATAGTATATATAACACTCACCTAATGTCACACATGCATAGCTGCAAGCAGCCAACGCCAAGGCCTGCTGATTTTTGATTGCCTGGCTTCTCCTAGAAAACAGTGCAGTCTTGTCTCTATGAGAGGACTTGCAGGTTGCGAGTTAAAATGGGAGTTGAACATGGGCATGTTTGACAAAGACGGCTAAGATTCTTGGACATGACAGACATGATTGTCACTCCTTGAGTTCCTGTTCTCTCACAGCAGCTCAGTGCTGTCATCCCTCACCTCATTTGAAATTAACAGGTAATTTGTAAATGTCATTATGGGTTAGACGGCTCATTTTGTTTCTTTGAGAACAATCCAGGGAACAGTGGCTAATTTTTCTTGTCTTCTTTTAATACGATGTTCATTTATAAATAGAATTACACACTGCAAAATAAATGAGGGGAAGTGATGTGGAGAAAGAAGTAGGTTTAGCAGCATCTCATCGTCTCCGGGAATTAATAACACACATCAGAGTTGATGGATTTGACTTTGCTGTTTTCTGTTAATGTATCTTTTCAATGTATGAGATTATGACCAGAAATGTAATTTCAAATATTTAAATAAATTTAGGCTAACAGAGTCTCTCATTCTCTCTCTCTCTCGCTCTCTCTCTTTCTCTCTCTCTCTCTCTCTCTCTCACACACACACACACACACATACATATTCTCCATTTAATGAGTTCTGAGTTTAAAGAGTGTGAGTAATTAATGGAAGAGCTAAGGTAATGAATTCAAGGTAATTCTTCTTGCCTTTCATTTGTGGGTGATCAAATAATAATTGAAAGCAATTTAAGCATGATCTACTTTTATTTCTTTCAACAGCTATAATTTGATCTTCAACTGGTATTCTTCCACAGAAGAAAGCTTTAATTGTGAAGGCATAACCCTGATTTAATGGGTGTATTGCTTTTAAGCCTTGCATGTTTTTGTTACATTTTTAAACATAAATCACTGTAAATCTGAAATTAAATGTACGACTGATTGATTGTCAACACAAATGGTTCAATGACAAATGATTTATAAAGAAAAGGAAAAATCTTTCAGAAATCTAGTTTAAAAGCTTGGCACATGTTTTAGAACCATACTTTCTATATTCATGTTCCATGTGGTTTTTATGAAAAGTTTAACGTTAAAAATGTGGAATGATCATCAAATATAATGTAGAAAAAACGTACAATTACTTTTACAATTAAACTAATATATCTCATATATATATATGTGTGTGTGTGTGTGTGTGTGTGTGTGTGTGTGTCCATATGATTTCCTATAAAGCATTATTATAAAATAAAGCATAATAACGTTAAAAGATCCATCAAGGATACTTAAGAGACTTAACCAGTTACAACAGGATTACTGTAAATTGTATAATATTTATGCTTTATGGTCATTCTAATGAGCTCTACAGTTCTGATGGTGCACATACATACAGTGCCAACAGAGAGTGATTATACAGCTTTAGTAAAATAATCTTTTATAAACCACCTTATTTTAAACCGTCCAAATAATCTATCTCCGATCCACTGCCAGTCGCCGCATCTCCCTTGTATTCTGTATAAATATATATCACTAAGAGACACTCACAGAGACACCTTATTTGGACTTTGCACTCAGATTTGATGTTACTTTGTTTTAAGCCATGTGAGGATGCTTATCGTCAAAAATCTGAGGATGCTTATTGTCTTTATATCCCTGGAAAGTGAAATGGTTAATTATTAGACAATCATCTTGAATTAAATGTTAACATTCATCCAAAACATGGGTCTCTCCTCTAAAGTTGGTACCCAGTGTGTACAATATATCACAGGAAACCAATAGTGTAACCCTAGAGATTTGCAAGTGGTGAATAATGATAATAAAGTAATAATAATAATAATAATAATAATAATAATAATAAAGAAAATGAATGATAGTAAAATTGACAATATAATTAAATAAAAATGGCACTACTACAAATACTATTAATTCTAAAATAATAATAATAATAATAATAATAATAATAATAATAATAATAATAATAATAATAATAATAATAATAATAATAATAATAACATTAGTATTGCGATAGTATATTTATGTTCATATTTTACAAATTATACTATGTAGACCTCCTGGCCCTCTCAAAGCATGACTTATTGACACACATGCAAAGATAAATGTTGTCCTTTCCTCTGTTGTGTACATTATGTACAAAAGGAAAAACTCTCCGCTCTAGAAATAAAAGAAAAATACACATAAATAACATTTCTCTTTAGATTTCCCTTCAGGTGCCCCAGTTTCTCCTCATGTAAGCATGAAACCTATGCTCCACTTTTCCTTTCTGCTTGGGGTGTAATTAGTAGATGTGTCTTCTGTCGGGTATGAGCTTGTCTCCGCTCAGGAGGTGGACCGATAAATATTTATATATATTACAAACGGAGACGCCACACCAAGCCTATTAATGAAGACACCATATACTGCCATCTTAGCCATGTATGCACATAGGTATCAGCCCATTTGTCAAGCCATGAGAGCTAATTATCTCCTACCAGGCAATGTTTTCCTCATCTAGAGAAACTCACTTCCGTGTATTAGGACATGCGTGGTCAGTCCAGCTCTAAATATCACTTCCATGATCATGAATGCATTAAAAGAAATTTGGTTTCTAGAAATATTAATAAAATGGGGGGAGGAGGAGGTTGAATCCTGAATTAAAATTATCTGCCATCTTGTTCAGCCTGTATGGAAGAGACACTGGTGTTTATTAATGCTATTAGTGAAAGGAGAAGATTCATTTAGCTACTTTGGCATAGAGTAATGGGAGCTTTGATTGCGTGGAGTGACCGGCATGAGGGTGACTCATGTTGGCTTTATCCTACTTCCTGTGGGATGTGACAGAGAAAGCAAGTTTCTCATTCTGCTCTAGTTAAACATTTGATGTGTATGGTGGGATGGTCTGGTTTCTGTCTTCCGCCTCTTTTTCTCTTCATTATGATATTTGCAGTGGAAGCTGTGGGTCTTCGTCACAACATGATGATAGGCCAATTTGTTGGCATCATCAAGCTCATTACTGCTAGACAAACACAAAATGCAGATCTCTACTAACTTAATAACATTGTCATGGCTCACGGATGGAAGATTAATTAAATCTGAGCCCAACACTCCAAAGACTTTAGATTGCTGAGTCAAGGCAGTGCTAAGGCACCTCTACATTTGAGCGACATATTGATATCTAATTCAGGAATCCGTTCTAAGTTTGGGGTCAAATGATTTTGAAAGTGCTCACCAAGTCTGCATTTATTTGACCAACAAATACTATAAAAAAGTAATATTGTGAAATGTTATCACAATTAAAAATAACTATATATATATATATATATATATATATATATATATATATATATATATATATACAAATTTCATTTATTCCTTTGATGGCAAAGCTGAATTTTCAGCAGCCATGGCTCCACAGTCTTAAAAACAAAGGTTCTTAACTGTCATCTCTGATTCTGTGAAGAACCTTTCATTGCACAAAGGGATCTTTAATATAGTGGAAAAAGGTTCTTTAGTTTTTTAAGTGTTCTCTACACTAAGAAAACATTTTTTTTAAGAACAGTTGACTGAAAGGTTCTTTGGAGCCCCCAATATGTTTTTGTGTAAACCCTCTTTTGGAATCTTTGGAAGCTTGGAAACAGTGTCACGTGATCTTTCAGAAATCATCTTATTACTATTACAGTGGACAATGGACCCTATTTTAATGATCTAAACGCACAATGTAAAGTGCACGACGCAGGTGCACTCAGGGCGTGTGTCCAATTCTGCTTTTTAAATGGCAGAATTTGCTGATGGAAAAGCTGAACGCTTCTCAAGTGAAGAAACCGATCTGCTATCCGAAATTAAAGCGCGTGAGCAGATCATCTACAGGACAAGAAGAAATCCACCAAAGCTTCCCAAGGTGAAGGCGTGAGATGAAGTAGAATTTCATTCATCATTATAAGTAGTAATAGGCTGTATTGCAAATAGGTAGCCTAATTCTAATACACGCAATGACTATCGATCATTACATTTGTATATTTATGTAGCCTACACAATTATATTATTTTACACTCCTTTTGTTTTTAAAGGGGGGGGGGGGTGAAATGCTATTTCATGCATACTGAGTTTTTTTACACTGTTAAAGAGTTGGATTCCCATGCTAAACATGGGCAAAGTTTCAAAAATTAAGGTGTACGTTTGAAGGAGTATTTCTGTTCCAAAAATACTACTTCCGGTTTGTCACAAGTTTCGGAAAGTTTTTTTAGAGTATGGCTCTGTGTGACGTTAGATGGAGCGGAATTTCCTTATATGGGTCCTGAGGGCACGTCTGCCGGAAGAGCGCGCGCTCCCGTATAGCAGAGCACTGAGAGCACAACAGACTTCACTGATCAGAGCGAGAGCGTCACGAAATGTCACAAAAGGAGACAACCCTGCACAGATTACCAAAAGAGAAACAGCATTAAGGGACCAGTGGATGGAGTTTATTTTTACAGAGCATCAACGGAGTTGTGCAAGTGTTTTTGTTTGTTCCCCTGCATTTCGAAGATGCTTGTTTTACAAACAAGGTCCAGTTTGATGCCGGATTTGCACATCATTTATTTCTTAAGGATGATGCAGTCCCAACGAAAAAGGGTCACGATCGTGTGTTGGAACCGCAGGCGGTGAGTAAAACTGCTTCAAATATCTCTGTGTTATTAACTTAGCTATAGGCGTGTAAGCACATCAAGTAAACAACATGCGATGTTGTCATCAAACTGCACGAGTAAAACTGATTCAAATATCTCTGTGTTGTTAACTTAGCTATCGGCGATAAAGCACATCAAGTAAACAACATGCGATGTTGTCATCAAACTGCACTTTCCACATGTACAGCTTAAAAAAAAAAAAAGATGACAAAGTGGAACTTAGTCATTTTCCAAAACCGCTAAGCAAATATATACAGTTTCAGTACGTTACATACCACATAGAGACTGATTGCTGATGCTGCTCTTGTTCAATTTCAGCCTCTGGATCTGATTCTGGATCATAAATATACGCTGAATCTGACTGTTATTCATGATTTGTTTTGGTTGGTTTTGGCCTCACGGTGTCACAGCTTCCAGACGTGCTCAACACAAAAGCCTACTGGCGCTTGTGATTCTTTAGCTCCGCCCACACGTCACGCCTCCAGCCACTCGTGTTTTTCCGGGAAAAATCGGTACAGACTATCTTTCTCTTATGAATATAATAAAACTAAAGAATTTTTGGAGTTATGAAGGATGCAGTACTACTCTATCGGTACTCAAGATTAACAGGATATTGATGTCATGATTCTGCCCTTGTGTCCTTGATTTTTCCTAGTCTTGAGGCAGGATCATGGAAGACCCGTGTTTTGTGTACAAGCACATGGCCTTGTCTTTGGGCCATGTGCTTGTGTTGTCTCATTCCCTTGCCCCGCCCCCCTTGTTATCCTAGTCTTGTCGTGATTGTCCTATCTGTGCCACCTGTCGTGTCTTGATTAGTTCCCCCTCGTGGGTTTTGTTTTTCCCCTTTTTGTAAATAAACCCTTCGTGTTGTGATTCCTGTCTGCATTTGAGTTCCTCCTTGCCAAACCCTGACAGAATGAACCGACCCAAAAGGAACTCAGCAGGCAGGTGGTCCTCCGAGCTCCAACACCTGTTGGAGTTTCGTTGTCAATGTTGGATGTCATCCCCCACCGACATGTGCCCGTGCCAGCAGCGGAGAGCGCTGGCGTGCCCGTGCCAGCAGCGGAGAGCGCTGGCGTGCCCGTGCCAGCAGCGGTGAGCGCTGGCGTGCCCGAGCCAGCAGCGGTGAGCGCTGGCGTGCCCGAGCCGGCAAAGAAGAGAGCTGTATTCAAGTCTGCAGTCGTGAGAGCGGAGGAGATAGCCGCGGCCGACTCTGCAGCAGAAACTCTTCTACAGTCTGTCTCATCTCGTAAGGAGATGCCCATTATTATTGCCGCTAAGTCTTTGTCTGATTATTTGTCCCGTCTTGTTCAAATTTTAGAAGTCCCCGTCAGTCCTGTCTTGTCCCCTGACCCTGTCCCCAGAAATCCCGAGTGTCCAGCCGTTGTCCCCCAGTGTCCTGTTGTCCCCCCGTGTCCAGTAGATGTGGTCCCCCCGTGTCCAGTAGATGTTGTCGCCCCGTGTCCAGCTGATGATGTCGCCCCGTGTCCAGCTGATGTTGTCGCCCCGTGTCCAGCTGATGTTGTCGCCCCGTGTCCAGCTGATGTTGTCCCCCCACGTCCCGTTGATATAGTCGTCCCTCGTCCAGCTGTTGTCATCCCTCGTCCAGCTGTTGTCGCCCCTCGTCCAGTCAATGTAGCCCCTCGTCCTGTAGAGGTTGCCCCGTGTCCTGTGACCCCTCCTGTCATGTCCTCTGTCAGTTTTCCCGAGACCCCTTCCCACCCCTCACCACCCAGACCTGCCCGGACCCCTCGTCGTCAGCCTTCGGCCCGCCCTCCTAAGACGTCTGGAAGCCGCTCCTTAAGGGAGGGGTTCTGTCATGATTCTGCCCTCGTGTCCTTAATTTTTCCTAGTCTTGAGGCAGGATCATGGCAGACCCGTGTTTTGTGTACAAGCACATGGCCTTGTCTTTGGGCCATGTGCTTGTGTTGTCTCATTCCCTTGCCCCGCCCCCCTTGTTATCTTAGTCTTGTCGTGATTGTCCTATCTGTGCCACCTGTCGTGTCTTGATTAGTTCCCCCTCGTGGGTTTTGTTTTTCCCCTTTTTGTAAATAAACCCTTTTTGTTGTGATTCCTGTCTGCATTTGAGTTCCTCCTTGCCAAACCCTGACAATTGAGTGAAAACGAGCATTTCACCCCCCCTTTAATATTTCGCATGTTTGTGTTATGTGCATCCCTGTGTGTGTAATAAGCAAAGTCAACGTGCACTGTGGAACGGCCCAGAGGCGGATTTTTCTACCAATGCGCTCTTTAAATAACAAAAGCATATTGCGTCATTGACTTTAGACTTTAGACCAGGTTTGATTTGGTATATGGCGCAGTCTATTTTCAGCTCCTTAAAATAGCAATGTGCCAGCAATGGGCCTGAACACACCTCTTTTTTTAGACCAGCACTCCCTTGGGAACACAAATGGGCGAAATGCATTTGCAAATTAATCGACCTGGCACTGGATGGGAAAATGCTAACAGCGCCGGACTGACACTGGCAAACACACTTGCGCTGCAACTTGCATCGCATTGCGCTGGGTGTATGATAGGGCCCATTGTTTGTTCTGAATTGATCAATTGTTTGGAAAGTGTGCTATTTATTTTTTGTAGGATTCTTTGATTATCAGAAAGTTATAGCTGATTTTAACAAACTATATTTTAGTCTGTCGCTAACCAGTTCATATTATTTTGAAAGATTTAGATAACTGGGAATATATTAGCTTTTTAAATTTTGATTATAATTGGTTTACCATATTTTACCACATTTATACTGTACATGTCTTCCTTTTAATCTAGATTAAATCTAGAATCTAGAACAAAACCATCAGTTGCTTTACTGAAGAGCCAGTCATTACATGCTCTTACACTGTGACCCTCATATTACTATCAATCGCCACAAAGAAATTTCCTTAAAAAATTTACATCATCCATGTACATCTGTTTGGAATGAGGTTGTGATATATGTGTTTTTGTCTACAAAGTCCAATGATGAACTTATTGAGACACCCAAGCGTTATTTTAATTGAAGGGTAGAGTCGTGGCTGCCTGTCCGAGTTTAATGAACAGATTTCTGTTCAGCGTTGTCCATTTCAATCCATGGATCAGCAGCTGACAGTAAAGATGCCTTTCGTTCATTTAAGGACTGACACCGAGCAAATGAAACAATGTGTGATATGTGCTGTAAATCAGAACACATGCATCAGAGACCAGGGTATACGGTACGTATAGAAAGCAAAACTAAACAATGTCAGTTTCATAAGCCTGGCCTTGAGAATGTAACTAAAACTGATGTCAGCATTAAAAATAAATGCTGGCCTATGATTTAGCATGAAAATAACAAGGGTGAGTCGCAAATTGTATGAATAAAGTAATGAAAAATAGCCTGTGTGTATGTTTGAGTATTTCTGAGCCGATTGATTACGCACAGGCCCATGAATCTAAACTTTTCTGTGAGTTACTTGGGTTGAGAGTAAGTACTTGTCTGTGTCGGGTCTTTATTGATGAGTGGAGGTATATATCTTTCAGGCTGTCATCTCCTGGCCAGTGGAAGAGCTGCTTTCTCTCTCCTCTCTGCCATGGAGCTCATAGTAATAGAGTTCTTATTACAGTTATAGCTTGGCCAGCAATATGTTGTCTATATAACATTGTGAGACTTCTGTTTCATTTCTGTCACCCTGAATCTCAGGGTACATCTACATTAACCTGGATATATTTTAAAGTGGTGTTTCCGTTTTAAAATGCTCTCTGTCCACTTTAGCGTTTTTAGCTGTGCATGTGTGAAACCTCATAAAAGCTCACCGAGATGATACAGATGGAACAGAGGGAAAACATTTTTATGAAATTCTTCTTGCAGAATCATTTTATTGACGCATCCATGCCTCACTCACTCACTATATGTTGATCTAAAATGCAACTGCCCTCATGTTTTGCCACAGGACAGAAATTGTGAGTAAAACTGTAATAGGAATATTGTACAAATGTTTGAGTTTGAAAGTGAATACAGTTGCACATAATCAGGCACAAAACCGTTATAAATAGATATTTCTTGGTACAATATGTCACATGACTTATAAATATTGTAAATATGTAAATATGCATCATTGTTTTTATAAGTCTTTATTTTCAGCATCCACCCTACCACATGAAAATGGCATTTCAAGATTCAAGTTTTCAAAAAGCTCAGTTTTCCATGATAAAAACACCATCTCAGTGTGGACGGAAGGTCAAAAAGAAAAGGAAAAATGTTTTTTTTTTCAAATGAAAACGAATTAGTGTGGACAAGACCAGATCCTTTTTTTTTTTCTTTCACAGACAGATTTCTCGTTTTGTGACCTTAAAATTATATTATAATATTAAATAAACCACTGTATTATAATATCAGTATATTTGTACACAGAAATGAGTACTTACACAAATATCAATATACATTTCTACTGTTTAGATTTTTAATGTCATTTTCATTTAAAATAATTCTCAAATGTTGATTTGGTGCTCAAGAAACACTTCTTTTGTTAACAGTTATGCTGCTTAATATTTTTGTGGTAACTGTGATTTAAAAAAATATTTATTCCAATAACATGTTCAACAAAGAGCAACAATTTACTAATACATCTCTCCCCTAAAGGTAACTTGAAATCCAGGTAAATAATTTAAGATTAGTTAAAATGTTGAAATATATATATATATATATATATATATATATATATATATATATATATATATATATATATATATATATATATATATATTTCAACATTTTAACTAATTTGGAAATAAATACAAATAATTTATTTATAGATAATACAAAAGTGAAAAATTGAGATTCTGTGGAAATTACATTTGTTGATTCAGAATCATTAAGAAAAGAAACAAAAATATTTTAATATAATTTTTCTAACATTTCACAGGGTTGAAGTTATCCATCATTTCTGCGACGTGAGGAATACATTTAAAAATTATTCTTTGCTGTGTATGGGAGGTGAGTGTGTTAACATAAGATGTGTGTTATAGCATTTGCAAAGTGTGATATTCCCCCACTCGCTCCTGCGATCACGCCTCCC
Source organism: Carassius auratus (assembly GCF_003368295.1). Lineage (NCBI taxonomy): Eukaryota > Metazoa > Chordata > Actinopteri > Cypriniformes > Cyprinidae > Carassius > Carassius auratus. The sequence continues at coordinate 15,367,717 of NC_039273.1, read as the reverse complement.
ACCCCTCTGGAAACTTGTTACAGATGTATCCTCAAATCTGTCTTGTCTAGGTCTTGACACCTGCTCACCTCAGAGTGGAAGTCTTGCTCCTTATATTGATGGTTGGAGGGCTGTCTAATAGTGTCTGTCCCACTCTGTGAGATGCTCTCCTCTGTGGCTTGATTGCTTAGCTGTGGGTGCACACCGAAGTCTGTAGAAAATCAATAAAGGGCGAGAGGCCTTGGCTTCCTTTTCTTAATAAAACTTAGATATTATTTGTCACATGGTATGGCATGGATTTTATGACTTAGCCTGCAGTGTTGTTTCTCATAGTAGTGGTTGAAATGAGAGAGCTGTAGAGGGATGTTGCGAACATATCATGTTGCGTTGGCTTATGTCCATCTGCTTCATGAAGGGCTCTGAGCAGAAGCATAGTGACCATTCAAACACAAGTTTCCCCTTCGATTTTTATACCAATCGGATTGTCAAGGCAGCTTCCAAATGTCTATCTATCTATCTATCTATCTATCTATCTATCTATCTATCTATCTATCTATCTATCTATCTATCTATCTATCTATCTATCTATCTATCTATCTATCTATAGATCTATCTATAGATATATCAAGAGCTAAACATAATGAGAGCACTTCATTGTTTCATTTCACTGTTGAATGGGTGTTATGCTTCAGAAATGCTGCTGGCGAATATCATCAGAAATGTGTCAACTTACTGCCATGACATTTTAGTCACTCTGCTCCAAAGTTTGTCTATGCATAATTGGCTTTTCTATCTACTAAATTAAATTACAATCAGCAATATGCATCAAATTATGTTAATAGGCCTGCTTTAAGTGGACCATTATCTAATTATTGGCTAGATTCTTTCACTGGGCTCTATCTAAATGAATCCCCTCAACCAAAGCAAGAAAATAAATAAATAAATAAACTTTGCACTGAACTGAGAAGTTCAGAAAGCAAGAAGAAATAAATTGTATAATACATTTAAAATTATTATACAGCATGTAAATGTAGAGTATGACTAGATACTCTACATATTACAGACTACAATTTACAATACACAGATTTTAATACTAATACTAATACTAATAGTTATTATTATTGAATTTGATTTCATTAATTTATAAAGTAAACGATGAACAAAACTGTCCACTGGTAGTAAACCACCGTTTTAGGTTTATGTGCAATACAAGAACGCAAAATGAAACAAATTACATGACATACATTTCAAGATCAATTTTTTGCAGCTAATTTTCTTGTCAAAGCCCAACAAGAGAATTTTTGTACTCACAGTTATTCAAACTTTTGTCTGCCTCTCAGTAACATGGTACCCTTGATGAAATTAAATCATATAAATACACCTGAGCATTGTGATTTTTCCTACATGTATCTGCGAGGGTCTACTCCTTGGAGTGCGTCACAGTTTTTTATTCAGCTCAGGGATGTAGCATTACGCATGTAGGCATGTAACACAATGAAACACACACTACAGGGGCCGTTATATATGGTGCAGCAATGTACCCAGAGAAAACTCTTTCCTTGAGAAAGGCCATGCTTATATTTGCCGAGCTTTATAGCACTCACGGGTGAAAAGAACACTACACTTATCACATATATTCATGTCAAATCAGGAGGAATAACTTTGGAAAGAATTTCAAAGGAAAGAGGTATTTCCTTGCAGCAATCTCATGTGCGATGCATAATACCTTTGCATACAGAACAGAACCTATATGCTCAAACACCGTAGTTTGTGTTAGACTTCCCTTTTTTTATTAAACGCCTCTGGCTGTAAGGACAGGGGAGTCTCTCCATTTATCCACTTCCTGCCACTGGTTGCCAGGTTTGGTAGTGAGGCGCAGGAATCCATGGGGAAATTAATGGGTGAGGAGTACTCTGAAGTGTAATGAAGTAAGAGGGAACAGGCAACATGGATTGAGAGATTAAACGTGTACCACAGGGCCAGCTGTGAATGACAGAGGGTGTTCAACAAGTTCCTCTGAAGTATCAGGCCACACGAGCAAGACTTTTATGTGTACCTGTATGTGAGTGTGTCTAATAATTTCTTAAAGTCATATATGTACTGTTGTTTTGTTTTATTGGTAAGTACCATCTCCTATAACAAATGTGAGATTTAGCTGCAATGAAAGTTAATGTAATTAAAAAAAATATATTAATGTAATACTGGGACTCCACAAGAAAAATAAATAAATAAATAAGGTATTTATTTATTTATTTATTTGGTCACATTATGCACTACTCAAAACTGCATTATTTTTATCCTCAAGGGTTTGTGCACTGTTTAAAAATTATTTTCAGACTGCTTTGTTTTGAACTCTCTCTCACAACAGACACGGAAGAGAAGACAATGCTGAATAAAGTCATTGTTTTTGCTATTTTTGGACCAAAAAAATGTATTTTCGATGCTTCAAAAAATTCTAACTGACCCTCTGATGTCACATGGACTACTTTGATGATGTTTTTCTTACCTTTCTGGACATGGACAGTATACCATACACACAGTTTCAATGGAGGGACTGAGAGCTCTCGGACTAAATCTAAAATATCTTAAAATGTGTTCCAAAGGTCTTACGGGTTTGGAACAACATGAGGGTAAGTTATTCATTACTAGTTTTGCTATCTGGGTGAACTAACCCTTTAATTGCTCATCTCTAGCTAAATAAATAATTATATACATTTTTTAAGGAATGTTAGGATATAATTATGTATGGATAATATAATTTATTAAATAATTATATAAACAATTCTGGATTCTAATATACTTAAACATGACTAAACAAACTAAAAATAAATAAATAAATATGACACTTTAATTACTTATTGACAAGTTCACTTCTTAAAAGGAAGTTTGTCACTGTGACATTGAGAAATACTCTATAAGTGTTTGATGGAGTAGTGGAGTAGTTTAAAAGAGAGAAATATGATCTTGACAAAGGTGGACCCAAATTCACGACTTAATACATTAAATCAACTAATACATCAACTAACATCTAACAATATACTGAATAAAATGATTTAAAAAAAGATCCTATCATTTGGAAGACAGGGCAAAGAAGCATCCTCATAAAGAAGAAAAAAGTGTTGGTCTATGAAAAGATGTTTAATCAATTAATTGTTACTGAAATCAAAGCAAGCCTTAAATCAAAATGTACTTTTACATTCACTCAAGACATTTACTCAAGTTTTTACTTAATGTTTAATGAGCACCAATTAATTTATTTTTGCAATGGACACTGAGATTGACGTCAGACCAAATGTGACTTAATTAACAGCAATGGTCTATATAAAGCCCCCACCAGCTTTCAACTTTGACCTGTTAACATGCTGAAATCACTGGTTTAGGGGGGGAGTGGCTAGACACTGAGGAGGACATCACAGTCAAAATAGAGAATCATTTTACTAATTGATTTATCATTCCTGACAAATTGATAAAGGAGTGCTGAAGTTCTGTCCTGGAGATTTACATTTATTCATTTAGCAGATGCCAATATTCAAAGCTAGTTACAACAAAGGAATACTACTACAAAGTATTTCATCCTATAGGGAGACAGAAACACGAGATATTGCAGAATTGCTAAGAAAAGTATGAAAGATTAAGGTGAGTCACTGTGAGACAACAAAATAATATATATATTTTTTAGTATTATTATTATTTTACATTTAATTGGTTTAGAAAGTGTAATTTATTTAATCTCTGGTATTAAGTCAAATCAAGACAAATCACCTTTATTTATACAGGGCTTTATACAATACAGATTGTATCAAAGTAGCTTTACAGTATCAAACAGGAAAATAGTGTCGATAATGCAAAAGGACAATTAGTAAACATTATTTTTTTTTCAATTAAAGTCAGTTCATTATTTGATTCAGTAATTAAACAACAGTTTTAGGCTTTATGTGCAGTATAGGTGTAGTCACAATTACTGTTGTACAGCAAAGTTTTGTGGGCAAAATTCAGTCAATAGGAATCCATTCGTAAAGCTTGGGTTAGAAGTGGCAAAGTGCAAGAAAAGTGTATGTGTAAGGATCCTATTATACTCTTTTACAAGCTCTTTTACAAAGTCTTGATTTTGTTTTGGAGGTGTACCTACTAGAACAGGCTCTCATACTAGTTTGTTCAAAAAAAAAATAAAAAACATTATTTTTCACATATTTTACATTATTACAACACTTCTCTCCCCAGTCTGGCATGAACAGCTTGAATAGTTCCTGAATCAAATAAATGCCCACCTCTGAAATATGAAACATGCTGTGATTTGGTTAGCTGGGCCAGTGTGTGTTGTGATTGGGTCCACTCGTCACCTGGTCGGGAAATGTCATGTCCCTTACCATAGCCGCCTGAGCTAAATACTGCATAGAAATCAAATCAATTTAAGTGCGATTTAAACCTGGATGATTGTAACCAAGTTTGTCTGGAAAGCTAGTGTGTCTCTGGCATAGTGATAACACTTGTTGCCTTCTCTAGTGCAGCTAAAGTAGGTCTCAACCCATTCGTCAGTATTTGTGATGTCACAAATCCCTGAAAAAATGCTTTGTATTCCAATCAAGTAATTTGTTGTAGTTTTTGAAAAGTGATTTCTGGTAAATAAAATATCTCCTTTTTTTGCTCAAACAGCAACATTACAGACTGACTGAAGTTGAAAAAGTGAAAAAGCATAATAGGACCCCTATAAAATAAATCTGCAGAGTAGATCTCCAGGAGCAGGACTCCAATGGCTCCATTATCTGCCGTGAAAGCCAGAGTCCACTTTTGAAAATGACTCATTAAGATTTTGATCAATCTTGTATTTCTCTTCGCGGCACAGTAAGGAAATGCCATCAAGAAATTGCATTTCCCAATGAAATTAGGCGTCCAGCTGGCCCATCCAATCCCATGTGTTTCTTTTGAGACATTAAGATCTGATATGATTTTGGGCTGAAAACCATTTTTTTAACCCTTTTCTAAATGAAGCAATTGAATTTCCTTGATGGTCTCAGGGAGCACTTAGCTTAAGAGAATACACTTCCAAATCAAAAAGCTTTCAATCATCTCAAATCGCATTTGGATGAGATACGTGTAGCATAAGTATAGCATCTCGTTGGATGCGATTGAACGTTTGAGTGGCTTGCGCACACATCGGGCATGTTAGGAAACATTAGGTTTGACTTTCTGCAAGGTCTGCCAATTGCCAGTGACATCTTGGCTGTTTGAGGTAAGGATGGCATGTCAAACACGGGATGGGGCAGGAGGAGAGGACGAGGGGAGAGCAGGACAAATCGCTTTTCATTACCACACTGCTCTGAATCATTACAAATGGACTTGACAGGCAAGATAGAGCACTGAATAAGATACACATTTAAAGATTTAGCAAACAATGTAGTTGCTCCTCACTGTATTTGAAATATTATAATATTATAATCCACTCATCCTCAGGCCATCCAAGATGTAGTTGTAGATTTGTTTATTCATCAGAACAGATCTGGAGAAATGTAGCATTACAAAATTTCCTCACCAATGGATCTCCTGCAGTGAATGGGTGCCATCAGAATGAGAGTTCAAACAGCTGATAAAATGATCACAATAATCCACAAGCAATCTCTAGGTCATTAATTAGCATCTTGTGAAGTGAAATTCTGCATGTTTGTAAAAAACAAACCCATCAAGACTTTAAACTTCAAACCCTTGCTTCTGGCCAAAATCACTCCATAATCAATAATAACACTTCCGAAAGTGAAAATGCCCATCCCTGATTTGTGCAATATTATGGCTAGAGGACTCTTTTAAAGGGGTCATCGGATGCCCAATCTCCACAAGTTGATATTGATTCTTTAGGGTCTTAATGAAAAATCTGTAACATAGTTTGGTTAAAATTTCTCACTGATAGTGTAAAAAACACCTTTTTTACACTGTCAAAAACAGCTCTTTTCAGAGCAATCCGTTTTGTAGTATTTTCCTTTAAATGTTAATTAGCTCTGCTGACCCCGCCCCTCTGTTTTGATCCGCTCTCAGAGAGACCGTATACTTTAGCCACATTCATCATGAAACTTGCTAATCAGCACATTATTAGGAAATGCTAATTGCAAAGATTCATAAAAAAAAACCTTGTACTCACTTTTTCTGTTGGTGAAGCTGGATCACGAATGATTTGCACAAACATAGACAGTTAGGTAGATCAGGGGTGCATTCCCAAAAACAATAGCGGACTGATGACAGCTCACTCAGGGCGGGTCTAACGTAAAACGCCAGTCAATCAAACTATTGTGGGAGGGGCCTGTCTGTGTGACATCAGACAGACAGGCATCTGAGATCGGCTCGATTTGAGAAAGGGGAAATTATTTAATGAAAAAAAAAAATAAATAAATATAAAAAAACACTGTGTGGATTTTTATCATTATAGGGTGGTTGTGTACACACACTGCCAAAACACATTTCAGTTCAAACAACTTTTAAAGGTGCATGTACTATCCGATGACCTCTTAAAAAACATCATAATGATGAATTTGTTTACAAACACACAGCTTTTCACTTCACAAGTCAATTTGAGTCATTACGGTTAATTGTGGATTATCGTGATTGTTTTTTTTGTTTTTTTTTAATCTGTTGTTTGAGCTCTCATTTTGATGGCACCCATGCATTCACTGCAGATGATCCATTTGTAAGCACATAATGTAATACTAAATTTCTCCAAATCTGTTCCCATGAAGCCCAAACTCATCTTGGATGGCCTGAGGTTGAGTACATTTCCAGCAAATCTTCATTTTTGGATAAGCAAATCTTTTAAACACATATGACTTGTGTTTATTGTATCAGAGAATGGTTTATGATCGGACATGCTGGTCTCAAGTGCCAAAACCTTTTTAGCAGGTTCAACACTTATCATTGTGTTTACAGCTACTGATATCAAATTAAAAATCACACAAGAGGAAATTCTTGCTTTAATGTGGTGGCTGTCAAAATGTAATTGCTCGTTTGAGAACATGAGGTAAGAGAATAGTGTTATAATCACGTTTATATGAATAATTTAGCTCATAGACGCGCAGATATATATAAAAACAAGGCTACAAATAACTAATGGCTGTTGCTGAGGGCAGTTTTATCTGACAGGTGCCAGACTTGGCATTTAATGCACAGGGATTGAAGAGCAGGGCAATCCAGGATGATTCAGGCTGAGAGAAGCATAATACAATTCTCTTGTGCTACTAATAGAAGACAGATCTCCTTTTCACGCCAAAGCATCATATCTCTAATGCTCATGTGGGGAAAACATATGCTAATGGAACCCAATCCTTATCCCCTCATATTTATACTATAATGACTTTAAATGTGTGCGTTAGAATGAAATAAAGAATAAATCCAATGGGAAGGCAAAGCAGCTGAGGCCAGGGCTGGTCTTGACAGCCACATTGAGAATGATTTGAATGGGGAAGAGTTGAGCTGTTATCACTTTTAGACTATGTGCTAGCTCACTTTAAATTAGGTTTGGATTTAGAAACATCAAGTGGTACATGTGTAGGCCCTGTCTAGTGTACCTCTAGTGTGTCCACTTCAACCTCAAGTGTTTGAGATGATAAGTGTCCAAGCCTGTAGTACGTTAAAGACTACTGAATGTAGGAGGGAAGAGGGTCTAGTGACCTGCTTTCATGTTTCATCTATGAAATAATACAGATGCGACAGGAAATAAGACCACACAAAGGCACTGAATAGCCAGATGTGCCTTCACTTTGTGATGTGATATTAAGAGATACAATTTTGAAGTCAATGGTGTTTTAATGGATTTAATTTGAATATTTTCAGTTTACAGTGATAGTTGATGCCAATCAGATTAGAGCTTGGCAGATCCAAAAAGTACTTTTTAGTTTTCAGAAACTCCAGTCCATCAGTGTACTCGCTATGGGTGGTCTGTGTGTGCCCTCTGAGTCTGAGACTGCATTACTTTTACTAAGCTTGAAAATATTGTTTTTCTTTCTGTATTGTCTTCAGTATCATCTGTCCAACAAACACATGAAAACGAAGTTCCATACCTGGCTGTCTCTACCAATGACAGTCTGAAAACATCTACTGCAGGGAGCCATGTAGTATACCTATGGGTTTGCAATAGAGGCCACCAATATGAAATACCACTCCTATAGCCCGACAGGAGGTGCAATGTAATTGTGCCTTTTCATACCCTGAAAGTGCATGGCACAGCTTTGGCTTGCTACTCTCAATGGATTTTTCATTTGCTGGTATTTGGGCGACAAGGCCACTCAAGATAGATTTTACCTCATCCCTCTAACCATTTGTACAGCATGACTTTGATGAAAGTGCAAGAAAAACCACCAGCAGTGAAACCTCCACTGTGTTTAGCTAAAGGGGCAGATTGTGAGAGCAAATAAAACTTTCATTCTTGTGTTTATGTTATGTTATGTATATCTTATATATCTATCTTTATTTATGTATGTTAATACAAAGTACAAACTACTTTATAATTCATTATGAAAAACAGGTAAAAGTCCTTCTGTGAACCATAACATTTGATACATTTTTATTTCCTTCCAGTTTTGTAGTTTATTATGTTTTGGGATGTTTTATGTTATTAAGTTACTGTTTATGACATTATTTTAATGTCATGTTTTATTATGGTGGTTACAGTAAAGTTTAATATACATACTGTATATGTTTTTTTTTGTTTTTTTTTTTCTTCTATAAAACCTGTTTCTGTTATTCGGGCATAAAATACATGCTCTGTTAGTTGGCTTTTGAGTGCAGTCCATTATATTCAATTATATTTTTGTTCTTTTATTCATTTATTTAAAGGAAATTGTGGAAGTCTTAGATGCATAAACATATTTCACAATTATGGGAGTCATATTAATTAGGAAGAGTATGGAGGCATCGAAGAAAAAAACATTGCTTTTCAGATGAAATGCTTTTCATATACGTCAGCTTTTATTAACTAATCCTCCAGTGGTTCAGTGGGTAAGCTTCAAAAATCAAGTATAACTGCTCACGTTCATCGGTTCAGTTTTCCCTCATCATCTCCTCAACATATTGGCAAAATATCTTAAAAAGTAATCCTAGATTTCAGTATAAAACAGAATTGATCTGAAATGCCCACAACTATGTAATATTTTTGTTATAATATGATTATAAATGTGTTTAAAGAGACAACAGGGGGAAGGTGTGCCTGACACTAATTTGGTATTCTAAAAGCAGTCTTAAATGTAAAATAATGTTTCAAATTAAATTAAATATCTCACATATTTTAAATTTAATATTATTTTTAAATAACACAAATAATAACAAAGATAGCTTGTATTTATATAGTATATGACAACACTGGATTAAAATATGCAGGGATGGAAGCTTAACCCTTTCGAGTCGATTAACGCATATATGCGTTTTGAGTCATTTTCACCTGATAACCCCGAAAAGAAGTTAAATTACACTCTCAGTTTTAATCGTACAGATAAGAGCAATACATCAGTCGAATCTCTAAAGGGTCTAGTTTTTTTGGATACAGACATAATAACAAAAAACATTTGTGCACTTATAAAATAAAGATAACAAACAAGGTGCGCTGTCTACAGTCTTTGTCTCCGCTGATCGTCATGTACAAACATTTCATTAAAATGAACTGTAACTCCGTGAATACTCAACGAAGAGACATGAGAGAGATATCTATAGAAAGCCTGGAATGTCTACTTTTAAACTAAACAAGTGCTGCCGAAAAAAAAAATTCTGAGATAAAGTAATCCATATGAAAACAACGCAATGTCTGTTTTTCATATCTCCGCTCATTATATCTAATGTGACCACGCCCCCGCGCTGAACGCGCTATTCAGATTCAAACTGAAGCGCGCGGCTTGAATACGCCCACACAGAAGAAAAAGCAGCCAGACTGTTCTTCAAGTTTTTATTTTATTTTACTGTTTGCTTCGCGATGAGAGGACTAAGACATAATTCACCCCAAAAAGATGTGATGTGGTTGAGGATTTGAGAAATGGATTTCCTCAGAAAAAAAATGAAGCACTTTATTCAGCAGAGATCATAAACATGAGTAAGTCTCTTTTTATTTATTTGTACTACTTTTCACATAACGTGTAAACATTTTACTAGTTAGACTTTTTCCAAATACTTTTTCTAAACTATAATTCCTGACTAAACGTATAATCAAGTGAAACATTATGAAGTTTCAATAACAATATACAATACTATACCATTCAAAAGCTTGATGTAAATAATATAAATGTGACAAATAGAGATAACTCTAACAAATGTAAAAACAATGCAGTTCTTTCGATTTATTCCCCCTAAAAAACCTGAAAAATATTATCAGCTCTTTTCAACATTAATAATAATAATAATAATTATAATGATGATGATAATAAATGTATTATTATGTATGATGTATATATTTTTGATCAATTAATATATCATTAGATTTAATTAATTGTCATGTCATAAAAATATATTGACACTATAAATACATTTTTAAAGACACATTTTGTTCTGAATCTTTATTTATTTAAAGTTTGTGTACTCAGCAAGAGCTTTGTCATTCATTATACTGCATGTTTCATGTTTATTCTTATAATGTATAAACTGAAATTACATTTCTTTCCAGTATTGTTCAGTTAAGCACTGGCCACTTTTATTTAACAACCTTTCAACTTCTCACATTTTTTGTTAAAGGGATAGTTCATCTAAAATTGAAAATTCTGCACTCGTGTTGTTACGAATCTGAATAAAGTTCTTTCATCTGTGCAACACAAAAGAAAACATTCAGCAGAATGTCTAAGCTGCTCTTTCCCATTCATTTTAAGTGAATGTTGACCAGGGCTATAGCTGATATTTGCAGAAAAACCTTACAATAGAAAAATAGAAAGTGGCTAGTAAATGATATTGGATTTTTGGAGTGAACTATTCCTTTAATTAAAAGCTTTTGTTAAGGAGACATTTAACATCATTGAAAAGTTTGTTTGTTTGAAATAGCCTCTGGATTTGCCAGAGCGCCTAAAATCATATCACAAGTTCCTCACCTTTAAAGCTTCTTTGATATGGCTTTTAATTAGTGTCTGGTCCTTTTAAAGGAAGCCAAACCCAAGTGCGGCCTACTTACCATTTGCCACTTGACGAGACAGCAAGAAAAAAAGTCCAGAGGTGGAGGGTTGGAGGCTGACAGCTTCCTCTTCCCTTCGTAATCCATAGAAATAAATCTCCTGCTTCTCTGTTTGACTTCTTGAGAAAGTGTTGTGCAATAACACAATTTTGAAAGGAAAAGGCACTTAGGAGGCTGAGAGGTAGATTAGCAATTTGTAAGAGCTATTTATAACCATAATTTGCAGCCAATCAAACCGCCCTTGTCTTTCATAGAAGGATGTTTGCGTTCCAGAGAGGCTGCTTCAGCCTGAAATGCAATATCCTGAAAGAAACAGCTGTTCCAACATACAGATGGGAAATGAATGCGAGAGGTGGGGGTAGGAAAATGAAAGACGGAGAAAGAGAGACATGCACAGAAGTGACCTTATCAAAGCGACTTGAATCTTGTACTTATTGGCCAGGACCGGTTTGAGTGAACTAAACGCAGTGACATGATAGCAGCGGAAGTTCAGGACAGTTCTCTCTCTCTTTTACAAACCTTCCCTCTCCGTTCTTATGGTCGGCCTGAAGAGGCTGGAGATTAGCATATGACATGACAGATTACATTAAATCACATCGTTGCAGTACTTTATGGCATTAGCCTCTTAGCCTAGACAGCTAGACGCATGCAAATGCCCCTCTAAAACCCTCTTATTTAAATCTGCTGAGTGACATGGCACCTTTGATATGATTATTAGTCATCTGACTGACTGTGGTTCACCAACTGCAGGACACACAGATGTCACAGGAACGTGTGAGATATTCACACTTTTCAGCATCGCTTTCTGAAACTGACACATTGCAGTTTTTTGTTCCTTCATAGCAACATTACCATTATCAATAAGTAGATTATGTTTATTTTACCCACATTATTATATGTAATCAGGGTTTTAGTGTTGCTGGTGTTATTAGGAACAGTGTATTCACTCATTCATGTGTACTTAATATGACTTTGTACTTAATTAAAGCATGCTTACATTACATTATTCATAACAATACATATTTGAATAACATTACAAATATATATTTTATTCTAATAATAAATTGAGATAATAACCTTCACTACTCAATAAAAATGCAGCAATAATAATTGTATTATTATTAATAATAATAATAATAATAATAATAATAATAATAATGATAATAATAATAATGATAATAATAATGATAATAATAATAATAATAATAATAATAATAATAATAATAATAATTATTATTATTATTATTATTATTATTATTATTATTATTATTATTATTATTATTATTAATGGATATTGATATTCATTGTTATTATATAGTTTTTTGGTTTGAGTGTGTAAGGATTTTTTTTTTACTATTCGTAAACAATACATATTTTCAATTAAATTTTATCTAGAAATAATTCTATAATTAATAATTATAATAATAATGAACAATGTGCACAAAAATTATGTTTCCTGTGAAATCTTTAGTGGATATCATTGCAATTTCAAGATTTATATTTATAAATGAATTTATTTTTCAGACTCTTTTCTCTAATTATTCAGAATGTCACAGTAGAAGCCCCCTGCCCTTCTGCTGTGTCTTCCCTGTGTTCGGTGGTCTTTAATCTTGATTATAAAGCTATCATTACCTCATGAACCCGAGGCTGTCGCCGTCCACGCTCAGAATCAATCAGGCGATGGGTCTGTTCTGCTGCAGCTCATCTTCCCTCGTTCCCCACTAGAGCTTTTTCATTTATTCTCTTTTCAATTTTCATAATTGCTGTTGTCCTCACACTCGCAAAGAGCACAGCCCGTTGCTCTCCCTGCTGAAGTTCAGCATTTTGGATATTGAATATTGGTTTCACGTGCTTCATTGCATCAATCAGATGGATTTTGCAAGAATAAAAGGATGCATCCCCACTGATTTAAGAAGATAAAGTGCTTTCTTGCAAATATGCCTTGACCAATGAGTCTTTCATTCCGTTGTGTCTGTTGATGCATGATTTATGGGAGTTTGTGTTTGTTGCAGGACAGATGTTCACTAGAATGGTACATTTCGATAAAGGAGTTTGTGTCTCATAAATTTCAAAAAGAAGAAAGTATTATGCCGGGACAGAAATCAACAGAGTGCTACGTATCCAGTCATTATGCTGTTTTATCGCTCTATTCATTTCTTATGTGTACTAGTCATTCTTTGACAGGATGTTGGACTCCGCTGATGTAATATCCCAACATTTAGAGTAAAGATTCACAGGACAGGCTGAATTCTTAATAATCCAAGATGCTCGAGTACAGCTCTCCAGTTCTGTGATTGCGATATGCGAGGCTGCTGCAAGGACTAATTTCTTGAAAGCCTGCTTGCTAACCGAGGCGGTGAAATTTAGGAGCAGTGAAGATGTCAGGACTGCATTAGACTGCCTGATCAAAGGCCTCCAGCAGGCCTCCATCTGCAGGTCCTTTCATTAATCCGGTCACTGCTAACAGACTTGTTTTAGCGTTAAGGCAGCTTTATGTTTGAATTTTATGTGCCAATTAATTAGGTGCTTTCTAATATATGTCGGGAGAACTGTAAACTATTTAGAGAAGGGTAAGGAGAGAGCAATCTGTGCCAAAGTTCTTTTGATTTATAACGGTCAGTGTTCCTGTTCAGTAAGCAGAAGAGACAGCTGAGAGTGCACGACCGCCACGCTGACCCGCTCTGAACCAGGAAGAAGGATTTAAATGTCTTCCCTTAAAGTCTAAATATTTAATTTCTTAATAGAGGACACTGCAGCCAATATTAATTTTGAAGGAACAGTGAGGACATTAATGAGGCTAACACAGAGTGGCATGTCTTGTGACATTCATTTGATAAAAAGGTGAGGCTCTTTTTTCTACATCTTCCTGCACTTTCACCCCTTTCAGAAAGCAGGTGGTAAAAGGCATCACAGTCATTGATCTACCTTACCTCCCGCACCAATTATTAGATTAAATGTAGATATTCATGAGTTTCACCCTGATTATAATTACCTTAACCCTACAGTACCATTATGTCACATATGCAATGTACAAATCAGCGTCTTAAAAGTAAACAACCTTCGCTCCTTGCTAGGGAGTGAATTGAAATTTGGCTTCAAAAAATGGAAACTGGCTTTATTATTATAGGTGACACTGAATTCTCAAACCCACTGCTTGCTAGGCTGACGCTCACATTGGTGACACAAGCCAAACTATGTACAATTCTTTCTCAATCATCACCTCAGACGGTGTGAGTGGGATTTGATGCCTAATACGGCACAACACATTCATCTCAATCAATTTCTCACACTTCATGAGAAATAGTCAGAGAAATAATTTTATCAATTTAATAAGATCTAGAAAGATGAAATAGAAAAAAAGGTGCCACCATGGCCAATGGGATTTGTTTATAAGACAGAAATGTTTTATTTCAAATTTAAGAGGTTTCCTGTAAAATACTTTTTTTTTTGCCTCAGAATGGCAATTTATATTTAAAAAGTGGATATATAATATCAAAGTTTCAAATAAGAGCTAAAGCCACATTGTGAGATATCGTCACAATCAATTGAAGTCACTGTTCTGAATTATGAAGTCAAGTCAGTTTTAAAAGTCAGAAATAGAAATAAATTAGCAAATCTGAGAATCTTACATAATCTCAGATGAACGAGACCGGACACTGGAGTGTTGTTAGGTGTGTGTTTAAATAGTCCATTTGATGAGGGTGCAGGTGACACAATTATGCGAAATATAGCCACAATTACATTTTTTTTTTCTGATAGAAATAGGCTTGGAAGACATAATAATTGTTGATTATACAATGTAAGAAAATATAGTAAGAAGCTAATGTAAATTATTAGTCATATAATTAGGCTAGTCACTATTCATTTGCACATTTGGCCTTTGTGTAGGCCATTGTTTTATCACAGAGAGGAACTGACTGCTGATAGTGTGTGAACAAATCACAGACTTGGTCTATTAATTTATACCAAAAACAAATTTTTGACCTACACCAATATACAGTAGGACCTCTGTATTTGACTTCTGAAGTAATTGCTAACTTCACTACAATTCAACAACTACAATTTAAAACCTGAACGTCTATCCTCACCTTTTATCTACAGCACATATTTCCTTTTGAAGTCTTTGCCTAAGATGATAAATCAGAGTAGATCTATAATGCTTATCCCTGTTTGCATGGTTTCTTCTTCTAAAATATTAATCCCACATGAACAAATCTGTCATTAAAAAAAGCATGAAATCTTCCATGACCTTTTTTTTTTTTTTTTTTTTTTTTTTGAAGATAAGGAATATCTTAAATCGCAAATGGAACATAACATCTTAAAACTGAATAAGAGAGAGTCTCTCGAGAGGGACTCGGAGGTGTGGACTAAGCTGGAAAATCTGTCAAGATCATGGGTCAATTGTTAAGCACACAAAACCCCAGGACAAGCAGGCCTTCCTTTGTCCCTGTAGGGATGAAATTCAAAGCATGGGTTTAGCATGCTGGAAAGAGAACTGTAATACTCTTTAAAATATGTAAATAAGCACATTATTACGTACACACTTAATCTGAGCTGGTATCAATCCGCTGAAAGCCAGAAGAGGCCTTATGTTATTTATTATGCTGCTCAGAAGCTTTATATTTAGTCCCTCCTTCAGTCCTGACTCACTTCAGTTGGAGTTGAATGTGCATCTGCTAATTTTAGAGTCCAACATCCTCTTAGTGTGAATAATCTGCAGTTATTTTCCATTGGAACTCATGGTTTTGGATAGAAACATACATTAAGAAACAAATGTATTATTTATCATATGTACGGTATTAATATTAAAGTATTATCAGACATCACATCAAAGCTTATTTTTGTCCATGTATTAGAACTGATTTCCAAATAAATACCTAGCATTTTAAGTCATCACGCACAATGGCATCAAATATAAAACACTTACTATAAAGGTTATGAAGTAATTGAGTAAATAATTGGAAATGAAAATTGATGCAGCATTAGCTACATTGATTATGAATAATATTGTTTTTAAATGTTTCTTGAAGATAATATGTAGGTGTGTACAGTATATAGTTTTTTATAGCACCTATCAAAAATAATTTAAATATGGTGACATTTTTCACTATTAAAAATATACAGCATTTTTTTTCTTCTTTTTTTTTCGCCCCAATGATTTGACATTTTTATTCCAAATAAATTCCTTTTATTATCTCTTTTTACACAAATTATGTTGGTATATGTTTATTGATTAAAAATAAAATAGGTAACACTTTAGAATAGTTAAGACTTGTTAACTATAATCTACGACATTTCTCTCAACAAATTCTTAATTTGCTGCTTATTCATAGTAAGGTAGTTGTTAGGTTAAGGTATTGGGTAGGATTAGGGATGTACTGTAGAATAAAGTCAAGTACAATAAGGCATTAATATGTTCTTAATTAGCACTAATACATGGCTAATAATCTAGTAATATGCATGCTAATAAGAAACAAATAGGTGTTACCTATTCTAAAGTGTTACCAGAATGGGTAGTTTTAAGTCATACATTTTTAAGACTAGTAAAAAATTGCATTTTGCAAACATTTTGCAGGCAATTGTGTATTGTCAGTAGTCTAATGATGAATGAAGCACAGCTCACACAGAAGTCACTTTCAAACCAAGCAACTTTATATTGGTCAGCACAGCAAATTCACCCTCACACTGAGTTCCCACAACGGTGGATTCCAGTTGAATCAAACTCCCTAATCATACATGCTTTAATATAGATAAAAATAAAACAAAATAAAGTTTAATCGGAATGTGTAACATAAGAGCACTAGAAAATTCATGACAGTGATGATTGTGGTCATCATTCTATCATGACCTGCGCTGACTGAAGATCCTCTTATTTTGTAAGATCGTATGGCTGAAATGGGAACTTCAAAGGAGAGACACAAAATAAATCTTTATATTTTTTTATGAAAGGTACCAGCCGATTAACTTTTCATCCATTTGCCTTCTTTTAGGTTTTCATGGACATCTCTGTTGACTTGTAAAAGAAATAGGGCTAATGCTAGCTGACCTCTTCAGAGGGTTGTATTGTTTTGTAGCCTTTCTCAGTCCTTTCTCAGTTTGGCTGAGCAAGAAATGAGGTCTTTATAGAGGTTAAAATTTCAGAGAGGTATAAACATGCTGGATTTCATTTTGTGTTCCAGAGAAACACATATTGTTAAATCTTTTTTAATTTTCCTTCCTAACAGGCATTACAAAACTGGTGCTGGTATATACCTGCTAATTTATGGTCTCATACACTGTAAACCCTAATATTGCCTTGACTTAAAAAATCAAGTAATGTTGACTAAACATTAATTAAAATTTTGCATTTTGGCCCTGTCACTTAAAAATATGAGTTAATTTAACTAATTTACCTTCAAAATGCATAAACTTAAGATTTCAAGTGTTGTGAGCTCAAAATCATGAGTAATCCTTTCGAAAAACTCAACGTCACTCTGTTCTTCCTTTAATGTGATTGGCCATTGGAGAAATTCTGCCTAGCAACAAGAGAACAAAAGCACTGATTGGTGGGTTACAAAATTCGTCCTTTTGGTCTGTTTGGTTGCTGAACTACAATTCAAGAGGAAGTTTTTCTTCGTGTACTATGTTCGGTGACTAAAATTATGTAGATATAAAGTTGTTTTGCATGATTTCTACTGGTGAAATATGTTAATTTAAATCCTTGTGGTACGTGATTTTGAGATGATTATTGAAATTACAACTTAAGTATTTGATGAAGTGGCCCAATCGTTTTCCTTTGAGCGAAAGAACATGACAGCTAAAGTTACTGCTTAACTCGTTAGATCGAAAACCCTAATAAGTTGAATGAACTAAATTGATTGAGTAAACTCATTGCCTCAATTTAATTGAGTAATGGAGTCCCCCAAAACTTACATATTTAAGTTTATTTAACTTGACGGTTTTGTAGAAAACCCTAATAAGTTGAATGAACTAAATTGATTGAGTAAACTCGTTGCCTCAATTTAATTGAGTAATGAAGTCTCCCAAAACTTACATTTTTAAGTTTATTTAACTTGACGGTTTTGTAGATTGTACTTAAATCACTCAGTTCACCAAACTTGATGCTAATTTAATGTACTTAAACAATTATGTTCACTTAACTTGGTACTAATTTCAAGTGTACTTATATATTTAAGTTAACTCAACATGTAAATTTAACTGAAAATGATGTTCTTATTTTTGACAGCAGACTGAAGTAAAACAAATAACAGCATATTTACACTTTGACCTTTTGACAAACTGTCACAATATTTATGAAAATACAGTAAACCCTATACTGCACTGTAAAAAAAAAATAAAAAAAGTATTTTTATGTCTTTGCAGACATTGAAAAGACATCCACTGAGGAGAGAATGTTTTTATGACGTCTTTTTTTAATGTTTTTTATGTCTTCTGTACATTCGATATAGATGTTCACATATCCTCCTTACAAGGTTCTGTGACTTTATTTCTGTCAGACATCTAGAGAAGCTCTTATTGAGAATTAATAGAGGTTTAAATGTGCATACTTGATTCATTTGAAGTCACCATTGTGGTGGAAAATGTTTGGTTTAGTTGGGATCTTGGTCCAGATACTTCTTATGTTCGCTTGTCTCTTGCTGCTATAACAGTATATTTTAAAATGCTGTTTTTGTGGCGAAGAAAGACAAAGTTTAAAAGAGCTCAGGTGTTATCAGCTCTTTGTTGGTGTAAGCTTGTCTCTTGCTACTGTAACTTGTGTGTTGTAAAACACTGTCACTGTGGCAAAGAGAGTTGAGATCTAACATACACATATCTTGCTTGTAATGGTGACTTATTATAGTAAAATAAAATGTATTGCTGCAACTATGGATATACTTTTATGGATATAAACTTTGTAGATAAAACAATGTACTTACTTTTAGAAAACCGATCATGTCGTCACAAACAGACATCAAGATTTTGGATATGCATCACATCAATGGTGACAATCAGAACAAAAAAAGGCTGGAAAATAAGGAGGAGTTTGTGCTATGGAGCTCTTTTGTTTGTCACCATTATTGTGATGCATATGCTACATCTAGAAGTCTGTGTGTGTGAAAACTTGATTGATTCTTTTACTCAAATTATTTCAAACGCATTCATTTCGTCCATCTTTAAAATAAGTATTTTACTCCTGGTGCCTGTTAAAAATATCAAACAAAACTTATTTTATGATCTCAAATACGTATTATGTGATGACTCTCTCATCAACAAAAAACATCAAATAACACCTGCACTGTAAACCCTAATGTTGTAATTAATAAAGAAATCAAGTTAACATAACTTCACATTACTTATAACACCAAGTTTTGCCATCAAAACTTAAACAGGTGTGTTTAAATTACTCATTGGCAGTAAAAATCTTTTGAATTAAGATTTTAAGTGTTATTAACTCAGAATTTCCATTTATTTAAATTATTCGTACGTCTCTGTTTAAAAATGATTGGTCGCGCTTGAAATTCTGCCTTGACAACAGCGCCGATTGGCCAATATAACACAAGGCGGGAATTGTTTGTCGAATACTTGTCGAATTTGCTGAAGACGCAGCACTGACTGGAGGAACACCTGAAAGAAGAAATAAATAATACAGTTTAAAGTTAAATAGGTAAGTAACGGTTTAAACGCAACGCATAAATATACACACGTTGTTTTTTTTATTTCCTTATACGTTTTATTGTCATATTATTTGCATGTTGAAAATACTTTTCCGTTTTACTCTGGCAGCGGGCCAGCTGCACAGTGCACAAGCAGTCAGACAGGCGTTAAAGCAGGCGGGAAGAGAGTCGTCATGAAAGACCCAGAGTACGCTGGTAGGTAGAATAATGGAAAAATATATATTTAAATTTTGCTTAGTTGCCTTTGAGTATTTTCGAGTTATAAACACGTTCGTGTTACCAACTTTCTGTAAGAACATCTGAATTTCCCGTTTTCCTCCTGTAGGGACAGTAACATTAGCAGGCAGGTGGTTATGAAGCAGACGAGGAGGGGGAAGAGTCGAGGCCACAGGAGTAACGTTACGCTGGTAAATTTTGCTTTATTGTCTGCTATGTTTTATTTTATTTTTTTATACACCTGGACTTAAGGTATAAATGCGTTTAAGTTAAAATCCCCTAACTTCCAAACATAGCCAATGTTTTACAGACTAACTTAGCGCTGTTGTTTACAATAGACCTAAGCGTGATATTGCGGCTCGAACTTCGAGAAAAATCTATTTCCAGACACTGAAATGTCTCTTTGTGTAATTTGTGAAAGGACGTTTCTTTTATTTGGTGTAAAATTGGGCTGCCGCGTGAATACTGACTTATGCCTAACGTTAATCGTTATAAGAATTTCTTTGGCCGGTATGTTACTAAAAATCGCAGACCTTTTCCTGCCTGCGACACATTTACAGAGATATTATTAATTAATGAATAGTTATGTGGAATGAAATTATATGAAATGATAGGTCTATGCAAGAAGCTAAACCTCATATATTACCTTTAATTCACAGCCTCTGCAAACAAAGCTGAATTTGTTTACTACAGTCTGGAACACAAGCGTAAAGATGTATATCAAACTTTGGGAATCTGTCAATCTTCCCGATTTGAGATCACACATGTGAATGTAATTTTGCTTTTTTAAACGGGTTGCAACATTAAGGATAGCAGCAAGTATCATTTTGATGAACAACACAACAGACCCATCTCCTCCTGACAGCCTGGAGCGCAAGCACCCTGATGTGTGGTTTATTTACAACTAGCAGGATGTGCAAAATGGTACTTGCTACTATCCTTGATGCTGCAACCTGTATAAAAAAGTAAGATTGTTCACATGAGTGATCTCAAATTGGGAAGATTGAGTTTTCACATATTCCCAAAGTTTGATATATCTTTACACTCGCACTCCAGACTGTAGAAAATACACTCAGGGCTGTTTGTACAAGGTAAAGGTAATAATGTTATAAATAATGTTGCTTGCATAGACTTATCGTTTCATTTCATAAGACACAAATATATCATCAGGAATCACAATTATTGATTTTGTTTTGCTTGTACACGTTTTTTTGACAATCAAAGGGATGGTTACAGTTGACTTTCATTATATGAATAGCCAAAGACAACAGTTTCAGCTAAAATCTCCCTTAATGTTCTCCTAAATAAAGTCGCCCACATCTTGGATGGCTAGAGTGAGTAAATTGACAGCAAATTTTTATTCATGAATAAAAAATCCTTTTAAATGTAAGTAAATAAATAATTAACCTTTTTTTAATTAATACATTTTTGTACCTTTGACTGGAATTAACTTGTTATCTTAAAAAATAATCAAGCACACCATGCATGCATGTTACTTTCCCCTTCTTAATTTTTTCAGGTCTACGTGGAGTTTAATAGGATTGCTGGTAAGATCTTGAAAAGGGAATTTTACGAGACCCTTGACCAACATAGTACATGGCACTTGGACATTTTCAGAGCCAGAACGAGAGTTGCTGGTCAGCTTTTGATGAACCTTCTGAAGCAACAAAGGTTAGTTAGAAGTCCCAATAATTTATCCTAGATATATCTTAGAAGATAGTAGATTGATTCTTTATAAACTGCAATATAGACTTCATAGTTGATCTCTGATTAAATGTTAAAAGGCTATAATAATGTATTATTATCAAGTGGTTGGATTTAATAAAATTTTATTTTTTTCACACAAGCTATCAGAGCCAACTGAAACTGAACTTTGGTGCTTCAAGGACTACCCCTTTGGTTTGGAGATGACTCCTGCTTTCTTTAAGATGTGTTTGGTAAGTGTTCCAAGGAGAAAATGTCCAAAAGACACCCTCTCACCCTCTATACACACTCTAACACATTCACAATCTCGGTCATTCACACACACTATATCAATCTAAAGGGTTTATTCACTCAAAAATGAAAATTCTGTAATTCATTGACTCACCCTTGTGTCATTCCATCTTTAAGACACAATAGGTTTTTTTTATGATATTCTGTAACTTTCTGTCCCTCCATTGACATCCAACACAACTACACTTTCAAGGATGATAGGAAAGACTTTGTTGCAGTACTCTGTACTACTGTACTCCAGTGGTTTAACCTCAATTTTATGAAGCAAAACGAGTGCTATGTTTGTGCAAAAAAAACATAATTTACCAGTGTAATTGTTTATCTGCAACGCCCGCTCAAGACAGTATCTCATATAGCACCACAACGTGTGAGTTTTGTATTCATGTGAGAGCAGACGTAATTGCGTGACCGTGCATTGGAGATTATATTTTTTTATAAGTTGTACTTTTTTGTTTTGTTGCACAAACAGATTACTTGTGTAGCTTCATGAAATTGAGGTTAAACCACTGGAGTCACATGGATTACTTTAATGATGTCTTTCATACCTTTTTGGACCTTGAAAGTGGTAATTGAATTGGATCTCTAGTATGGAGGGACTGAAACCTCATGGGTTTCATTAAAAATATTTTAATATGTTCCGAAGATGAACGTAGGTCTTTCAGATGTGCAACGACACAAGGTTCAGTAATTAATGACAGAATTTAACATTTTGGGTGAACTAACCCTTTTAGGTTGATATTGATGCAGTGTATGTGAGACATAGTGTGAATGTGTAATAAAAAATGAAAATTCTGTCAGTAATTACTCACCCTCATGTTGTTCCAAACCTGTAATACTTTCGTTCATCTTCGGAGCACAAATTAAGATATTTTTGATGAAATCTGAGAGCTGTCTCACTCCTCCATAGGTTTCTATTGTAATTGTAACTTACCGGCCCAGAAAGTTAAAAACATTGTTAAAATAGTCAAAGTGACTACAGTGCCTCAACCTGAAGTTTATCAAGCGATGAGAATACTTTTTGTGCGCAAAAAAACAAACAAAATAACGTCTATTCAACTATACATTGTCCTCTTTGTTTCTCTGAGTGAGTTCAAGTAGTCTAACAGTGCAGGACTTCTGGGTTGTACGTCAGAACGTAGGCTCACTATTGGCCAGCATCACACACATGACCAGCGTGAGCCTCCGTTCTGATGTACAACCCAGAGGCGCTGTGCTGTTACATAACGTAACGCTACGCTTGATAAATTTCTGGTTCAGCCACTGTGGTCACTTGTACTATTTTAACATGTCTTTACAAACTTTCTGGGCTGGCAAGTTTAAATTACAGAGAAGCCTATGGAGGAGTGAGACAACTCGGATCATCAAAAATATTTTAATTTGTGTTCCGATGATGTATTACAGCGTTGAAACAACGTGAGGGTGAGTAATTACTAAGAGAATTTTAAGTTTTTTGGTGAACTAACCCTTTAAGTTGCACCTTTTTGAAATGTAAATGAGCTTGCATGTATGTGAATTAATTTTAATTTGTTAATGTTTTTTCACTAGATGTCCGATGATCACCGCTCAATTCTTTATGTGCCAGTGGGGATTTTGATAGTTGAAGATGGGACAAGATGGGTCTCCCTCTTCGATTGGAATCGTAATCGAGGGAAAATTAGTGATGGACAATCTACATGACCTTCCTGAAGAAGCAATGAGCCTTCTGTTCGGACTTCTATATGCATTGCACCTGAGTTACCCAAAGTCACTGGGATACATGTTTGACTTTATTCAGCGGATTCTACTTTCCTTGGGGCAGAAAGACCTGCAGCCTAAAACACAATCGTTGGCAAACCAGCTGTTTGGCTAAAATCGAGAAATTGCTTGGCGCACTTTTAATTGCAACACATTTACATTAAACATGGTCTTTTGAAAATGAGACTTTAAAATATGAGCTTGATGTTTTTTTTTTTTTTATGTGAGTGTAATGTTCTGTAAAATTGTAAGCTTGCTGTTAAACATGAGCTCAATATTTTAATGTGACTTAAAAATGCAGCTTGCTGTTAAAAATATGAGCTACTGTTTTCTAAAAATGTGAGCTTAAGTGCTATTCAAGTGTCTAAATGTGACTTAAAAATATGAGCTTGATATTAGTAATGTTTCTTAAATTAATGTAAGTGTATAAACCAAATAAAGCTGTTAATGGAAAAAACAATATTTGTATTAAATCATTAAAACAAGTAAACCATATAAAACTCAAAAATTTAAGTTAAGTCTATTTGCCTTTTTAAGTTATCTGTACTTGAACATTTAAGTTAATTCAATGAAGAGACCAACATTAGGTCAACTCAATTGAATTGAGTTGTCAATTTTGCCATTACTCAATTTTACTTACGCAACCACTTTCCTCAAATCATTTGAGTAGTCTCAACTTATTAGGGTTTACAGTGTGAGCTCATTTAAATTTGTCTTTTTTCACCACAAAAACAGCGTTTTAAAATACACCAATACAGCAGCAAGAGACAAATTAACACAAGAAGTAACTGGACCAAGATCCCAACTAAACCAAACACTTTCCACCACAATGGTGACTTCAAATGAATCAAGTATCAACATTTAAACCTCTGAGGGATTTAGGTAGTCTACAAAACCGTCAAGTTAAATAAACTTAAATATGTAAGTTTTGGGAGACTCCATTACTCAATTAAATTGAGGCAACAAGTTTACTCAATAAATTTAGTTCAGTCAACTTATTAGGGTTTTCAGTGTATGTATGATATCCTGTCATCTCCTCATTTGTCTCTGAGAGTTTCTAATCAGAGATAATCCTGGTCAAATCCTTTGATTGTGAGTTTGGATGCGATCCATCTCTAAATAAGCGATTAAATGGGCTTCATGGCACTTACTGTTAAGTCATTTATCTA